>NC_084846.1:22449542-22759542 GCF_033115175.1 Lepus europaeus
GTGTTAAGGGCCGGCGCCACAGCTCAATAGGCTAATCCTCCACCTGTGGCGCCGGCACACCTGGTTCTAGTCCCGGTCGGGGCGCCGGATCCTGTCCTGGTTGCTCCTCTTCCAATCCAGCTCTCTGCTATGGCCCAGGAGTGCAGTGGGGGATGGCCCAAGTCCTTGGGCCCTGCACCCGCATTGGAGACCAGGAGGAAGCACCTGGCTCCTGGCTTAGGATCAGCGCGGTGTGCCGGTCGCAGCGTGCCAGTCGCAGCGGCCATTGGAGGGTGAACCAACGGCAAAAAGGAAGACCTTTCTCTCTGTCTCTCTCTCTCTCACTGTCCACTCTGCCTGTCCCCCCCCCCAAAAAAAAGTATGTATTAAAATAATGATTAAGGCATTAAAGCAATATACTAGAAATACTTAACACAAAATAAGATAGTAATGGAAGAATAGGGAGAAAATGACATGACATTTGGAAAACAACAAAAATGGAAGACCAAAGTCCTGTCTCATTCAGTCATTTATGTAACATAAGTAGATTAAAGTGCATAATAAAGCACAATTTCTTTATGTTCTGTATGTGAGAGACGTGTTATATTCAGAGGCATACATTGGTTAAAAGTAAAGGCAGAAGAAAGATTTACCATGCCTATAGTAACCAAAACAGAGCTGGAGTGACTGGACTAGTATCAATATATTGTGTATTAGACACAATGGACTTCAGTAGGGATGATAGAAGACCTGCTACCGTGATGAGTCTCAGCCTAGGAAGCAGACATAGAAATCATAAACGTTATGCACCTAATAATAGAGTCCCAAAATACATGTAGCAAAACCTGACAGAATTAAAAGGAGATATTAAAGTATAATACTTGGAGAATTCACTCCTCCACTCTTAATGGAATATCTACAATGAAAAGAAGGCTTGAACAGTGCTATAACCCTACAGACATCTGTAGAACACTCTACCCAACAGTAGAGGAAGATACATTCTCAGTGAACAAGGGCTGTCCTCCAGGCTAAATCACATCTGCTGATCCACAAAATAGGTTTCAGTCAGTTTAAAAGAACTGTCATGGGAAGCATATTCTCCAATTATAGTGAAATGAATTTATAAATTGAATCCAGAATGGAGTTTAATAAAGTCACAAATAGGTGGAAATTAAACACACTTCTAAGTAGTCAGTGGGTCAAAGAATAGCAAAGCTGCATACACATTCATGTATAGATATGAATGAATTCGGTTGTGGACACATAATGGTTTCTTAAAATCTTACTGGACTGTTACGTAAGCAAAGTAGTTTACAACATAGTGAAACTCTGGCTCTAGCTTGCAGAACTTGACTGTACACACCACACACCCATTATATAAAAGGGGCCTGGGGCCAGAGGCATGTGATCTGCTCTAAAGAATGGTACATGTGCTTATTTTGAAAGGATGATTCCTGTTGAGATATTCTCATACATTTTTGCCTGCTATATGGATTTTAGTTTCAAGGAGAAGATGAATTGACTATAGCTTGAAGCTTTTGCTTCAAGTTTATGCTCCACTTAGACAGAAATTACGTTGCATTATAAGGCTGTTCATAGTAGTGAGCTTAGAAATTTAGCTATTTTTGTAAAAAAAAAAAAAAGTGCTGACAATACATTTCAGTGACATGAAATAGTCCAGATCTTTTTCATAGATGTGTTGTTGGATTTTTAAACCTTGTGCCCAGAAATGCCTGTGTTTGGTCTGTCTTGTTGAATAATGTGCAGAGCACATGGGTTTACGAATCTTGATGATGGTTGAAGAGCAGCAAGGGACTCTGTCACAAATGGTGGGTGTGATTTAATTTTGATCTCCTAAGGTGGTTAAAATCATGGGTCCTGAAAATATTAGAGAAATCTTGTTTCTTCAGAGCAAGGAGGAATCGATATTGTGTGTGTGTGTGTTTTAAGATTTATTTATTTATTTGAAAGAGTTACACAGAGAGGAGAGGCAGAGAGAGACAGAGAGGTCTTCCATCTGCTGGTTCACTTCCCAGATGGCCGCAATGGCTGGATCTGTGCCGATCCAAAGCCAGGAGTCAGGAGCTTCTTCCAGGTCTCCCAAGTGGGTGCAGGGGCCCAAGGACTTGGGCCATCTTCTGCTTTCCCAGGCCATAGCAGAGTGCTGGATCGAAAGAGGAGCAGCTGGATCTCGAACCGGTGCCCATATGGGATGCTGGCACTTCAGGCCAGGTTGTTAACCCGCTGTACCACAGCGCCGGCCCCTTGTATGAGTTTTTTTTTTTTTTTTAAGAATTTTTTTAAGGGGTTAATGCTGCGGTATAATAGGTTGAGCCTCTGACTGTGGCACTGGCATCCCATATGGACGCTGGTTCGAGTCACAGCTGCTCCACTTCTGATCCAACTCCTTGCTAATGTGCCTGGGAAAGCAGCAGAGGGTGGACCAAGTGCTTGGGTCCCTGCACCCATGTTGTAGACCCGGAAGAAGCTCCTGGCTCCTGGCTTTGGCCTGGTCCGGACCCTGGCATTGTGGCTATTTAGGGAAGTGAACCAGCAGATGGAAGAGCTTTCTCTGTCTCTGTCTCTACCTTTCTATCTGTAATTCTGCCTTTCAAATAAATAAAATTAATATTAAAAAAGATTTTTAAATATTTGTTTGAAAGGCAGAATTAGAGAGAGAAACCTGAGGAGGTTGGGGAGGGAACCTCCATGTCCCTAAATGGCTACAATGACCAGAGATGGGCCAGACAGAAGCCAGGAGCTAGGAGCTTTATCTCCGTCTCCAGATGACTGTAGGGGCTGAAGCACTTGGGCCATCTTCTGCTGTTTTCCCAAGCAAATTGGTAGGAAGCTGGATTGGAAGTGGAACAAGTAGGGCACAAACCAGTGCCCATATCGGTTGCCCATGTCCCAGGCAGCAGCTTAACTCACTACACCACAGCGCCCGCCCCCAGTGTTGGGTGTTTCAGTGAAATGAATGAACTTTCAGTTGCAATAATTCCTGTGCAAATTGAAAGACGGTCCACAGCAAAATTAGGACACACACAAAAATGTTGCTGAGAGCAATATCTTACCTACTCTTGCTGTTTTTTGCTGTTGCTATTTTCTTGCACAGAACTTCAAGGTTAGAGATCACACATCTGAAAAAACAGAAAAACAAAAACCAAAATACCCACAAAGGAAAAAATATTGTATCCGTTCACAGGTAATTTTCTTTCCTGTCAAAGCATCTCACTAGTAAATAATAGAAATAAGAATTGGAATCAGAAAGTGTCTGAACACATTCTTTTAGTCTGAGAGTTTATTTTCCCCCATGATAGTTAGTACATTGCTATAAATGATCTTTTGATTTATCTTTTCTCAAATAGAAATATTTTAAGATATTTACTTAACCATAAGAACATTACACATCCACGTAAGACATTTTTAATGAAAATTGCTATATTTTAAAAAGATTCAGGGAGAAGAGTGGGATTGTTCACAATCCTGCAAATTATGTTAATATTTAATTAGTACAAGACAGGTGGATTTTTATATCTGCTTCTCCATTCAGCCTGAAGCAGTATTTCTTTTGACTGGAATATACGGCTTTTTACAGATGTGGTTTTGAAAAAGAAGAAGTATTTTGAGTGCATTTCCAGGTAACTATGCATATCCTTCTGCACTATTCTAAAATGTGAGAACTGGTAATGTCTTAAAGGTTAGTTGGAAGGGATTTGACACCATTTGAATTTTTTTCATATGCTATTAAATTAAAACCTATTGATCTTTTACTTTAAATGAGGCATTTACCTATGCACTTATACTTAATTCCTTGTTGGGGCAGGTGTTAAGGCTCAGCAGTTTAAGCTGCTCCTTGGGACACCCACGTCTCATATCAGTGCCTGAGATTGAGCCCCGGCTACTGTGCTTCCATCCAGATTACTGCTAATGTACTAGGAGGCAGTAAATATTGACCTAAGTACTTGAGTTCCTGCCACTGATGTAGGATACCCAGATGGAGTTCCTGGTCTGTGGCTTTGGCCTGGCTCAGATGTGGCTGTTGCCAGCATTTGGGGAAGTGAACTAGTGGATGGGAGGCATCTCTCTCTTTCTAAATAATTAAATAAATCGTAAATGGTAAAATGCACTTATCATTTGGAAAAGTAATTTCACTAAATCACACAAATTTTGCCAAATGCTGACACACTACATTATATAACAACCACCACATTAGCTAATTGCATCACGTGTCTCATCAGAAATGTCTTAAGTATTGAAAAGGTATGATGATTAATCCAAATTTTTAAACATTAGAATTTTTGCTTGAAAGCTCTGATTTTATCAATTGCAACAAATACTGTCACTTTTCCTTGCAAGTGATAGGTCCATTTTTGATAAAATATGTACTAAGTAATGAAGTTTGAATAATCAACTAATTTGACCTTTCAAATGAGAGTAGATTTTTTAAAAAAGGTGGCTGGCTGGCTTACAACTCAAACAAATGCAGAAATATTTCAATGTCCAATCTCATCAACAGAATTATTAAAACAATGCGTACTCAAAAGCTGAGATTTAATAAAATCAATGCTTTTTTTTTTTTGATAATTTGTTTATTTGAAAGAGTTACACAGAGAGAGAAGGAGAGGCAGAGAGAGAGAGAGCGAGAGAGAGAGAGGGAGAGAGGGAGAGAGGTCTTCCATCTGCTAGTTCACTCCCCAGTTGGCTGCAACTGGCTGGAGCCGCACCGATCTGAAGTCAGGAGCCAGGAGCTTCTTCCAGGTCTCCCAAGCGGGTGCAGGGGCCCAAGGACTTCTGCTGCTTTCCCAGGCCATAGCAGAGAGCTGGATCAGAAGTGAAGCAACTGAGATTCGAACTGGCCCCCATATGGGATGCTGGCACTACAGGCGGCGTCTTTACCTACTACGCCACAGCGTTGGCCCCAATCAGTGCTTCTTGATTTGTCATGTGCACTGATGAATAAAATGTGTCAGGCTGTGGTGTTTAGGAACACTGTGATTACTAATAGTGTGGTCAGGCTGCCTTGTTTCTTGAGAAGGCACCAGCAGTTTTACCAACCATTGCTTCTACACAGTGTAGGAAGTGCCAGCATTAGCACAAGGAGAAACTTGAAAATAACATCTTAGTGTCATTATGAAAGTAAGTTGACTCCCAGTGGCCCACACATGATACTTCTTGAGAACTGGTGCTATATTTAGAAATATTAATGATAGAACCATCCAATTTTAGAGAGAAAAATTATTAGGTGCATGTATTTTTTTTACTACAATACAGAATAAGAATATTTTTTAAAGCTTTTATTTAATGAATGCATTTTTCATAGGTACACCTTTAGGAATATGGTGGTTCTTTGCCCTGTACCCACCCTTCCACACTGACTCCCATCCCACCTCCTACTCCCTCTCTAACCCACTTCTTTACGGTTCATTTTTAGTTTAATTTTATATACAGAGGACCAACTCTATGTTAAATACAGATTTCAACAGTTTGCACCCATACACACACTATGTAGAGTACAGTTGGAGAACAAGTTTTGCAGTTAATTCTCATAGTACAACTCGTTAAGGATGGAGATCCTACATGAAGAGTAACTGCATGGTGACTTCTGTTGTTCCTTTAACAATTAACACTCTTATTTAACAATAATTTTCAAACTGAAAATAAGGTGATCAGAATTACACATCTAGATTTAACTTGCATTCTGTGATGCTGAAATATGAAAAGAAAAACAGTTTAATTAATATCAGTTCTGAGGGGACCAATCTGTAAGCTTACCTACTCCACATTTTTCTAAATTCAGTTCATGACCAAACGACTTGACTTTTTCTTGTTATTATAGTGAAGAAACTCCAGAGATTCCTTTGTTTCAATGGATTAAAACTAGATACATTTATCACGGAGGGCTTGTTTTGAAATATGCATACATTGTGGAATAGCTAACTGGAACTCATTAACATTTGAACAACCTCACATACTGTGTGTGTGTGAGAGAGAATAGCATTGGAAAGCTACTCCTAAACAATTTTCAAGAACACAATGCACCATCTTATATGAATATCCTTTTGAGCTTATTCCCCTAACTGAAAATTTGTGTTCTTTGACCAACATCCCCTGAGTCTCCCCTGTCCTGACCGCCAGCCTCTGGCAAGCTCATTCTTACTACTTCTGTGAGTTCAGGTAGCTTACATTTTGTATGTAAGGGAGATCTTGTGGCATTTGGCCTTTTGTGCCTGTCTCATTGTACTTCATGTAATATTTTACAGGTGCATCCATATTGATACAAATGACAGAACTTTATGCTTTTTCAAATGTTTAGTCTCTTTTTAATAAAGATTTATTTTATTTATTTGAAAGTTAGAGAGAAGAGAGAGGAGAGGCAGAAAGAGAGAGAGGTCTTCCCTCCGTTGGTTCACTCCCCAGGATGGCTGCAACAGCCGGAGCTGCACCAATCCGAAGTCTGGAGCTAGGAGCCTCCTCCGGGTATCCCACGTGGATGCAGGGGCCCAAAGACTTGGGCCATCTTCATCTGCTTTCCCAGGCCACAGCAGAGAGCTGGATTGGAAGAGGAGCAGCCGGGACTAGAACCGGCACCCATATGGGATGCCAGCGCTTCACACCAGGGCTTTAAACCCACTGTGCCACAGCGCCGGCCCCTAGAACTTTCTGCTTTTTAAGACAGTGTAGTATTCATACCTATCATGTTGTTCATTTCTTGTATCAATGGATGAATAGTAGGTTGATTCCATTTCTTGAATATTGTAAATAATGCAGTAACCGTGGAGAGCAGATACTCCTTGGATATGGTTATTTCATTTCCTTTAGATGTCTATCAGTGTTGAGGTTGTTGGATCTCAACTAGAAATATTTTGTGTTTCTGGTTCTTTTACATGGCTGTGTACTTTGTAGACCATACTATTAAAATCTCAATAAAAACCCATGAAACCATACTTACTGTACATTTCCAGTTTTACCCTTTATTTTCTTAGTACTTGGTGGAATACTCAGCACCAAGAATGAACATCATCAATTTTATTGATGTTGGTGCTACTCATAATTAGTAGAGTAACTTAAAATGTATATTTTTTGATCCAATACTATTTTCATGAGAAAGATAATAAAAGCAGAAAAACCTATTAGACCATTGAGCTACCAAGGAATAGAAAATTCTTCTGAAATAGAAATTGTTTTCATGGCTAATTTCAAAAAACTTGTTATCAATGCCCATGTTTGATTGACCACAGATATAAAGGAAATATAAATTACTTGAGCTCATCACTTCTGTTTTTTGGTGACTGTGTACTCATAGTATCTGGCACATAGTATTTGCTTAAATGAGCTTGTTGAATATCTTGAATTTTATTTCTCAGTTTGTGGGTATTTAAGTTTGTGAACTGCATTTCCAACTGAGTTGAAGAATTGTCAAACATCTAACAGGTTGCTACAACCAAAGTTTTTTTAAAAAAAAAATCTTGCTAAAAATTTCTTCTTAGGTTTAGGCTCCTCAATTTTCAAATGTAGTTGACTTTAATTAAAGTTTAAAAGGAAAGAGAACCATTGGAAAGATATTGAAACTAAATAATTCGCTTCTCTTGAATAGAGAGCTTGTAGTTTGCATTAATGGTGTTCATTACACTGATTAAAAGCAGTGAGCCATTTTGCTCCTGTTTATTTTCCAAACTGGTGTTTTCAGTAATGGGGGGTGGCTTGTATTTGATGTTTTAAGTGATGAGGTATTTACTGATGAGCTGTTTTGACTTCTCGGCTTACATTGATAACCACTTAAAGGGAGCTGATCAAACAGAATGGTTTCTAGAGCTGGACCATTTATTCCAAATTCAGACATTAAGAAAACAATTGAATGACTTTTATCGCCACCAGCTGTGCTATGGTATTTGAACAAATGGGAGACTGAAGTAATTGTACAATTTCATTATATACAGCGTTACACAAGATCAGAATTCTGTTGGCTAGTACCCACTGCGTGTGGGATTGAAAAACTTGTCATTGACGGGGTTTCCATTGGTGTGTTGCCTTCACTGCACTGTGATGGCTCCTGTGCCTCTATCACAACTGCCTTCTAGAACTACTGAGGATGAACTGCTACAAGGTTTGTAGCAAATTCACGATTATTTGTCCTGTAGATCAGTGTGTATGTGTGTGTATATATATCCACACATGCCTGGATGTGTATATGAGGAAATGGAATTTGCACATTTATCGAATCTGTGCAAATGCAACAAACTGTCTAAACATTGGAAGTGTACTCTTCCTCGTCAAGGAGTTTCAGGGTTTATATCACTTGGCTACTCTAAGGCTTTGGGAAACGTGAGAAGTGGGCGTTTAAATGTTTTAACAGGTAATTTTCCAAGCAATTGAGCAGGTAGTTAAAAATACCTTGTTTTCATTTTCCTGCCTCAGAAATTCCTAGCATCTAAAGGTTTGAAAGAGAGTAGAAGAAATGACACTCCTTGGGGTCTGAAGCATACACTCTGGAGAACAAAATCTCCACACTTAACCACTTTGCAAGGTTTATTGATGAGTGTGAGGAAAGCCCAGACTGGGGTCTCAATCTCAGGGTTGTTGACATTTTGGGCTTTGCTGTGGGGACCTGTCATGTTTACTTTAAGATATTCAGCTGTTTCCTGGTCCCCTACCCACTAGATGCCAGTGTCATCCTCAACCCACATTGTGACAACTCCAAATGTCATTAGGCATTGCCAGATGTCCCGGGTGGAGGGGCTCGGGGAGAAGAAGTCATCCATTGTTGAGAACCACTGTGCTAGACAAGTGACAGTGGTTCTCATTGACATATGCACCCTCTTTTTTTTTTTTTTTTTTGACAGGCAGAGTGGACAGTGAGAGAGAGAGACAGAGAGAAAGGTCTTCCTTTTGCTGTTGGTTCACCCTCCAATGGCTGCTGCGGCCAGTGCACTGCGCTGATCTGAAGCCAGGAGCCAGGTGCTTCTCCTGGTCTCCCATGCAGGTGCAGGGCCCAAGAACCTGGGCCATCCTCCACTGCACTCCCGGGCCACAGCAGAGAGCTGGCCTGGAAGAGGGGCAACTGGTACAGAATCCGGCGCCCTGACCGGGACTAGAACCCGGTGTGCTGGCACCACAGGCAGAGGATTAGCCTATTGAGCCATGGCGCCGGCCGACATATGCACCCTCTTGCATGGAGTTGGATGGCAATGTTTGCAGAAAGGAAAAAGTCACTGTACCTTAGGGGAAGAAAGTTGATTTATTTTTCTATCACTTTCTCTGCCATTGACTTCTCATGTTATTAATAAGACAGGCATGGATTAAAAGGATTCAATGCTGCATTCCTTACAAAGAGAAAAAACTCATAAAAATACCTTAACGCTAATAATTTAGAAAATGGCCAAATTAATATGATGCACTTCTTCTGTGGGTTGGTGTACACCCACAAAATAGTTTTCTATCAAGTCTTTTCAACGTACTGTTTTTGTAAAAAGTAGGCTAGAAACTTATGATCAGTTTAATATATATGTGTGTATAGTTTTGAATCTATACCTATATTATTTTTAGATGGAAAAAGCTTAGGATAGAAAATATTAAATTATTAGGCATGGTTGCTTTAGGCAGTTTGATTAGATTTTGTGTGTACCATCTGAAGATGCCTTTTTTTCTTTCTTTGGTCTTATGAAAGGCTAAATAAATAAATAGAAAGGCAGCCAAGTTAGAGTGGATTTTTATATCATTATTTAAAGGGGCATTTTCTTCAGTTTTTCATGAAAAGACAAAAATAAATTACAAGTTACAAAAATTTCAGTGTAATTATATTATGTGATTCTGTTGTAACATTGTTTTTGGCAAGAACAAATGTAGCATTAAAATTGGTTCCGTGTGCCAAACATAACCTGGAAAGAATGCTCAGTGTATTTAATAGCCATTGTATGGAAATTCCTTAAAATGTAGAAATTTGACTCTACTGCAAACACTACTGTGCAGTGTTGATCGTCTGTCACCATTCTCTCCTGTCGTTATCTCATGGTAAACTTTTTTAACAGAAATTATAATTTGAGAGGAAATAGATGCTGCAGGTGTACAGGGTGTGATTTTGGAGGAGTTAAACATTCTAAGTTAGTGGAGGAGTTCCCATGTGGCTGTGTGCTGTACATTTATTCCATGTGTCAACTTGTAAGTTGAAGTAAGGGTGCAAGGGATTCTTTGGGAAATTCATTCCAGATCTGTCGCCTAAGCACATTTCAGGTCCATACATATTTTCTTAGAAGGGACAGAGCCTAGACACTTAAGAGTTCCCAGTCCTGTGTCATCATCATGTTTAACCTGAAAGTCCATGTGGTGATGTGTATTCCAGCTGCTGCATATGTTACTGAGAAGTCACAGCTCGAACACTTGGTCACACTTTCCCTCTTGCTTCCTTGATCCCATTGTCCAGACTAACTCTGGATGTTTTTGTATACCCCAGGCCTCAGCTGGAAGCAGTTTGTTTTGCACTAGTGCCTACATTTCCTACCAGCCTTAGCTTGAACAGCACTTTCTCAAGATGGACATCCCAAGTGCCTCCTGCCTGTGGTGCTGAATTGTGCTCCCGACACCCTGTTCTTGCCTTGCTGCATCACTTTGACACCTGCTGCAGTCTCTTTCATGTCTGCCTTCTCCAGGTGCCTGTGACCTCTGTGAGGGCAGCAGTGTGGCAGGTTCCATTCAGCACAGTGTCTCCAGCATCTGAGAAGGTGCCTAGCAGCACATGGACAGTGTTTATGAAATACTGGATGAATGGAGGCATGCCTGGGGGAAGGGAGGAAGCCTGGTTCCAGCCTCTTCAGGAGGACAGAGTAAGATGGCTTAGACACAATTCTCAAATAGTATAGAAGGCCACCACTGCAGGGCACGTCAGGAGGTCTGCAGAAAATAGAACTGACACATAAGTTTACTTTGGTGCCCCTGAATTGGTAACCCCATGCACAGTTTTTTTTCATAAGATGATCTTTCCATGAGTTTTCGAAGACTCCTGCTGTGTGTAGATTTCAAAATGTTTTATGCCACAAAATTGATTCCACTTTCCAAGGACCGTTTGAATTACCCTCTCAGTTATTGAACAGTGACAGAGCATCAAGTGCGCAATTTTTCCTTCACCACCATTGTTGTCATTATCAAATGTTGAATTTTGGAAATGTGAATTTTAGTGGCTTAATACATGTGGAATAGCACTATTCCAAACTCCTGCCTGCCTGCCTGCCTGCCTTCTTTCCTCCCTCCCCTCCGTTCTCCTCCCTTCCCCTCCCCTTCCCTCCTCTCCCTTCCTCACCTCTCCCTTCCTCTCCTCTCCCCTCCCCTCTCTTCCTTCACTTCCCTTCTCCTCTGCTCTTCTCTCCTCCTCTTTCTTCAGAAAGAATCCTAACTATCCCAGCAATTGTAGTATTCATATGTACGGCAGACATTTTCCAGGTAAAAGAAAATGGACAGCAGCAAAGCAGCCAGTCTTCTGAACAGAGTTTAACTTGTGTGTAGAATGCTTTCTTGACAGGAATGCATTTAAGCTTTTGTGTAAGTAGGGTATTGTAGCCAATCTGCTGCAAGGAGACAATGGGATGCAGTGATAACATATTTTTACTGTAATACATATTCTCAATTTATATTATCATGAATCTTAGTTTTCTAAATATGTTTTTAAATTTTTATTTCTAGGTTTTAGCTTTCTCTTGTTTTGCTTAAGGGTCTGCCTTCTGCAGCCCTCTTTTTATACTGTTTGCTTTGAAATCGGTCTCTAGACATTATGGGTAATTCTTGCCTGCATTTTTCTCATGTTATAATCTCATCTCAATTGAAAATAAAACAAAATAATACCAACTAGTATGTTTATAGTTCACTGTCATTATTTAATTTTATTTCTTATTTACATGTCACAACATTTCACAGGAAGGGGATTAGTCAGTTTGCCATTCATTTATTCATCATCAATATGCATATAAGGAGCACAAAATGTATAATGAGATGTGTATAAAAGGAATCAAGAAGATATATTTCCATAGTGAGAAAATGAGGATATCTAACACTAAGCACTAAAATAACAGAAACCCAGGAATAAGTCTAATAAAAGATACACAATGTCTTCATGTACAACAGTGATCATTTGAGAATATTTAAATAAATAGTGACAGATACCATTTTCATGAATTGGTGTAGTCCATGTTATAAATTTGTTATTCTCTTCAAATTGAGCTATAGAGTCACTGAAATTCTAATCAGGAATCTAACAGAATTTTTTAATGAAATTTGACAAGCTAATTCTCAGATTTATGTGGACAAGCAAAGGACTAAAGAGAGAAAGCAGTTTTGAAGAAAAAAGATAAAGTGAGGGGTGAGTGTTTGTTGTAGTAGTTAAGATACCGCATGAGATGCCCACGTCACATCTCAGAGTGCCTAGTTCCAATTCCAGGTACTCTGCTTTCAGTTAATGCATTCCTGTTAGTGAGTTTCCTATCAATGCACATCCTGGGAGGTAGCAGAAGATGGCTCAAATATTGGGGTCCTAGCCACCCACTTGGGAGACTCAGGTGGAATTCTTGGCTGTTGGCTTCAGCTTGGCCCAGCATTGGTTGTTGTGGGCATTTGGGGGGAGCGGGGTGAACCGGCTGTCTCTGCTTTTCACATAACATGAAGATAAATCAATTTTAAAAATTGAGGCCGGCGCCACGGCTCACTAGGCTAATCCTCCGCCTTGCGGCGCCGGCACACTGGGTTCTAGTCCTGGTTGGGGCACCGATCCTGTCCCGGTTGCCCCTCTTCCAGGCCAGCTCTCTGCTGTGGCCAGGGAGTGCAGTGGAGGATGGCCCAAGTCCTTGGGCCCTGCATCCCATGGGAGACCAGGATACGCACCTGGCTCCTGCCTTCGGATCAGCGCGGTGCGCCGGCCGTAGCGCACTACCGCGGCGGCCATTGGAGGGTGAACCAACGGCAAAGGAAGACCTTTCTCTCTATCTCTCTCTCTCACTGTCCACTCTGCCTGTCAAAAAAAAAAAAGAAAAAAAAAAAAGAAAGGAAGGATAAAGTGGGAAGAATGACATTAGAAGCACCTTGGCTTCTTATAAAATTATAGTATTATATATTGTGAATATCAAAATTGACCAGACTGGAGAACCCAGAAGGGGACAATTTGTGCTTGGATACCAGATATGACACAGGTGGCATTATTTATTGGTGGGAAAGGGGTGAGTTATTTCTATAAGTGGTACTGGAACAAACAGTTGAAATTGTACTTTTACCTCATTAAAGCACCAAAGTAATTCCAGATGAATTAAGGATTGAAATTGGAAATGCAAATTGGAGAATTTCTTATGATATAGAGGAGAGGATTTTCTAAACAAAATTTTAAAAAGTACTAATCCCCAAGAAAGAGGTTGATAGTTATGAGCAAAGATTATAAACTTTAATTATAGTAGAAGATTAGTATTCAGGATATCAAAAAGAAATGGAAATAACCAAATGGAAAATAGGACAAATAAGAATAGTTGGTTCTGATAAAGTGAGACCCAGATGGCTAATAGTGAAAATCACAATCAGGGAAATGCAAATTAAAATTGTAATGCTATATAATTTCACACAGCTGCCACATTGGCAAAATGATAAAGTTCAACAGCATCAAGTGTTGGTGATGATATGCAGCAGTAGGGGATTTTATGATACCCAGGAGTGTAAATTGGAAAATCTTGGTAGAGTAATTTTACATATATGTAGTTAAGTTGTATGTCTTAGTAGATCCCAGTAGATCCATCGAGAGCTATAGTCCCTAGAAATATTCTCTCATGTATGCATAAAGACGTATGTACAGGGATGTTTATCCATCATTATTGATAATATTGAAAAATTGTAATCAAGGTATCCATCTATAGGAAATAGTTGAATACCTTGATATATTTTAATGCAATGGGAATATTATGCACCTTTGATAATGAATGAGGTAAGGATACATATATCATGTATAAATCTCAAAAATATGTTTATAAAAATAAATTACAGAAAATTATGCATACTTGGTCATTTCCATTCAGTTTGAAAACATGCTCAGAATTGCTGTGAATAGCTTTTGGCTGTAGACATCTGGAACAAAATGGAAGGGCATGCTTAAGAATGATAAATGCTAAATTCAGAAGCTGATTATTTGTGAGGAGGGATGGAATCAAGCTTTGAATGTCTGTCACAGAATACTTTTTTTAAAAAAGTCATTTTTTTACAAGATTTATTTATTTGTTTGAAAGTCAGAGATAGAGAGGGAGAGACAGAGACAGAGATCTTCCATCTGCTGGTTCTCTCCTCAGATGGCTGCAACGGCCAGGACTGGGCCAGGCTAA
Source organism: Lepus europaeus (assembly GCF_033115175.1). Lineage (NCBI taxonomy): Eukaryota > Metazoa > Chordata > Mammalia > Lagomorpha > Leporidae > Lepus > Lepus europaeus. The sequence continues at coordinate 22,463,858 of NC_084846.1, forward strand.
AGCCAGGAGCCAGGAGCTTCTTCCAAGTCTCCCATGTGGGTTGGAGGGGCCCAGCACTCACACTATTTACCGCTACTTTTCCTAGGCCTTTACCAAAGAGCTAGATTTGAAGTGGAGCAGCCAGGACGTGAACTGGTACCCATATGGGATGCTGGCACTGCAGGCAGCGGCTTTACCCCCTATTCCACAACTCCATCCACTGTAGTAGATTTCTTACCAGTGGCAGCTTTGTGTGTGTTTGCATAACAGCAACCTTGAATCTGTGTGTCTAGCACAGACAGCATTCCTGAACTTCAGGTACAAAAATCCAGATGTTCTGATCGCTTGCTTAAATGGCCAAGCTGGACCCCAGCGTCCCACCAAAATGCTTGTGTGCACAGTCTCCCCAACTCAGTGCCCCGTTCTTCTGATTGCTAAGGTCACAAAATTTGCAGTGATCTTTGTCATCTTTCCTTCATATCCCAGATCCAATCAGCCCACAATTCCTTTGGCTGCAACCTTTTTTTTTGACAGTCAGAGTGGACAGTCAGAGAGAGAGACAGAGAGAAAGGTCTTCCTTTTGCTGTTGGTTCACCCTCCAATGGCCACCGCCGCCAGCGTGCTGTGGCCGGCGCACCGCGCTGATCCGAAGGCAGGAGCCAGGTGCTTCTCCTGGTCTCCCATGGGATGCAGGGCCCAAGCACTTGGGCCATCCTCCACTGCACTCCCGGGCCACAGCAGAGAGCTGGCCTGGAAGAGGGACAACCGGGACTAGAACCCAGTGTGCCAGCGCCGCAAGGCAGAGGATTAGCCTATTGAGCCGCGGCGCCGGCCTTGGCTGCAACCTTGAGACATAACTAGTTCTGCTCTTCCTTGTTACTCTGTAGCTGCCCCACAGATCTCTGCTTCCAAAATCATCTGCTTGCATTTTTACAATATCCTTCTAACTGACCTCTCAGCTTTCACTACAGCAACTCCTTTCAATCCCGTCATCCGTTCTGCAAGCCACTGCCAGAATGGTCCTCTTGAATAGTTGTCGCATATTAGTCTAACTCAGAGCCCACCAGTAACTCCCTGTTTCTCTCCCAGAAAAAGCCAAGGCTCTACAGTGGCCTCCAAGACACCACATAGTGTGGTCCCTGGCATCTTCCTCACCTGCTACAAGCTTAGCCACTATTCACTGCACCTGTCTCTAGTGGTCCTGTGCACTTACCAGGGCACTTTAGGAAGTTCATGGAAAATCTGTGTTATTATAAAAATAATGCATGGATTTAAAAAAATTTTTTTTGTACCAAAACAAGCTTATCTCTTAGTTAGCTTTCTCATGAACTTTTTGAAGTGCTCTCATGGTTTTGTCCTTGATGTTTCCCCATCATTCTCCTTGGCTCACCTTTCAAGTGTTTGTTTACCTTCTTCTATTATTTTTACAAAGACCACCTTTCCAGTAAGCTTTACACTGGCTACACTATTTAAAATTGCAGCATTCCCATTCCATGTTTCCTTTTTATTCTTTTTTTTTTTAAGTATCATGATTCTCTTCAAAGATTTGTGTTGTTTGCCTCTGGTGGGTACATTCTGTATCATCTGCTTTCCATGCTAGAATGTAAGCTCTGGGTTTGCTAGGGGTTCATGTTTGTCTTGTTCACAGATGTGTCCTCAGTACCCTGGAGAGTACAATAAATATATGTTGAATAAATGAATGAGTACACAGTTCTTATGTTGTTCTGTAATCTACAATGTGATGATTTAAAGAAAATATCCGGTTGGGGAAGAAACCACAGTTATTGGTAGACACTAAAAATAATGACAAACATATTGGATATTTATATTAGATTTTACACCTATGCTTGCACTAAAGATTGACTCCATTTTTTAAAATAAAATTATTTGAGAGGCAGAGAGAGAGAGAGAGAGAGCGAAAGAGACTTCACTTACTGGTTCACTCCCCAAACGCCTACAGAATCTGGGCCTTGGCCAGCTGGAAACTGGGATCTCAGTTCAGGTCTTGCACCTGGGTTGCAGGGAGCCAACTCTTGAGCTCAACACTGTTTCTTGGTTCTGTAGTAGCAGGAAGCTGGCATCAGGAAGCAAAGCAGGGTGTAGAACCCAGGCACTCTTGAAGTGGCTTGCAGTTGTTTAACCAGCGCCTTAACTAGTAGGCTAAATACCCACCCCTTGACTTCATTTTTTTTTTTTTTTTACATTTAAGCTTTTATTTAGTGAGAAAGATTCATAGGCGAGTGAGAGCTTTATCTAAGAGAGAGAGGGGTAAATCTGGGTTCATACCGAGTACCAGGAACCAGCCAGGAGGAAGAGCATCTAGACTAGGAAGCCTAGGGCAGGTGGCCCAAAGGCCACGCACCCTGGAGGCACAGGGCTACAGCCAGCCCCCTCCTGGCAAGAGGCCAGGGAAAAGAAGAAGGCGGGAACACACCGTTTCCTAGGCTTTTAACCCACTTCCAAAGTGCAGTGGTTAATTAACCTGATTGGCTGGTGGTCCCAGGTGTGGCCAGGTAGGGGCATGAGGTCACATAGGATCGTGGCAAAGACTTCATTGTTTTTAAAGTTTACTTATTGAAAGGGCAGAATGAGAGAGCTGTCTTACCCCTGTTGGTTCATTACCCAATAACTCCAATACCCAAGGCTTGTCCAGGCTAAAATCAGGATCCAGGAACTCCATCTGGATCTCCAAGCACTTGAACCAGCATTTGCTGCCTTTCCAGGGATATCAGCTGGAAGCTGGGTTGGAAGCGGAGTACCCTGGGCTCTGGTAGAGAATGCAGGCATCTGAAGCGGAGGCTTAGCCCACCATGCCACAATACCTACCTCCTTTTGAGCTCCTATGTGGAAACTTAGCAAAGCACACAACCCTCTCGTTTTCTGCAGATACACAGTTGAATTCCTTGAGTAATGCCGTCAGCTTGTGTCAGATTCTTGATATTATTTTAATACATCTTTCTGTAATTGGTTCTAAGTGTGGCACTTGAGTTTTCAGGAACGTTCCGGGCTGTGATTGATCACTGAGCGTGCATCTTGAGTAGGGCCATCTGTCTCTGTTGCGTGTTGTGTCTTCAGATAGGCTTGCCAGAGCACCTCTGGCAGGCACAGGTTTTAATAAGAGATTCTGATTTTTTTTTTCTTCCATGGAAAATGAGTGGTGTTAAAATTTATAATGGAATAATGCCGCATTAGAATGGCAGCTTATCCAATTTGCTTTTCTTCTTGAGCCAAACAAATGTGCAACTAGAAATAATGGTTATTCATCTTAGCGTTCCCAATATTCACTTTTCAAAAATGTTTTTAACAGATTATTTACTGAGTAACCTTGCTTATAGTCACAGGTGACAGCAACAAACTGATGTGCTTGTTCCCCCTTAATTTATTCTCTTGTGTATCCTCAACTGGTTATATTCTTTCTTTCTTTTTTTTTTTTTTTTGACAGGCAGAGTGGACAGTGAGAGAGAGAGACAGAGAGAAAGGTCTTCCTTTGCCATTGGTTCACCCTCCAATGGCCGCCGCGGCCGGCGCACCGCGCTGATCCGAAGGCAGGAGCCAGGTGCTTCTCCTGGTCTCCCATGCGGGTGCAGGACCCACGCACTTGGGCCATCCTTTACTGCCTTCCCGGGCCACAGCAGAGAGCTGGCCTGGAAGAGGGGCAACCGGGACAGAATCCAGCGCCCTGACCGGGACTAGAACCCGGTGTGCCGGTGCTGCAGATGGAGTATTAGCCTATTGAGCCGGGGCACCGGCCAACTGTTTATACTCTTAATTCAGCCTGTATCCTGTGATCGGAGCAAATTTGCCTCTCATTTGGAAACATGTTGAAATTTTTTAATATTAATTTCAAACTTATTTTGAGATTAGCGGTCATTCAGTAGCCACAGCACAAGGACAAAATAAAAATGGCGGTACAAGGATGACTGAATGGGCTTTGGGTGGCCTGTGCCCTGGAGGAAGCCCCAGTGAAATGAGAGAAGTAGACGAAAGCACCTTGCTAATGACTGTGGAGTAGGCTCAGGCACCAGCATGGGGGCCTATGGCGCTGAAGGAGCAGTGAGGAGCTGTGCTTGGAGAAGGACACTGGATAAGCGAGTGAATTGGCAGCGAGGATAAGAGAGCCACATCTATGAAGATGCATGTGAGCTCACCAGCAAAATGGAGAGGAGGTGCAGCAGGAAGTGTGCACAGGGGATAGATGAGGAGTTTGGTCCTGCTGAGAGAGAAGGGAATTGAGGCATTACTCGTCCCTGGGGTATTCGGTGTATAGGAAAAGAGAGATGAACATGGAGATGTAGGATTTTCATTTATCCGTAGCATGTATAGCCCTTCTCTTTCATTTTGATCATTTTGACCTAGCTCTCTCTCGTTTCTTGATTTATACCCTTTTCTCCACCAGACATTCCTAGTCATCTGAAGAGACTCACCAGTAGTCCCTTTTCCTATATAATTTTCTCCTTTCCTAACTTCTTTTTTAAACTGTGTTGATTAATTTCCGAATATGGGAATTCATTTCAGTTATTGGGTTCAGAAGATTTTATAAGGTCTTATGTGATCCAACTAAACGGTTAGCCAATTAACTAATGTGTCAGACATTTAAATCAGATTGATTAATTCATTTCTTTGCTTGGTTAATTTAACTGTTCCAGTGGTGAAGCACTCAAGAAATTTCATAATGAGGAACTTTATGCAACTAGTGAGGGCTAGTCCTTGTTCACGTCCATGTCCCTGCACTGCTTCTGCGGGTGACTTGAAAGCCTTCACCCAACTGGCAGTGCCCAGAGAATAAGAAGGGACACCATCCTGAACTGTGGGAAAAATCCCTTCCCCGTTGACGAGTTTTTGAATGTTACTTAACCATCTGTTTCCCATTCCTGGATATCCTGGTGCATTGTTAGAACACTTAGAAGTCATTTGCCACTCATTTCTGTGGCAGGAGATTGCCCTTTAATTTCACAGTCCTGTGCAAGTTCTGTGAAATGGGTATTCAGTTACCTAAAACACCTCCCGAGGTTAGCTTCATGTCTAGTGTTCTCGCCTAAGCAGTTCAAAGGTATTTTTTTTTTCACTTTTAGCAATAATTAAAAAAAAAAAAAACCTTTGAATGGACTGCTTTATTAAAATAATGGAAGGGCTTGCTAAAGGAAGAACTCCCTGGGAAGAGGTTAAATAATATAAATAGCTCTGCTGAGAGTACAACAAAGTTCTTTATTGTGCTGTTGCCACAGCAGCACCAATCATTCAAAACAAGGAAATGGAGTCTCATGTTTAATATAATACAGACTTTTCCCTAGAATTTCTGTGGTCTAGGGTTTTTTGGGGATCGGTGTGTTTATCTACATATGTCTAAATTTAGACATGCCTTTTATGTAATATGGTAAAAGAGAAGTGCTTAAAATGCTATAAGATGCAGTTATTTCTTAAGCATTTTTAGGGGAGGTTCTAAATTGACTTTAAAACATCAGGAATTTTCCATGCTGAAATATGTGCTCCAGGACATTGTGACTGTGTGCACGAGAAGGGAGGCCTAATCTTTTATGCATTTCACATTCGATTTTAAAAGGTCACTTTGAGAGGTATGAAGAAGCTGTTTAGTAATTCAAGAAAGAAAAATATTTTTTTTTCTATTGAATATTTAACCCCATAACAAGAGCTCTGTCTGCTTTGGAAGCAAGGACTCTATTCTGAAAATCAAATTCTAGAAACTCAGAAACATGGATGTGGAGGTTTCTGGGGGCTACACTGAACTTTATGACATACAGAAGATAGGGAACTGCAGTCCCAGTCCCTCATTAAATTGAATTCATTATTCAGTAACTCACAGCCAGAGCCCCTCCCCCACAAACAATCCAGCGCACAATAAAAGCTTCCTTACCAAGATAGGGTTGGTTGTGACAAATGGCTTTTTGTGAAAGGTACTTGGCATTGCTCAGTTCAGTGGAGATCTGCTGGTGAGAGCTTACTTTATCTCACTGTGTGAGGAGACTTGACACCACCAGTTTTACCCTGGTTCTTACTAAAGTGTGAATATGTCGGCAGTTCTGATTGTTCTGGGATAAGAATAAATGATATAGGGGCTGGTGCTGTGGTGTAGCGGATAGAGCTGCCGCCTGCTGTGCCAGCATCCCACATGGGCACCAGTTCAAGTCCTGGCTGCTCCACTTCTGATCCAGCTCTCTGCTGTGGCCTGGGAAAGCAGTGGAACATGGCCCAACTCCTTGGGCCCCTGCACCCATGTGGGAGACCAAGAGGAAGCTCCTGGCTCCTGGCTTTGGATTGGCACAGTTCCAGCCTTTGCGGCCAATTGGGGAGTGAACCAGTGGATGGAAGACCCCTCTCTCTCTCTCTCTGCCTCTCCTCTCTCTGTGTAACTCTGACTTTCAAATATAAATAAATCTTTAAAAAATAGAAATATAATAATCAATGACATGATGAGGGGAATTTTCATAATCTGATCCATTCTACTCACTGAAGATGAAGGGAATGATGCAAAAACCTTGGTCAGATGTGTACCCAGAATGCATGTGTGCTTGTGTCGGCACTTTTAATAAGGACCAATGTTGCCTGGAAACTAATTTCACAAAGGCCTAATTTATGCACTGTGTGTAAATTGGCCAAATATTATTTCTTGCATGAAAATTTTATTAAGGTATTATGAGATCATTTTTCACTTATCTCCTCTGTCTAGTGTTGAAAGGGGGAATTCTGAGTGCTGAAAGGGGAAATGTTAGAGCTTTAAGAAAATAGCTGTGAATTACACTTAAAAAATGATTGAAAAGTTTAAAAGGAAATGAAAATCTGTTAAGGTCCTACCTCTGTCAGTCATGTTTCTAGGCACTGGAATTAAGTATTGAAAAAGACAGGATGGGCACCTACCTGAAAGTTCTATATTATACATATTTAAAGGGTATATGTGGATAACAAAATGATCTAGTGAAACCTTCCAGTATTAACATGATTTCTCCTTCCTTTATTCTTTTATTCAAGACCATATAAATATGAGCACACCAGCATTTTATCATCGGCTTTTACCTACCTACTTTTTTTTTAAAGGATTATTTATTTGAAATAATCACACAGAGAGCGAAGGAGAAGCAGAGGCAGAGATAGAGAGAGAAAGAGAGAGAGAGAGATAGTGATAGAGAGAGAGAGAGAGAGAGAGAGGTCTTCTATCTGCTGGTTCAGAGAGAGAGGGAGAGAGAGAGGTCTTCCATCTGCTGGTTCACTCCCCAACTGGCTGCAAGGGTCGGAGCTGTGCTGATCCGAAGCCAGGAGCTAGGAGCTTCTTCCAGGTCTCCCACATGGGTGCAGGGGCCTAAGGACTTGGTCCATCTTCCACTGCTTTCCCAGGCCATAATGGAGAGCTGGATCCGAAGAGGAGCAGCCAGGACTTGAACTGGTGCCTATATGGGATGCTGGCACTGCAGGCGGCTGCTTTACCCACTACGCTAGAGTGCTGGTCCCTCTTAACTACCTTTCTTCACCAAATCTTTTCCTATATCTCAGAAGGAACTTCTTTTTAAATGAGCCTCAGATGCTCTTTGAAAAGAGTCAGGATTGTGCATCCCAGACCTTTGTGTTTTTCCTTCTTGATGCCTTGCAACTGAGGGGTTGAGACACAGGGTGGGACAGAGTTGAGTGTGCATGGAGAAGCAGGGCCAGGCGGTGAGATATGTTTCCTGGAGGATAATAAATACTACTTGGCTTCACTGAATTTGCTGTCTCTGAGCCTCAAGACTATTTCTTTGACTTACATTCATAGGTTTTTCTCAAGGTGAGGAAAATATCACGTGGGCTTTGCACTCAGCCTGCCTGGTCAGACTTTCTGTGCTCCGTGGAGCATGATTTTACGGGTGTTCTAGTTGAGAGACAGAGAGCTTGACAAAGGATTCCATGGCTTGTCATCTTCAAATGATCAAAATCGAGGAACTGGTGGGGGATTTCCGGAATCCTCTTCCTTAATTGATCCTTTTTTCAGGTACAATGTAATTCAGAGGATAGCAGTCTATTGAAGTTGACCCCAAGCTTCAGCAGGGATAAGAAATTCTGGCTGAAATGTATATGGCGAAAGCTCCGTTACGTCAGTCCCTGCTGAGCCGCATTCTGAACACCTTCCACCGCAACCGTTACCTTGCACAGAAGTCTGTGTTTTTAGCCTTTAAGCAGAGCTCAGGCACTGTATTTAGACATCTGACTTGAAGACTAAAATTTGTTCAGTGAGCAGAACAAATGTTCAGAAAATAACATTTCAAGGTTAGAGTTAGTGTCCTGAAGAAAATCTCTTTTCTTCTCCGTTTCCTTATTGAATATAGCATACATAATACACCTTGACGGGCTTTCAAGATTAAAAATCAGAATAACAGCGAGCTTGCAGAGGGAAGAAGAAGTAATTAAAAACTGAGGGACTTCTGGAGAACAATGGTTTTCCTGGAACAAAGTGCACGTTTTATTCCCAATGCAATAGGATTATGGATCTTAAAAGGATTGCTAAAACCACATAGTAAAGCTTCGAGAAATGGGGCAAAATGAATGTACAGCACTGTAGAAGACACCGCAAGAAACACACACAGTTATCATATGTTGAACTCCCTAGTGTGAAGAGGAGAAAACCATTCAGGTATTATCACTCATAATTGAATCTATACGTATCAGTGTTTATTTACAGTGTGCAGGGCACCACACAAGGGCTGTTTATATCAGCAACCTTATCTAATGTTCAAAGCAGCTCTCTGGAATAGGAATTATAAGCCTCACTTGATCAGTGAGCAAATAAAGACCATAATCTTTATAGTGTTCCTAGGACGACATAGAAAGTGAGAACACATCATTAATATTTCTCAGGGAAGTCCCAAAATGGTACACTCCCTGGCACTCCCAGATCAAGTCTTTTATTTCACTCTTTGTTCCCAGCATTGTGAGGCTGCAGAAAGGGCATCAGTGTGGGACTTGGACCCTTGTGTGTTCACACCCTGCCTCACGTAGTTGCATTGTACAACTTGGACAGTATCTGTGCCTGCATTTTCTTAAGTGTCCCTGTGATTTTTAAAAATGTGAGTAGGAAGAAATATGGAAGACTTCCAAACTGTTAACAGTAGACTTTTATTTTGTAGTGTAGGGTTATTAGGCAGGTTTTTTGTCCTTTTTTTTTTTTTGGTATTGTTTTATTTTATGATCATAATATTATTTGTATATTCATTAAAACTTTCCCTTCGAAGTTAATAATAATGAGGCTGCTGTTGTAGTGGGTTTAGCTGCCTCCTGCAGCAGTGGCTTCCCAAAAGAGTGCCTGGTCCCTGCTGCCACCTACATGGGAGACCATGATATTCCAGGTGCCTGGGTTCCATCTGGCCCAGTCCTAGCCATTGCAGCCACTTAGGGAGAAAACCAGTGGATAGATCTCCTTCTCTGTTGCTCTGTAACTCTGCCTTTCAAATAAATAAATAACCCTTAAAGTCATTAAGAATAATTTTTAATATTGTTATCACAAATGATGTACATGATGCCAGTTTACACACAGGCAGACACATAAAGACACTTAAAAAAATGTTGTGGCGGGCTGGTGTTTGGCCTAGTGGCTAGGAGGCTGATTTTAGGCTTTCTTGTCCCACTTCAGAGGACCTGGGTTGTTTTGATTCCTGGCTCCAACTCCGCACTTCAGCTTCCTGCCAATGCAGACGTTGGGTGGCAGTAATGGCTCATGTAATTGGGTCCCTGCTGTCCATGTAGGATACTGGGATTGAATTCCTTCTCCTAGCTTGGGCCCTGGCCAGTCTAGGCTGTTGTGGGCATTTGGAAAGTAGACCAGTGGATGGGAGTTCTTTGTCTGTCTGTGTCTTTCTCCCTTTGCCTCTCAGACAAATTATTATGCTTAATAAGTTCTTTGAGGGGCCAGTGTTGGTGGCATAGCGGGTTAAACTATTGTCTGCAGTGCCGGCATCTCATATTTACACCTGTCCAAATCCAGGCTACTTCCTATCCAGCTCCCTGCTAATGCACCTGAGAAAGCATCAGAAGATGGTCCGAGTACTTGGGTCCTTTCCACCCATGTGGGAGACCTGGATGGAGTTCCTGGCTCCTGGTTTCAGCCTGGCCGAGCCCCAGCTGTTGGCAACCATTTAGGGAATGAACCAGCAACCGGAGGACCTGTCTCTCCTCTCCCCTTTTCTCTGTAGCTCTACCTTTTAAATAAATAAATACATCAAAAACAATTTAAAAGCAGCTTCTTTATAATACACGTTTTTTCCTGAACTTTCTGAAGATGTGTACATGGCTTTTAAAGCTTTTTGTGCCAGAATAAACTGATCTGTTAATTCCATTTTTTAAAAAACTTTTTTAATCATACATAATTATCTTTTACTGATCATATGTAGTACACATTAGTTGCAAAAATATCAGAAAATAAGAGGAAAGAGTAATTACAACACAGAGATTATAGCTGGCTAATATCTGTCCAGCCACTTATTTATGTATCTGTACATATGTATGTTTGCATACTTTTTTTTTTTACAAAGATGGGGCCAGTTTATTATATTTGAAACCAACATTTTATACTCAATATATTATGAATATATTTTGTTGCCATTAATTATATGTCATTCTTTTTAATGTTTTTAATTTAAGATAAGCAAGTTTCCCATACACAGTTTTAGGAACGTGGTGATACTTCCCACCCTATCCTTGCTCCCTTGCATGTTCCCACCCTTCCTCTTCCTTCATCTCTTATTCCCTCTCTTGATTTTTACAAAGATCTATTTTCAGTTTACTTTATACTCGTAAGATTAACCCTATAAAGAGTTCAACAAATAGAAGAAAAGATAAACACACTGTTCCTCAACAATAGAAACAAGAGCTATAAACTATCATTGGCTCTCAAAATGTTAATTTCGTGGCTATATATTATATTTTTGGTGTTCTACTAGTTATCACAGAGCAGGGAAAACAAATGATATTTGTCTTTTTGAGACTGGCTTACTTTACTACTTATAATGGTTTCCAGTTGCATCCATTTTGTTGCAAAAGATAGTATTTCATTTTTTTCATGGCTGAATAGTATTCTGTACTATATCTATATCACAATTTTTCCTTCATGTCCGTCTATTTGTGTCTCTCTCTCCACACACACACACACACACTTTTTTTTTTTTAATGAAACATTGACCATGTGGTAACAACATGAAACTCTGAGACTGCTTTAATTTGGCATGTTCAGATCTTATGGTCAAACTCTTCTTTCAGAAAACATGGGCTCTGTTGTATACTCAATTGTATTCTTCTCATCTTCCACCACTATAACTACAGAAAAATTATGGCATGTTATACCATAATTCTTAATCTTCTTTATTTCCTGATCCTTGAGGATTTTGTTGTTTAAGTTTTCCCTAATTTGAAGACAACCAGAGGTTAATTATCTGGGTTCCTAAAGCAATGTCTTTGTGTAAGGGTAAACACTGGCTTTGTTGTCAGCATGAAGTGCAACTTTTTTTTTTTTTTTGAAGATTTATTTATTTGTTTGAAAGAATTACACAGAAAAAGGAGAGGCAGAGATAGGGAGAAAGAAGGAGAGAGAGAGAGAGAGAGGGAGAGAGAGAGAGAGAGAGGCCTTCCATATGCTGATTCACTCCTTAATTGGCTGCAATGGCCAGAGCTGAGCCGATCCGAAGCCAGGAGCCAGGAGCTTCTTCACGGTCTTCTATGTGGGTGCAGGGACCCAAGGACCTGAGCCATCTTCCACTGCTTTCCCAAGCCATAGTGGAGAGCTGGATTGGAAGTGGAGCAGCCGGGTCTCGAATCTGCACCCATATAGGATGCTGGCACTTCAGGAGGCAGCTTTACCCACTACGCCACAACTTTTTTTAGTCCTCCATTTGCCAAATATGAGACTTTGGATAATTTATCTAATCTTTGGGTAACTTAATCTCCTAGTTCTGAAAATAGATGTAAGAAACCTTAACCTTGCAACCATAAACTGAGTTAAAGTTTGTCAAGTTTCTGGTGTTATGGGATTACATAAAGGTAAATTTCTTATTTTTTCTTTTTCCTTCATTTGACTTAAATCCAAAACTCATTGTCTACTGCTGTCTCAGGCAAGAAATTTTCTTACTCATTCTGCAATAAATTGGATGTCATTTTTAGTTTTCTGTTTTGGAATTAATCAGATATTTGATGGAGTGACTAAGATGATGACCAGCTAGCAGTTGCTTCCTTATTAACGTGAGGTTGATTTCAGCTTAAACCTTCTGGCTTCCCAGGCAGGCTTCATCTTATGAAAGAGAAGAATAAAAATCCATAAAGCCAAAGTGGAAAAAAATGAATTGCAGAAGCTAAAGAACGAGCTCAGAACACGTACTTAAAATGTGGGTGTTTCTTTTGGTCCACTTTCTATGGAATGTGTGGGAAAATTCTCTGAGTGTGAGGATGAGAATGGCATGTGTGTTTGTGTTCCAAGTGTTGGATCAGAATACATAGGATATTTTAGTATTTTTTCTTTTACTTAACTTTGTTCTTATGAGATGTGGTAAATATTACTAAATATTTGCAGTATTGTGATTTATAGAGATGTGTGTGATAGCCCTTCATATACCATCATTTCTTTGGGCGTGCAAGCTACTCACAGTTGTTCAGTGGTATTTTGAGTAACAGAGTAATGGACATTCATTTACATAAATCACCATGCACGTCTTTGATTTTTTTTTTTCCTTTCTAAATGATTCCTAGAAACAGACTCAGTCTCAAGGAGTGTGAACTTTTCAGACGATTGTTGATTTTCTCTGACAGTTTTTACCCAGGAAGGGTGTACCAATTTGCAGTCCTACAGCAGTGCTTTTCACATCAAATACTTGACATCCTTTTCTGTTAGCATCAGTTGATGGGTAAAAATGTTAATATATCATAATTTGCATTAATTTGACTACAGTGAAGTTGAAGGTTATGTTTACTGAGGAACACATAGGCACATGCACAGAAGAGCTCTTTCTTTTCAGTAATTGGGTATGTTCTGTTACAATGACAAGTTTTAAAGTTTATTTGAATATCTGTCAATAAGAAAAAACTTGACTAAAAGTAACCTCAGCAGTAAGTTTGGTCAAATCCCTGAAGAGACTGAATTTGGGATGCTTTCCTCTGAAAGATGTGTGCTACATGATGTTGAGGCTTATGAAATTTTCATATCTTCTTTTATGCTGGGAAATTGGTCATTGGGTTTACCCTGGGCTCCCCAGCTGAGCTGAAGGAGCAGCTTTCGAAGGGGCCAACATCTGCCTTTGTAATCCCAGTTGAACGTTGCAACTTTGGGAAGGATGGGTGTGGTTCACTGGCTGATGAGTCTGTACAGAATTGAAGTGAGTCAACGTGAAAACGTATTTAAGGATTCAAGCTCCAGTTAGCCCATAACTTAAGGCAGGAAGAAGGGTGAATTTCCTCTCAACTAAGCACCTGTTTCCTAGAAGACAAGAAAAAATACTATCTCAAAATACTGGATCTTCACTTGCACACCTATTACTAGGGTTCTAAAAGTTCCTTTCCATACGTCTAGGGATATGTTGTTTTAAATCAGTAGTAATTACAGAATTTATGGTGAGTTAGATATGTTGTAAGTGGTCTTACTGTTACTTGTGCAATTTTTTAAAGATGAAAGCTTGTTTTTCAGGATATATATGTTTGGTACCCACAGCAGCTGGCTTTGAAACATTTCTAATTGAATATTTCTATTTGGGGAAAAAGGCTCTTTTATAAGAATAAAATACGATTTGAGTCTTCATTAGAATGAAGGTTAAGGCTGGATTATAAGAAGAGAGGTTTTATAAAGTATTTTCAAGCCTAACAGGAAGTTAATAAAATAATTTTATGGAATTCAAATATGACTCAGCTTCTAATATTAATTTTGTAAATAGGAAAAAGGTAATTAAATTACTAAAGCACCTTAATTTGAAAGGCTAACTTTATTATTATTATTCTTTAGCTCATAGGGAAATTTATTATTATTTATACTTCTTTTAAAACCCTAGGTCTTTTTTCATTGATGCACAATTATTTGAGTGTTTACTGTACCTTGCTCTGAGACTTTGTGTGGGCTCTGGCTGTCTAATGAAGGAGATAAAATACTGACATTCCTCTGGAATCCAAGGCAAGAAATCCTGTTATGTGGGCACACATCCCTCTTGTGATTTGTGACTTTTACATCTGGTCTTCAGCCAATGGTTGAGATGGAGCAGAATTCATAATCTGGAAGGAATTTAGTTTTCTTGTCCATTTTAACTGTCGCCCAAACGTGGAGATAACCAAAGAGTGCTCCATAGCTAACTTCCCTGAAGTTTATAAACTAACATAAGCTTGCCATTGCTTATTTCTTGTAGTACAACATTGTGAAATAATTTTAGAAAACTTAGACTATATCGAAAAATAAAAAGAAAAGTGAAAAGAATGATATTTGAATAAAAAATCCCTGAAAACACATTGGCAGGTCCTTGAGAGCTAATTTTATGTAATTTATAAGCAGTTTTTTTTTTTTTTTTTTAAGATCAGAGTGCTTGGTCATTTGCTTTTTTACTGTTGAATACCATTTTCTTTGTTATTACATATTTTTTTAAAATTTATTTGACAGGTAGAGTTATAGACAGTGAAAGAGAGAGACAGAGAGAAAAGTCTTCCTTTCGTTGGTTCATTCTCCAAATGGCTGCTACGGCCGGCGCTGTGCCGATCCAAAGCCAGGAGCCAGGTGTTTTTTCCTGGTCTCCCATGTGGGTGCAGGGGCCCAAGCACTTGGGCCATCCTCTACTGTCTTCTCGGGCCACAGCAGAGAGCTGGACTGGAAGAGGAGCAACCGGGACTAGAACCCGGTGCCCATATGGGATGCCAGCGCCACAGGCGGAGGATTAACCTAGTGAGCCATGGCGCCGGCCCTGTTATTACATATTTTGTAAGTGTTTTTCAAAGTATTTTTCTTGAGCAGTTAGTGTTGGTACAAAGCATTTTGATCAAGCAGTTAATAGCAGGGGCAGAAGATTTTCAACCTTGAGACAAATTTTGCATATTCTAAAGAATGTTTGACAGTCTTTTGAAGACAGCAGTTGATTTCAGGGGTTGGTGTTTTGGTGCAGCAGGTTAAACTGCCAATTGGAGCCCTGATCTATCCCATGTCTGAGTGTCAGTTCAAGTCCTGGCTGCTCCACTTCTGATCTAGCCTCCTGCTAATGTATCTAGGAAAGCGGCAGATGATGGCCCATGGACTTGGGTCCTTGCCACCCATGTGAGAGACCCAGATGGAATTCCTGGTTCCTGGGTGCAGCCTGGCCTTCAGTCTTTTGATCTTCCCATTGTTGGCATTGGGCTGGCTCTCTGCTCCTCCCCTTCCATTCAGGTTTACTCACACGTGGTAGGGCAAGCATCAGCGGACTGATCTGTGCTCCTGCCTGGGACCACTTCTTTGATTTACCAAAGTTTACTGTGTAGAGTTGCTGTTGTCATCTTTGAGTTTCATTTTAGGCTGATGAAAAAGGTATTGCATGAAATACTTATTTCAAAAGTCGGGGGAGGAATGGCAGGCATTTTGCATCATAGTTAAGGTGCCCACATCACATGTCTGAATGCTTGGGTTCAAGTTCTGGCTCCATTCCCACAGTGGTTCTAGCTTCCTGCTAATGCAGACTTTGGAAGGCAGCTCAAGTACTTGAGTGCCTGAACCCACATGGGAGACCTGGATAGACTTCCTGACTTCAGCTGGTCCAGCCCTGGCTGTTGTTGGCATTTGGGGAGTGAACCAGTACATAGAAGATCTCTGTGTCTTTCTGTTTCTCTGCTTCTCAAGAAGATCATGCACTCAGCCTCAGTATGACAGCCTTTGCAGGGTTTCTCCCATTGACGATAAAGTAATGAAAGGATCAAAGTGGGTCTTTTTGCTTGAAAAGCTTAATGCCTCTATGTGAGCATCAGAGAATGTGTACGTCTTAAAAGAGGCCCACCATCTTCCAGAGAGAAGAATTAATTTATGGGTAGATGGTGAGGATAGCAAAATGTGCTCCAGGATTGCAGGAAGGGACGGGAGTGTGTGTTTGAATACGGAGGAAGGCTTCCAGAAGAGGAGGCATGGAGCAGGTGCCTCTGACCCCAGGCGGAGCAGGTGCCTCTGACCCCGGATAGAGTAGGTGGCTCTGCCCCTGGGCGGGGCAGGTGCCTCTGACCCCGGAGGCTGAGAGCCTGTGAGGAGTTTGAGAGAAGGCGCACTGAGGGCATTTCCTTTTCCCCTTTGTCCTTCTCTTCTTGCTCCTCTAGAACTCTGTCTTTCCCTCTTCCTTCCCTGGAGATACAAAAGCTACAGAGGTAAGAGGAGCTGAAGTCACAGGGCCATGGTTGAGAAGTGTTGGTTTATTTGTTCTCATCTTAAACTCAGATTCATATAAAGGCTGGGGGGTCAGAAACGTGCCCTTCTTGTTCTTTGGGAGGAACCGTTGGTGATAACTTAGCAAGGCAGTGCTTGCATTTCACTTCAGCAGAGTACATTTTCTGGATCTAAGCAGAAAGCAGGCTCTGGACGGGGAAGATAAATGACAATGAGCCTGCCGGTGCCTCAGCTCAATAGGCTAATACTCCGCCTGCGGCGCCGGCACACCGGGTTCTATTGGGGCACCGGATTCTGTCCCGGTTGCTCCTCTTCAAATCCAGCTCTCTGCTGTGGCCCGGGAAGGCAGTGGAGGATGGCCCAAGTGCCTGGGCCCTGCACCTGCATGGGAGACCAGGAGAAGCACCTGGCTCTTGGCTTCGGATCAGCGCGGTGTGCCGGCCGCGGCGGGCATTGGAGGGTGAACCAACAGCAAAGGAAGACCTTTCTCTCTGTCACTCTCTCTCACTGTCCACTCTGCCTGTCAAAAAAAAAAAAAAAAAAAAAAAAAAAAAAAAAAAAAGACAGTGAGCCTCCAGGTGTTTTCCTCTCTTATCTTATTAGTATCGAATTACGGGGTGGGGGTGCTTTCACAGATGAGGGACAGAACTGCTTGTTGCATTCGACAGCCTCAGTTTACCAAATCAAACTTGTGAAGCCATTGCCTTGTGTGTGTCACTGGTCACTGTCAGGGTTTCTGTTTGTCAGCCGGTCACCAGCGAGGCTTCGTGAGCCTTTTCAAAGAGTTTTGGTTTCCAGACCTTCTTGCTTCTATCCCCACAATCCTTAGGCATGATGGGAAACACACCTCAGAGTGAGTGGTGCAGACTTAATTCAAATGCCACCGTTTGGCATAGCTCAGAAAATTGCATGACTGGGGTTCTGGAGTGACAGGGTTTTACATGTTGTGTCACATTTAGAGTTTGATCGATAGAGTTCGATTGACGTGTCCAGCATTTATTTCATTGAAATCTGTCTGTGTTTTCTTTTCTTTTCATTGCCAATCTTTACACCTTGGAAACATCTCATAGCTTCTTCGGAGGATGTTGAATTTTCCCTCATCCAGAGGCACGTACACTTGCTGCTTTGTCTTGGGTTTCAGTTACCCAGTTCCAGAGGAACAGCATCGGCCGAGCCAGGGCTCCAAGTTGTGGAAGTGTTTATATCCGGGAACCTGGCTCCATTCCAGGGCAGAATAATTTATCCACAAATGAAGCACCAGCCACTTCCCACTCGTCCGCTGATTGCATTAAAATCACTCCCCTTCCCACCCAAACCCACTGAGCTTGGTGGAGCTGAGAGATACTGCCTTTCCTCCTCCCCCTTGTCTTGTTGAATCCCTGGCTTCTGTAGTCTATTAGTCTGCTTATTAATAGTCATAAAATCTTCATTCCTTCAGCATCTCATGCTCCAAACTAGATGCCGCCAAGTTATGCTGCCGTTATGAACGTCGTGCAGTAGCAGGGAAATGAGCTGGAAAACTGATTTTTTGTCTGCAACATCAGGTACTATTTAACCAGTGGGAGGGACTGATAAAATTAGCAAGTTGACTAACCACTTCCCTTCCTTGTGGCTCTTTAATATTATAACGGATACAGAAAAGTTCAGAAGGACTGGGCTAGTTTTCGAAACCACAGCACATTTTGGCCAAGAGGGAATGCACAACACAACGGGTAAGTTTCTTTCTTTTAATCTCTAAGAAAAGGATATCGGGGTGGATGTTCTTCAGTTTGACTCTGCAGATGGTCTTGCGCAGTCGTAGGCTGTGAATCGGTAGACCTGTTAGAAGGAGAGGAGCAAAAGGCCTCCCAACAGCAACAGCTGGAGCAGCAACAACAGAAAATTAGAGTGAACAGAAACTGCAGCTCTGGGAATGGTTTTCTTGTTCCAGTTAGAGAAGATGCAGATCCTGGGGGTGGAAGTGATGGGAGGTTTTAGGATGAGGAAAAGTTTTTGCTAAACACATTTCTGAACTCTCTGATCTCAACATTCAGGCTGGAATTGTCCACAGAGGTGTTGTCTGCTGAACCTGAATTTGCCTGTGCGTTCGGAAGCAGCTGGAGGTCTTCAGCTGTCTTCTTTGTAGTTGGACATTTCCTTATGTTTAGCTTTGGTATGGAAAATTTCAAGCACAGACAAAAGCAGAGCAAGGAGTATGTGGATTCCCTGTCCACCAGCCACACGGAGTTGGTCAACTCAGGGCCCTCCATGCTTTTTGTCCACACCTCTGTGGTGGGCGCTCCACTTCAGCCTAGTTGAGTTGCAACATTTTGAAATGTTCCCATTGTATCCTTAATTGAAAGAGGCCTAATATTGCCTAAAGGTTCATAGCAGCTCAGTAATTTAAGTTTTAGAGAAATATTATTGCAGAAAATTGAATTATGAGCCGTAGAAAGCAAGGCTGTGTTTCCAGTAGTTGGTGTACCAGTGGGAACAGAAACAGGGGATAGCGGTTAAGATTGCAGATTCTAAAACTAGACTGTTTGGTGCCGTATTGTGGTTGGATTTGCAATAGAGTCTCCTTGGGGGATGTTTCACAGCCATTGTATATCTCAGCTTTCTCATCTTAACGTGATGACAGCCATGGTACAGGTCTCCTGGGGGTGGCGGACAGGGAGCAAGTGTGTGAGGATTGTGCCAATTCTGGGAGCTCAGAGGGTACTCACTCAGGTGGTGCTGGGGTTGAGATTCGAGTGTCTGATTGCACTTGATTGTCTTCTGCCCCACGAGGCTGTCCTCCTGGTGACTTGACGCTACGAGGCCAGGAGGAATCTCTGTGGAGCACTCTGGCTCGATCCCAGGCCCTCAGACCCTCCTTGGTCTTGCTCTCACCACTCTGGAATAATTCTCTGGAAACAGACTGCCTCAGACCTTGCCTTGGCCTCTTGCTAGGGGTGAGGGAGTAGAGCTTTGTCGACACTCCCAGAGCAAGGCATAGAATGGGTGAGGAAAGAGCTGCACCTTGGGCACCCCTCATCCATGCCAGGAGGTCGTGGTTGGGTATAGACTCTGAGCTCTTGCCTCCCTCTACCTGCCAGGAGGTCTCCAGGTGTGCCTGTGCTCTCTTCCAGATCTTCAAGCTGCCCAGATACTCTTTTCTTGGTGAAATCCTGAGCTTGGCAACAAATGGGGAAGTGAGGGTCTCCCTGACTTCATTGTTTCTCTGTGTTATTACTCAGATAGTCCTGAATTCCAGTGGTTGGGCATTTCCTGTGTGCCTGGCACTGCGCTGAGTGGTTTTCTCATTTAATCTCCCAGTATCCTTATGTGGCACTTGTTGATAATATCTTCATCTTATAGATAAGGAAACTGAGGCATGAAGAGGTTGAGCGAGCTTGCCTTTGATCCCACAGCTGATGAGACAGCCAGGTTCTTGTTCCAAGTCTGATTGCGTTAGCCCCTACTTAGAGCATTAGTAGTATATGCGAAATAGGTTTTACGCAAATCTGTGCAATCGAAGCGCATTCATGGTTTTGCTCTTGGTCTTCCTAAATGGAGAAAGTCTTGGCTGTTCCTTTAAAGCACACTAAATGGAGAAGCTTTTGTCTTACAATAGTTTTCCCACACTGAATTTTCATAATGCCTAATTATAAGCTGGAAATTTGTCATAAATCTTGACAAATCCAGAGGCTGCTGAGGATGGTTTGGGGGAGTTACCACTGTAATGAAGTAAATATTGAGCTGAGCGGGTAAAAGAAGTAATGCTCTATTAGTAAATCAACCATGTCTTGGTGGTGGATTTTGTTCTTTAAGGTCATTTGTCTCTCTTGAGTTTCTGTAGAGGATGAGTGAAATTTATCTGCGTCAGTTTTCGAGAACATGCAGTGCTGTTGTAAAACAAATGATAAACACTGATGTGCTGCAGAAATAAAAATGGGCTGAATCTTCTGGAAGAAACTGAAGAAAACTGGGACATGCACAGTCAGACGTTTTAAAAACCTGCAATTGGCTTTCCGTGCCTTTTCTTTTCGATTCTGCTGCTACTACAAAGATAGAACCAAACCTGTGAATGAAGAGAAAGGTTAATCTCACAACTTTGCAGATTTTTCTTGCCATTCAGTAGAGTAATGGTGCTTTAAAATTTTTCCTTTTATTGAAGGGGACACTTACTGGAATTTGGAGCTAAAAATGCAAACAGTTCTGAAATGATTGACTTGTGTTTTATCAGACAATCTGATACACATGCAACCTGCAAGCTTTCATTTTTACTTTATATTTCCCCACATTGGCTATATATTTTCGTCATCTTGATCGGATCGGCCAAGCTTTACCTGTAAAAACATTGATTGGAAGGGACTTGAAAGCATGTTTTTCTGTTTGCAGAGAAGGCGAAGGATAAAGGGAGTTAGAACTCTTGTAGGAGATAAGGTGCAGCGGGCAGGGTCGTGGCTCAAAAGCATCCTTGGGTCTTTTGACCGTCGAGAAAGCAAAGAGGCATTTTAATATTGACAATTGCCAACAGTTCTCCAGAATGATTTCATCATCTGTCCCTCTTCCCCACTCCTGCCAACATTTTTATCTCAAAAGAATATTATCATTCGTGACTTGCTTCTGTCGGTGGTTACAGACAGGTTCAGCAGTGCCCCTGGCTTATGAATGGCCATTCTTTGTATATTGATGTATTCTCAGAAGGGCTTGGTCAGACACTGGAGTACTGAGTACCAGTATCCTCCTGTTTCCAGATCCTCTTCTATCCTAATTTTTTAAAATTTTTTTAAAAAAATTTTTACAGGCAGAGTGGACAGTGAGAGAGAGAGAGAGAGAGAGGTCTTCCTCTTCTGTTGGCTCACCCCCAATGGCCACCACGGCCGGTGTGCTGCGGCTGGTGCACCGCGCTGATCCAAAGCCAGGAGCCAGGTGCTTCTCCTGGTCTCCCATGGGGTGCAGGGCCCAAAGACCTGGGCTATCCTCCACTGCACTCCCGGGCCACAGCAGAGAGCTGGCCTGGAAGAGGAGCAACCGGGACAGAATCCGGCGCCCTGACCGGGATTAGAGCCCAGTGTGCCGGTGCCGCAGGTGGAGGATTAGCCTATTGAGCCACGGTGCTAGCCACTATCCTAATTTTTAACACATATCAATGCTTTTATGTCACTCTTGTCTGGAAATATTGTTACAGCTAATCTTTAGTAAATTAAAAAAATATATAATGGCCTCTTTGATGCAAGAAGTTGAAACATGTGAAAGGCAGGAGCGTTACTCGGAGGTGTTGGCAGAATCCAGAGCTTGCTGGGCTAATAGATCATGGGAGGGAGCTGTGTTGTTCAAGTGCAATAGAAACAATCTGAAGGCCTATGCAGCAAGTTGTATGACCTGAATAATGTTTGTAAATTAGTTGCAGAGTGGTTAGCAGATTGGCAAAGCACATGAGTAGACTCATGGCAACAAGTGGGAAAACTACTTGCTCAGAAATGATAGTGGCCCGGCCCAAGTATTGGCAGTATGGGTAAGGCCAGTGGGCAAACTGAGAAACCTGGAACCATTAAGAAGACATAGTGGCCAGAGGAGAACAAAAACCAGAGTGTTGTCATTTTTAAGGATGGTGTAAAGAAAGAAGGAGCTGTCATTGTGGCACAGTGGGTTAAGCCACCTCTTGTGTTGCTGGCATCCCATACTGGAGTGCCGGTCGAATCCTGGCTGCTCCATTTCCAATCCAGTTTCCTGCTAATGTGCCTGGGAAAGCAGTGGAAGATGACACAAGTGCTTGAGCTCCTGACCCCACCGAGAGACCTGGATGAAGCTCCTGGATTCAGGCTGGACCAGCCCCAGCCATTGTGACATTTGTGGTGCCAAGCTGTGGATGGGTCTCTCTTCTCTTTTTTGTCACTCTGCCTTTCAAATAAGCCAAATAAATATTATTAAAAAAAAAAGATGATAGCATATTCAAAAGGAGTGGTTACCCACGGCAAATGCTAGGGCTAAAAAATGATCAAAAATTATCATGGGATTGGTGACAGCAGAACTTATTGATATAAACTAAATAGGAAAAGTAAATAAATTATATGGCATTTTGACTGATCAATTTTACTATTGACTAATTGAAGACATGAAGATTATGAAACTGTTATGTTTCCTCAAGTGGCAATATATTTATAAATTATTATTATATATAATTATTATATATTTATTTCTGTTTTCTTACGGCTGTGGATTAGTTAAGAGATGACAGTAAACTACTTATGCAGTCTAAATTTGTTTCCGTGGAAGTGTAAAATGTTTCAACTCAGCACTTTCTTCCTACATGTATTCTGTCAAGGCTGTTGGGTGGTGTTCTTGAGGGAACCTGTAGGGGGTGCTTTTCATGTGGCCCAGTCCTTGGCTGGTTTGTCCCCTGAGGGGACAGCAGTCATCAACAGTTCTGTCTTCCAGGACAGGTTTGGCAATGTCTGGCTGTGTGATTGGTTTTCTCACTAATACCTGTGGGACATGTGATGGTTTTGGCTACAGATGCTGCTAAGCACCCTTTGGTGCACTGGACAACTCCCACAGCAAAGAATTATTTGGGGCAAAATGTCACTAGTGCCAGGGTAGAGAAACCCAGCAGACTCTGTATGATACAGACCTTCTTCCTTCCTAGCATCAGACATGGGCCGTGGTCCATCCTCATTAGAATATTCCTGGCAGAGTGTGGCTGATCAGTTACAGTCTTTTTTCTGATCTACCAGTAGGTTTGTATAGTAACTGATCCATGAATTTGGTGTTCACCTTTAGACTGCCATGTAGAGAGAAGTGAATAAATAAAACAGTGTGCATTCATATGAAACATTTCTGCAGAATTAATTCTCTACAGAATCATCTACAGTATATGGTTAGAAACAGAGGCCAGTGCTCCACCCCATGGATGTCAGACTTCTTACTTCAGAACTGAGCCCTTTTGTGTAGCGTTAGCTCCTCTGTTGTTTTTATTAAGAAAGTTTTTTCTTTTTGACAAACTCATGATTTATTCAGTGTAAGCTGATCATCATTTAACCAGTATGGCTGAATGCACGATACCAGATGAGAGGCTGTGGTGTCACTGTACTTGTTGTCTCCCTGGGGAAGTTTCAGTGTTAAAATACCATTTATAGATATATTTGATTTGTAGTATTAACAGTCTGTGAGAGTATATGTATTCTTTTAAAAATAAAAAAAATATTTTCACTTATTGTAAAATGCTTAATATATTCAATATATTGCATTAATATAGTAATTATATAATTAATAGATTATTATATATTATTAATCATTATACGACACAATATGTAATTATATAATTATTTATATTCTATAATATATTAATATATTATATTAATATATAATATATATTATAATATTAATAATATTGATATATTATTTTAAAATGTCTCTGTGCAATGGATTGTCTAGGAGAGGAGTAGAAGAATTAAAGCAAGTTCAGTGACTGAGAAATGCTGACCCATGGCGGTTAGCTCTGGCACCCAGGATGGGGGCAGGGGCACGATGAGAGAGGAGTAGACATCCCCCCTGACTGTCAGCACCCCTGAATAAAGAAGGAGCACGTGGGTGGGTGCTTGGTTTGGCAGTTAGAACCCTGTTTGGGACACCTGCCCTTGTGTCAGAGTGCCTGGGTTTAAGTCTCAGCTCTACTTGTGATTCTAGCTCCCTGCTAACCCAGACCCTGGAGGTAGCAGGTGGACAGCTCAAGTAGTTGGGTCCCTGCCACCCATGTGGGAGACCTTGCTTGAGTTCCTGGCGCCTGACTCAGCCCCTGCTGTTGTGGACATTGTGGGAGTGAAGCACCAGATGGGAGATCTCTTTTTTTCTCTCAAAATAAATAAATAAATTGGTCTGCGCCGCAGCTCAATAGGCTAATCCTCTGCCTTGCTGGGCCGGCACAACGGGTTCTAGTCCCGGTCGGGGCACTGATCCTGTCCCGGTTGCCCCTCTTCCAGGCCAGCTCTCTGCTATGGCTGGGAGTGCAGTGGAGGATGGCCCAAGTGCTTGGGCCCTGCACCCTATGGGAGACCAGGATGAGCACCTGGCTCCTGCCATCGGATCAGCGCGGTGCGCCGGCCGCAACGCGCCAACCGCGGCGGCCATTGGAGGGTGAACCAACGGCAAAAAGGAAGACCTTTCTCTCTATCTCTCTCTCTCACTGTCCACTCTGCCTGTCAAAAAATAAATAAATAAATAAATAAAATAAATCATTATTATTTTTCTTTTTTTTTTTTTTTTTGACAGGCAGAGTAGACAGTGAGAGAGAGAGACAGAGAGAAAGGTCTTCCTTTGCCGTTGGTTCACCCTCCAATGCCACCGCGGCCGGCGCATAAATCATTATTATTTTTAAAAAAGAAGGTGCCTCAGATCAAGAGGACGATGGGGTTCTAAATGCAGTGGTGGAGTGGAGGCTTCGTTAAGAGAACCACAGGAGGAGGCAGGGGACGAGAGGCACAGAGTGAGGAGGGGGACTTTTGTGCTGCACTTTCCTTCAGGAAATTCAGAGGAGCAAGTTCATGATCTGGACTTGGGGTTGACTTAGGACACCCAAGAATTTGCCCTGTCTGGACAATTCAAGAGAGGCTTGTAGTCATGGACGAGGTGGTGGAAGATGGGATGTTTGTTTGAGAGGCTCCAGTGTTGAAGTCACATCAGAGAAAGAAAGACAGGGACGTAACACAAAGGGTGTTAAGTTTAGAGAATGCCTAATAGGCTAATCCTCTGCCTGCGGCACTGGCATCCCGGGTTCTAGTCCCGGTTGGGGCGCTGGATTCTGTCCCGGTTGCTCCTCTTCCAGGCCAGCTCTCTGCTGTGGCCCGGGAGTGCAGTGGAGGATGGCCCAAGTGCTTGGGCCCTGCACCCGCATGGGAGACCAGGAGAAGCACCTGGCTCCTGGCTTCGGATCAGCGTGGTACGCCGGCCGCAGCGCGCCGGCCGTGGTGGCCATTGGAGGGTGAACCAACAGCAAAGAAGACCTTTCTCTCTGTCTCTGTCTCTCACTGTCCACTCTGCCAGTCAAAAAAAAAAAAAAAGTTGGGATTAAAAACTCATATGAGTTGTTTGGTCATTTTTATTTTAAAATCCCCTACCCATTTATTTCTGTTCCTATGCTTTCTCTACCTGGCATTATTGATGGGAATTGGAACAAGGTATGAGTCCTGATACAAAAGATCTCAATTCTCCAAAAAGCCTAGAGCGGCCTCACTGCCTGTGCAGGTGGGACACGAGCCAACATCCTTTCTAGGACCATGTCTCTGCTTGTCATCCATCCCTGTGGTCCTAAACGTCCTCATCCACAAACCAGAAGGTGGTCCAGGGAGTGTGGAGGATCGGCCAGGTTTTTCTCTCCTGTCACTCTCTCGATGCCCCGCTTGTTAAAGCCAGCACCTGAGGGGTTTTGCTCTGCTCTCTACACAGATTTAAAGTGTTGTCCTTCTGCTTCTGTTTTCTCCAAGTCCTGCTAGGTGCTCCAGCTGATGCAGGATTAGCAGCACTTTACCATTCGCTATTGTTGGGTTAATGTGTTCTCTCCCAAGTGGTGTCTACACTGGCCTCCGTTGCCTGGGTACCATGGCAGGTGTAATTGGAATAGAGTGAACTCAACATTATCATGCACCCTTTTCTGCTCCGTGTTATAACTGTAGTCCTAGAAATGTTAAAACCTGAGTATTTGCATCTTTCTTACTTGAGATGGTTTTCAAAAGAAGTTTTGACTTGCAAAGCAATTAGCTTTTATTTAGCTTGTCCCAGGCTTGTTAATGTCTCAATGTTTACGTAATCATTTTGGATGCACTAGTCATGCGCTACAGTTGCCAGTGGTTTTACT
The DNA here is from genome assembly GCF_033115175.1 of Lepus europaeus. NCBI lineage: Eukaryota > Metazoa > Chordata > Mammalia > Lagomorpha > Leporidae > Lepus > Lepus europaeus. Next base: position 22,489,984 of record NC_084846.1, read on the forward strand.
TATTCCATATGAAGAGTTATAAAAATAAACACTAAACCCATTATTACAGATTTACAGTAAGAAAACGGAAAATATTTTTCCCCAGAAAACTTTTATTTAAGGTATACAGACTTCATGCCTTTCATAAATACAACTTTAGGAACATAGTGATTCTTCCACTTGTCATCAGAATTTTGTGGGTTTTTTGGGTGCACATCATGAATGAAAGGGAATGGGGAAAAAGTATAAAATTTAAATATTTTAGTTTTTAACGGGTTCAGTATAGTTCATAGGTACAGTTCTGACAATCTGATGCTGCTGCCTTCCTCTCTCTCCATTTCTTCTTCCCATTTTCCCTCCCACTCCCTTTGCCCCTTCTCACCTTCCCTGAAAAAGTGTTTTTTATTTATAATTAGGATTGAATTCATTTGGTTTAAAATGACAAGAGTTAGATTTCAAACTCTTTGTTTTTCAACTTTCCTAGAGGTACCAAATGAATAAAGATATTTATATAATTAAAATTCAGTTTGTTATTGAAAACTGAATTAAGATGGCAGTGAAAGAACACCCTCAGGTATATGACTCTGCATTGTAAAGTAGTGCATTTAATGTTTATGCAAGAGTACGATTTAAAAAAATGATTTAAAAAAGTGATTAGCACCTTGGCTGTACAGCTCCTAAGTTGTTTTTTTTGTTCTGTCACACTGCATAAAATTTGAAGTTCTTTTTTTTTTTTTTGCTTCAAAATTTGACCTACTCAAAAAGTTGTGATAAATTCAACGTAAGATATCCTGTCTGTTCTGGAAGTGCCTTTGGCAAATGTGCTGGAGAGATGGAGAATCTCATGAAGCGGTGTAATGCAGCCCATTGCATTACAGGATGCATATATATGTTTTGCTACTGCTTCTGCTTCAGATTTAGTTCTATGTTTAATGACACCAGGCTCTACTGGCCAGAGTCCTTTTCCAGCACTCTAACTCCCTGCATACAGAGTGTGTTCTTGGTCTGGTTGCCATGGCACATCTATTCTTTGAAATGAGGTGCTTCACAGTCAGACAAAAAGTTCTGCTTCACCTTGAGCAGTTCAAGGAAGAAAAGTTGTCAACTCAATCAAAGGCCTGGCTTGACACCACTGGGAAAATGGATGGGTGCTGCATGGGAGGCAGAGGCCAATGCTGGCTTGGTTGAAAGTGTGGTTGCTCAGTTTGTATAGAAAATCTCCAGGCTGTTCGTTTGGGACTGCATGGAGGAGAGACCCCAGCTGCCTGGAGGGCAGGGTCCCAGTCCATTCCCCTCAGCGTACGTGCTTCCCCTGCCTTGATAACAGTCAGCTGCATATTTTAGTCATAGAGCTGGCAGATTTTGAAGACTTCCCAAGAGACTCTTGACAAGTGAGACTTCTTATACTGTCTCCACTTTTATCGATGAAACACTGGAAGTTTCCAGAGACATGAAGTAACCCAGGAACGTAGATGTCACCTCCAAAAAATCCAGGTCTCCCTCCTTCTAACAGAAGATGGTCCAAGTGCTTGGGTCTCTGCATCTACATAGGGGACCTGGTAAAAACTCTTGGCTCCTGGTTTCAGCCTTGCCCAGCCCTGGCCATTGCAGCCATCTGGGGGAGTGAACCAGCGGATGGAAGACAACACTCTCTCTGCCTCTGCCTCTGCCTCTCTGTAACTCTGCCTTTCAAATAAATAAATAAATCTTTAAAGAAATAAATTAATTTGAAAAGAAATCTAATATTAAGAAATGCAAACTTCCTAGGTGAAATACTTCTTTACTGCAATGAAGTTTCTTAAATAAAGTGGTTATTTATGTACATTTTGATAACCTATCAAAGTCATTTCATGTGAAATTGCTTAAAAGAATATTCTCAAATTAACTCATTCATTTGGAACTTTCCTGCTTCTCAGTATAAGCATAGAGTTCTATTTTAAGGTTGTAGTATCTTGTCTAAATGATCTGAAGATAGAATATCTGTATTCTCAGATGGAGCGAATTAATTCACATATGGTAGTTATAGGTATTTTATAATAGAACATGAAGTTGTTGTCTTTTTTCTAACCTTTCATTGAAAATAATTATAGCAAAAAGCAACGTAGACACCATATAGATTATTTTTTCTTGCATAAAGTGATTTAATTCTCTGTTTAATAGAGACTTATTTAGGTTTCATTTAGAATCCTGCTGGGATAGTAGATGGCTTAGTATTTTCTTTCCTGTTAGTGTCTAAGTATTTAAATAGAGATCAAAACTTTGATTCCTACTGCGTTTGATGTGTGAACTTTCATATATATACACATATATATGCATATATGGCAATAAACATGTTTACATGACAAATTTTTTTAAAGATTTATTTATTTATTTGAAAGAGTTACAGAGAGAGAAGGAGAGGCAGAGAAAGAGTTCTCCCCAACTGGCTACAATGGCTGGAGCTGGGCCAATCGGAAACCAGGAGCCAGGAGCCTCCCCAGGTCTCCCACGGGGGTGCAGGGGCCCAATGACTTGGGCCATCTTCTACTGCTTTCCCAGGCCATAGCAGAGAGCTGTATCAGAAGTGAAGCAGCCGGGACTCGTACCACGCCAATATGGGATGCTGGCAATGCAGGCGGCCGCTTTACCCTCTATGCCACAGTGCTGGCCCCATGACAAATTATTATATTATCTCTTTTGTTGTTCATTCTAGAGAGACCGAAGGGTCCCAGTGAATTGTGTCCTTAAGTGAGGACTGCTGGCCTCAATCCTCCCTTGTCTGCTTCTGACACTCATGCTGAATACTGAGAGTAAATGAGGCATGTGGCTGACATAGATCTGTCTTGTGAGAGGGCCTCAGCTGACAGTCTTAACACACCTGTGTTTTCCTGGTCCTTCTCAAGCACCACCAAATTCAGTATTTCAGGAAGTGGATCTTGTGTATGTCTTTGGACTTGGTCGTTTTTGTGCCTATGCATTTGACAAGGCAGTTCATTTGAATGTTAAGGGACTCTGTGGTTTTTAAAGTCGTATGTCCAGTTGTCAAAAGTCTAAAATATTCTGATGTTAAGAACAGAAGCCTCTCTAGTGGTTGGTGATTTCATTCAGCAGGAACATAAGTGTTTGGATTGAAGGATGTTGGTTGTCGAGCAGTTAAGCAGAAAATGTACAGGAGATCAATCATACTCCCCTGTCTGTTTGGTTGCTTGCGTTCTTGGTTCTGTGTTGCCGATCCCATGTACTTAATTGGCACTTGTGAGGCATGCCTGTATGCACGGTTCTGTAATTGTCGACCCATTGGGAACTCTCTTGGCATATGTATTTTTAGTGTATCACTTCAGCCAGAAAATGAGGAAAAAAGAAATATCCAGATCATGAATGTGTAGGAGGATGTGGTTGGATCTGAAGGTTGGGCCTTCATGGGATGGGCAGTGGCCTTGGAACTAGAAAGGTTTGGGGTTTGCATGAAACAAGCTGAGTGCCATTTGCAAACTGACTTTCTCTTTGACTCTGACTTTTCTTGTCTCTAATGCCTACTTTGCAGTGAAGCAAAATGAAAAATTTATATAGTGCTTTCAGCTGACCTGCTAGAAGACAAGTTCATCTTATCTTCACAAGTCTTAGTGTTTTCATCTATGATGGCTGTTAGATAAGGTGGAAGCAAAAGAAAAATGAAATAGTTACATAATACAAGGAGCCACCTTTCTAGGAAGCATAGACAGGTCCACTCTCTCATGCAGTGCTTGAAGGAAGAATGAGTGATTAATCGTAATTTTTTTTTGATAAATTGAGGCACTTGGAGTGTGGTAGTATGTGTGTATAATAGTTCTATGCTCTTTTTTTCCTGGGGTTCTCTTATCTGGTTGACTTAGTAGCTAACAATATTTAAGACTACAGATAAGTAACTTTTTTTTTTTTTTTTTTGGACAGGCAGAGTTAGACAGTGAGAGAGAGAGAGAGAGAGAGAAAGAGAGAAAGATCTTCCTTTTTCCGTTGATTCATCCCTCTATCTGTCAAATAAATAAATAAATCTTTAAAAAATTATTTTAAAAAAACACGGATGCACAGTAGGAGCTTTGAGTCAAAGAAGGGCAAATTGTGGGGCGGGTGCCGTGGCACAGTAGGTTGATCCTCTGCCTGCAGTGCTGGCATCCCATATGGGCATCGGTTCTAGTCCCCACTGTTCCACTTCCAATCCAGCTCTCTGCTATGGCCTGGGAAAGCAGTGGAGGAGGACTTGGGTCCCTGCACCCGCATGGAGGACCGGGAAGAAGTACCTGGCTCCTGGCTTTGGATTGGCTCTGCTCCAGCCGTTGTGGCCATCTGAGGAGTGAACCAAAGGAAGGAAGACCTTTCTCTCTGTCTCTCCCTCTCACTGTCTGTAACTCTACCTCTCAAATAAATAAATAAAATCTTTAAAAAAAAAAAAAAGGGCAAATTGTGTTAGTGTCTTCTGTGTTCTCAGCTCATCCTGAGAAGAGGGGAGAGTGGAAACGTGATCTGGGACAGTTTGCTTCCACTGAGAACCACCTCCTCTCGCTTGGCCAGCCCCTGGATGTCCCAAGAACCCTGTCTGAACACTGAGCAGACTGAGGCGTGACTGTGGCCGTGCCCCTTCTTAGGCGTCAAGGGAGGTGGGGACCGATAACTGTTTGACACAAAATTCTGCTCTACCCTTGGGGCGGATGCAAAGAAGCAAAGTGTCTGGTCCTTATTTGGGGGCCTAGTGCTTCCCAGGTCATGCAAATACTTGTCTTTCAAAAAGTAGAAGAAAAATAAATTTCTGAAACCCACAAATATATATGTATGTGGAAACATTACAAATATAAAAAATATTCGTTGTTTGTATTCCATGAAATGTTAAACATTTTGCCTTAGTTTATGTTAAATTCCCAACTTAAACATTTTAACAGTGTCAGGGACGGATATTGAATGTTGGTAGCTTTTTAATCTAATTAATGAACTTGGTTCTAGCCATCTAGTTATACGTGATTAATTGGGAAATGTGCAAAACAAAGCCTTCTGAAGATATTTTTAAACATCAAAGAGGGGAAAATCCCCACTATTTTAACTCTTTTTGTTTCATAGCTATATCCTTGTACATTTGTTTAACTATGTACAAGAAAAGAACTTTGCCTGTGAGGGAAACAACTTAAACCTGAACATTGTTCTGTGATTATTTCAGCTTCGGGACACTCATTGTCAATTCATCATTTACTCTTAACTATATCACATTGGGGCCAGCATTGTGTCATAGCAGGTACAGTTGCCATCTGCAATGCCAGCGTCCCATACCAGGCTCTGGTTTGTGTCCTGGCTTCTCCACTTCTAATCCAGCTCCCTGCTAATGGCCTGGGAAAGCAGTGGGGGATAGCCCAAGTGGTTGGGCTCCTGCCATTCACATGGGAGACCCAGAGGATGCTCCTGGCTCCTGGCTTCAGCCTGTCTTATCCACGGCTGTTGTGGTCATCTAGGGAGTGAACCAGCAGAGGGAAGATTCTCTCTCTCTCTTTCGCTCGCTCTCTCTCTATATATATATATATTTATATATATATTTATCTCTAGATATATATAATCTATCTATCTATATAGATGTCTATATCTATATATAAATCTAACTCTGGCTTTCAGATAAATGAAGAAACTATCATTTTAGGAAGAGATATATATATATTATATATAACATATATACATATATATGTATATGCCGTATATATGTGTGTGTGTGTGTATATATATATATATATATATATATATAGTGATAGTTGACCTGCCTTTTATACATACTTTTGGGTTTTAAATATTTTATAGGCAAAAAACTTCTTGGCACCTCTTGTAGATGATCAGAGATAACACTTGTTTGTCAAGAGAGTACCTTAGTTACGTCTGACCTGGAGAGAATGTTCTGTTAATCCTTTTTTTCTGCCGGACTTGGAGCAAATCAAAGTGCAGAGTATACAGCTGTATAAATTGTGGGTATAGATGGTTGCTAGCCTGTGTTTACCCTTTCATTGCCGTATGGTATCCCGATTTAAACTTCAAGGTGAAGTTGCATGGGTGAATAGGAAGGCAGGAAAATAGGGCCCACCCAAGGTCTTCTTCCCCATCTTCAGCTCCACTTTCCAAGCAGGTTCACCTGCCCGTGTAATGTAGAAACCGATGTCCACAGGCACCAGGAAGTATACACAGAGGCGTGGCTGGAGAGGAGAGAGTTAGCATGGGCTCCAGATCACAAGCTTCCTCTTGTACTTGTCGAGGTCTCCATATCAATGTCACCCACGTTTCATTGCACAATGGCAAATTTCCTGAGACTTTGGCCAGAATTATTTGAAGCTGGGCCTGTTGTATGGCATTTGGGAAGAATTGAAATATGTCATTTGAAGGACAATGAGATGTTTAGCCCTTTATGTGGTATTCATTTCCCTTCCCGAATGTACAGTGATCCTCAGTTTAAACACCTATTTCCTTCAAGGTCTTTCTAATGAGACCTTGTGGGTTTTCCAAAAAAATATACCCTGTCAGCGACAGCTTATTCACCTTACTTACATAGTTCGAGGAACTGCTTGTTTAAATTTAGATACCGTCTCTGATGAAATGTTTTGACAAAGTAATACCAGCTTGATACTATTTAAAATATTTTGACAGATGGGAAAATTGTTTCAGACTGAGTTGAGCAATTCTTTATTGCAGTATTTTGTGAGTTAGGAAAAAAAATGGCAAAGGTAGCCTCACTGTTTCCAAAAATAACACCCTCCCATTCTCCCCAAGAAGAGCAAGGCCTACATTCAGTCATAGATTACAATATGTGTGCTGTGTGTATGTTAAGAATTCATGCAATTTAAACAAAAGCGAACATTTGGGGATTATTTCCAAACAGGGAACACTTATTGTTCTGTAAGCAAACACAGCCTAAAGAACTTTCCGGAGCATTTTTGGGATAGCACATTGTGTCAGGAAGCATGTCATGCCCTCTCAATTCAAAAAAGGACATCACTAGAAAACAGTTCTCCAAAACCATTGCTACAATATCTAGATCCTTTATTCAATAGTGCTTTTGTAATAATAAAGAAATGCTTAAATCTTTCTGTTGCAAAAGGATAAAATGCAGACAGTCTTTGTGATGTTAAGCGCATGTATTGAAGCCATATGTTAGGGCTGTGGTCCTCCAAGGGTGGTCCCCAGACCAGCAGTATCAGTGTTGCTGGGAACTTGTTAGGAATGCTCACGGAAGATGGTCCCAGTGGGAGACCCAGATGGAGTTCCCAGCTCCTGGTTTCTGTTGCGGTTGTTAGGGAGTGAACCAGTGGATGGAAGATCTCCGCCCCCCTTCCCAGCCTGCCCCCACAACTCTGCATCCCAAATAAATAAACCAGTCTTTAAAAAATAATGAAATAACTGCTCGCCCAGGTGTTCTGAACCTGACTGGGGCCTGGCAATCTGGATTTCAGCAGGTGTCCATCGTCACTCTGGTGCACACCCTGGAGACTTTCCAGCTGCCCCGCAGAGCCCCTTCAGGGTCTGCTGCATGGAAGGAGGCGAGACTGGAGGGGAATGATTGAGAACGATCCCTAGGCTGCCCCATGGCTGTTTCTACTACAGAAGCCTTGCTGTTTTGTGAATGTATCAGCAAGTTTGATCTTGAGTTCTGAGACCAAACTTAGTTTTGAAAACCACTGGAATAAGCCTTTCTTTGGAGGAGGATGTATGCTGGCCCAGAAAATCTGTAAGGGGCTGTGATATCTTTTACTGTGTCCACGTTATTGTAGCCATGCCTGTGGCCTGCAGGTGGTTGTCATCAGTAAACCTTATTGGCCTGTGTGTCAGAGACAATCTCTTCTAACCTGACTCTTAAGGACTAGGAAGGCCAGTTCTGTCTTTCTGTTACAGTGAGAGGCATCACCATAGAGACCGTGCATGCATGCAGGTTTCATTCCTGATCTTCTACCTGTGCACAAGGTAATACTTAGAGTTGGGGATATTTGAACTGTCCCTTGCCTAGTGTTTGAATTACCTATAACACCAATTCAGGCATCTGCCTCAAGAAACTACTACACTTAAGATGCAGAATTCATACAGGACTGTTACTTTGCAAATATAAAATTAGAGGGAAGGTATTTCTCCAGGTGTTTAGGACTATCTGTAAGCCCTTTCCCCCCCAAACACAGAACACACACGAGTTCCCATTTACCAGCCTAGTGCCCCTAAATTCAATGTCCTTCTTGTATCATGTTGCAGAAACTTCCTGTGTGATATATTTCTAACTCATGTTTTTAAGGAATTTTACAAGTAAGTCATTGATAATTAAAAAGATATTTTAATATAATTCATGAAATTTCAACAAAAGATTTGTGTATTGGAAGGGGAGAGTAAGAGAGAGCCAACGAGACTCTTTCATCCATTGGTTCACTCCTTCAATGGCCCCAGTAGCAGGGCATGGTCCATACCAAAGGCTGAAGCTGGAAATTGCATCCTGGTCTCCCATGTGGCTAGCAAGGATCCAAGCACTTGGGCCAGCCTCTGCTGCTTTCCCAGGCACATTAGCAAGGAATTGGATTGGAAGCAGAGCAACCAGGACTGTGCCAAAACACTGACCCCTTTAACATCACTTGTTGCAGACATCTATTATATATTGATTTATGTTTACTTCTTATTTCTGCAGGAAAATGATGACAAAATAGATTACTGTTATTATAATAAGGTTTATGTAGCTAACATGTACAGGGCTTACTTTGCACCAGGGATTTCTGAATATGAGGGTATTTCAAACAAATTCTTGGAAAAATGGGATTGAAAGAGAGTCTGGATTTTCTGTGAAGTTTTTGAATCTCTCTTGTACAGATGTCCCTTTAGTTATGATAGGGTTTTGTTCTGGTGAACCCGTTAGAAGTTGAAAAACAGTGTTTAAGTCAAATGCATGGAAAGCCCCTAACTCGTGGGCCACCCTTGCACAGCACCATGTGGAGGGTTGGCTATGTCCCTGGAGATCTTGGGACTGCTTGAGAGCTATGCTCACTGCCACTGCCCAGTCTCACCAGAGAGGACTGCATAGCAGTAGGCTGGGAAAAGATCAAGAGTCCACATTCAAAGCAGGGTTTCTACTGGATGTGTATCACGTTCCCACCATTGGCAAGTCGAAAAATCACAGGCCAGACCGTTGCACGCTGGGGACCATCTGCACTTATTGTTTGTTCGTCGATTTTATCTTCATCCATTTTATCTTCACAGTCAATCTGTACAAAGGCTTTTATTTTATACATGATCCTCAATAAAAACTTGAAACTTAGTACACACTTCCACTGTGTATATTTTATTTTATTTTCAAGGAGGAGGCTGAGAGAGAGAGAGAGAGAGAGAGAGATGAAAAAGAGAGGAGAGGAGGGGAGGACAGGAAGGGTGGGGTCAGATCTTACTTCCACTGGTTCACTCCCCAGTCCAAGCAGCCTCTTAACTGCTTCATCAAATATGCACCCCATAAATCAAATAATACATGATATCTTCATTTGCTTTCCATTCCCTTTTATTGTGTTTCATTCCATTAAAAAAATACCAGTTGACATTCAGCAAGTAGATTTCATTATTCACACCAGTGGGTGGCAACCTGCAGAATGGGATGCTGGGCTATCAGATAATGTTGTTATCCGTGTTTTACAAGCAAGCAAGTAGGTACCTAAGCTGTGCACGTTTGCAAAATCAGTGGCCAGTCCAGCATTCAGACTTGGCCTTGTGTTCCCAAAGCCCTCAGTCCTCCCACTGTGTTCTGTCTCTCCTTCTTGGTCCTTTCCGTTTGCAGTGCTGTATCAGGGGGGTTATACCCAACGGGGGGAGTTTCCTCCTGGGGGTGTGGTCAGTGTAGTGGCAGGCTCAGCTTGTGACTGACAGTCTTTAGAGCTGAAGGTGAATGGCTTTTTGGCAACCCTTGCACCGCAGGCATCTTTTTACTGTGTGTGTGTTTGGGGAAGCTTTTGTAAAGAGGCTGATGGAACATCAGGACAGGAAATGACTTTTGCCACCAAGCCCCTGTCTTGGCACTGACATGGGAAATTGACTTTAAACATTCCGTGGAGCAGGAGGTGGGAACCTGGGGCCCTCCGTGGAGCTTCTTGGTGAGGAGAGCCTGAGATAATTCAGCAGGGCGTGTCCTGACTCCTGGTGCAGGCACTGAGACATAGCCGGCTGACCTGGCTGCATGGTTTGGAACACAAGCCTCACTCATTCCCCAGTGCTATGGAATATGGCTTAAAGCATGTTATCAGTTTCACAGGTACAGAAACCAGAGATTGGAGAGCCACGGAGTGACACGTTCATGGCTCTCCCTTTTTCTCCTTCGTTGTTTCTCTCCCCTCAGTCAGTCACTGTGGTCTCTTTTATTTGGTGTGGTCTTCCAGAATGCTGTGCTCTAGGGGTGTGTGTGCGTGTGCGTGTGTGTGTGTGTGCACGTGAGCAGTAAATAGGAATGGTTATAACACAGCTCCTGAGCCTTGTTTTGATTTCTCTTGCAGTATCTCTCAGGGTTTGTTCCACATGTGGAAATGCTTCCTACTTCTTTCTTTTCACAGCAACATAGTATCTCATTGTTTTAATTTTTTTTGTTTTAAAAAATTATGTATTTGTTTTATTTGAGTGAGTGAATGAAGGAGAGAGAGAGAGAGGGAGAGAGAGAGAGAGAGACCAACCTCCCATCTGCTGGTTTACTTCTCAAATGCCCAGGTGCTAGGAACTCAATTCAGGTCTTCCACATGAGTGGAAGGGACCCAACTACTTGAGCCATCGCCTGCTGTCTTTCAAGGTGCACTCTAACAGGAAGCTGGAATTGGAAGCAGAGCCAGGACTTGAACCCAGGCACTGTGATAGGGAATGCAGGCATCCTAAGTGGTATCTTTAGCACTGTCCCAAATGCCTACCTCTGGATTTTCTGAAATTAACAGGTGCTCTATTTGCAGCCATTAGGTAAGTCATCATCTGCTTCAAGGCTGATTAGTTTTAAGTGCAAATTGCCCTAAGGGTTATGAGTCCTGTGTGTGGTCCCATCCTCCCCCCCCCCCCCCCAGCAGCTTCCTAACCATCCAGCCTTCAGCAGGGATGGATATGGTAAAGATCAAATTGCTGAATTAGGTCAGGTGTGTGCCCGGAAGTCGCTTGATCTCAGTTTTCTCGGATGGCTATTTTTAGCTTCTGAGCAGTAATCATGGTAAGAAATTTTTCTGTCTGACCCTGGACCATCTTCTCTTGGAAGATGAAAAGGGCACCCTTTTAAAGGGTTCAAGAAATTCAATTTGCTAACAGTTTAATGGGTGGATTAGAGACACTGAGTGTTTATTTCTCGAAGGAGGAAAATTCTGTGCTCTGGAAGTTGTATCTGCTCTTCTCCACAGGCATTTGAAAACTGCTCAGATTTGGTTCCTTGTAACTCCTGGAGATACACCAGACACATGTTTCCTTAACTGCATGGTTCCCTATGTCTTCGTGTCCTATTCTTTGAAGACAGTTCTGGGAAGTTCAGTTCACTTTTACCAAGAAAACGTTTCATTGCCATCTGAGTTTTCTGTCATTCATGCATTTTAAGACTGTTTGAAGAAAAACATACCCAATATTAGCAAGTGACAGTTATATGAGAGATAGACTAGCAAGACAATCCAGTGACAGGTCGGTAGAAATGTGTGGCATAGGGGCCTGATTCATCCTGTGTGTTTCTGACTCAGATGTATTCACACTGTGTCAGAGATGAGAAAATCGGTGCTACGTACCTGCCCCTTCCCCCTCCCCGAAAAAAAACAAACCATGCTCAGAAGACGACAATACTGCAGATGTTTCGGGAAATGATTTTAGAATTTAATATTTTTCCTATCAGGAGATTTATGACCTGACACTGAGAATTATTAAGGCCCAGATGCAAATACTTAGTTTGTTTCCTCTTGCTCAGCATTTGGTAAAGATGTAAGACACACAGGCCAGCCAGCTATCGGTTAGTCAGGCTCAGGATTCAAGATTTGATATCCTTGTCATCATGTGCGAACTTCAGAATATTTGGATTTTAATATATGCAAATGCTTTTATAATGTGCGATGTGTTAGGTGAAAAATGATTATACATGCCAACAATTTAATTTAAAATGCTGCTCTTGAATATTTTATAAACCACTGGAATAATAACATACCCTTAATGACTATTAGGATGTTTCTTGTTTCTTTGTTTGCTAAATCATGTAGCCCGCTTGGTACTTAATACACTGCCTCAATGTATCCTTTTCTGCTCCAGACTTTATGTTGGAGCAGAAAATAAATAACGAGTCAAGTTGCGCTGTGATCACGTTCACTTGGGAAATTTCACTTCGAGACATTTAATACAGTTTTGGAGGGATGTCAGGGATCTGCATTGGTTAATTTGAATCTATAATTTGGTTATATTTAAAATTAAAGTTAATCTAAGTGGACAGAATCAATCCTGTTCTGAATTTAATTAGATGGCTGGCATCCAAGTGAGAGATTATTCTTTGCACTCCCCTCCTATCCTCTTTCCTTACAGGGTGAAATAACTCCTTTGCCAAAGCATGTTGGACAGTTCCCTGGTGACAAGTTCTATAGAAACTCATAGCTACATTGTTAGCAGCGAGAGGCAGAGGGGAGGGAATGTGGGTGAGGAGGCCATGGTGCTCTAGGGATAGTGACCCCACTGCCCTATCTCCACATCACAGCCCGGCCTAGGGACTGTGTCCCATTGGTAGTGGATCTGCAGTGATTGTTTCTAAACCAAACTCAGAAAACAGAACAGTGCTGTTTTCAGGCTGGGCAGAAAGTTCCAGCACAGAAAGACAGGAAAGGTAGGGAGATAAATGATAAATTAGACTGGACTTGCAGTCAGAGGACACTGCTATTTATTTATTTATTTTTAAAGATTTTATTTTTATTTATTTGAGAGAGTTACAAACAAGAGAGAGAGAAAGAGAGGGAGAGAGAGAGAGGGAGGGAGGGAGGGAGGAGGGAGAGAGAAAGGACCTTCATCTGCTGGTTCACTCCCCAAATGACTTCAACATCCAGAGCTGAGCCGATCCAAAGCCAGGAGCCAGGAGCCTCTTTTGGGTCTCCCATGTGGGCACAGGGACCCAGTCACCCGAGCCATCTTCAGCTGCTTCCCCAGGCCATAGCAGAGAGCTGGATTGGAAGAAGAACAGCCAGGACTGGAACCGGTGCCCATGTGGGACTCTGACGCTGCAGGCGAAGGGTTAGCCCACTGTGCCACGGCACTGGCCAACCCTGCTATTTATAGTTATGTTTAATATGGGATGCCTGGAAATGTGGCAATAGAATGAAGCTGAGGTTTTATTTATGTCTGCGGGAACATCAGTAAGACAACCTACAAGAGGAGTTTTAAAAGGATTAAATGGTGTCACCTTCATCCGTTTTCACGTTTGTGGCCATGATCTTAGTAGGCTTAAGATGCCAGTTTGACTGTAGGCTGGTGGACAAACCGGGTTGAATTGTTACGATTGGCATTGTAGAAATGACTTGACAGAGGGGATGAGTTTTTAACAATAAACTTAAAATAAGTTTAGTAATTAAGATACAGGAATATTGTTCTGTTTCTGGGGCCGGCCTTTCAAATGAATGCAGTCTGAAATTTGTGTTTTGCAGTTTGGATTTGTCTTCTTCCTCTTGCACTCTCACGGATAAATAATGTGCTGAGCAGCTGGTCGGAGTGAGCAACAGTGGAGGGGAGCTGCAGGGAAACTTAAGACAGGCCCTGTTCTCCAGGTTCTTAGCAGTCTGGGTGAGAAAACCTGATAAAAGCATGGGAATAGTTAAATGACGACAACTACACACAAGTTGTGATCTGATTGTAGATGCTGCCAGTGTATGAAAACACAAAGGAAATAGATTTTTTAAATTTTTTTTGAGAGGTAGAGAGGGACAGAAAGATTCAGAGAGAGACAGAGAGAAAGAGGGAGCTCCTATCTGCCAGCCCATGCCTCCAATGCCAGCATCAGTGCCAAGCCAGAAACTCCATCCAGATCTCTCACATGGGTGGCAGGAACTGAACCACTGCGACATGACCAATGTCTCCCAAGGCCTGCGTTAGCAGGGAGCTAGAATTGACAGCCAGAAGCGAGGTTCAAAACCAGGCATTGCAATGTGGGATGCAGCCATCCTAGCTGGTGCTAGGTCAGATACCTCCCTCATGGATTCTTTCTTAGACGACCAGGGAAGACAGAAGAAACTAACAGTTGTGTGTTCTGTTCCATGTACCTTCTTTTAAATTAATGTCTCTTGAGGATTTACTCAGGGTCAGACACTGTTCTGTGTGTTCAGCATGTGTGGCCTCCTTCAGTCTTTTTTTTTTTTTTTTTTTTTTGACTGGCAGAGTTAGACAGTGAGAGAGAGAAAGACAGAGAGAAAGGTCTTCCTTTTTCTGTTGGTTCACCCCCCTTAATGGCTGCTACTGCCAGCGTGCTGTGCCGATCCGAAGCCAGGAGCCAGGTGCTTCTCCTGGTCTCCTGTGCGGGTGCAGGGCCCGAGCACTTGGGCCATCCTCCACTGCCTTCCCGGGCCACAGCAGAGAGCTGGACTGGAAGAGAGCAACTGGGACAGAATCCGGCGCCCCAACTGGGACTAGAATCCGGTGTGCCAGCGCCGCAGGTGGAGGATTAGCCTATTGAGTCGCGGCACCAGCCCTCCTTTAGTCTTTAATGTCTTATGGGATGGGTCTTGTTAGAATTCTCCCCTTGAAGCAGGTACAGTGGCTGAGCCATGGCATGGGTTATACATGGCTCAGGGTCCCAGAGCTCATTGATGAAGCTTGGTTGGGAAAGCAGTCAGTAGGGCTTTAACCTGTATGCTTTATTCTCCGCCTCTTGTTTCCTAATAGTTAACACCTCTCTGCCTTAAACCTAAATACACATTTGGTCTGCCTTGGTAAAATACAGGCGATAAGCTAGGATCAGAGACTTCAAAGTTATTTTCTGCGAAAATGCTGAGACATTATTTTGATGTAAATATGCACAGCACTACATAATTTAGGTGATTAAATCAGTCCCCTTTGCGGGTGGTTTCCAGGGGGATGATGCCCTACTTTTGGAAGCTCCGAGCTGCCTTCGTGTAAGTGGGCATTTCTTCTGCCTCCTCTCTCAAGCCGCAGCTCCTTATGATGATGGCAGCTGTCACAGATCAGCAGAGATTGTGTCTAAGCCTTGGGTGTCCACGCTGCAGAGAGAGCTCTAGAGATGCCATGGACGGTGCATTTGTTTTCAGGGCTGGCGCTCACCAGTTGCTGCTTTGCATTTACACCAGTGGATCTCACAGGTCCCGTGCACCAGCATCAGGTGGAGGACTTAGAAGATCACACAGGGCACTAGTCCTACCCACCAAGAGATTTTAGTTTAGTAGTTTTGGGGACAAGGGGCTGATGGACTGGCTTTTCTGAGCAGTCCCCACTGAAGGGGAAGCTGCTGTTCTGGGGTTCACAATTTGAGAGCCACTAATTCCCTCTACAAATATAAGTGGAAGGAGGTTAGGTTCCCTCCTCTTTCGTCCATTTGCTTTTAAGCCAGTACCTTGTTCTTCAAATGCCTGTGCTTTTTTTTAATAAAAATTATGAAATCTGATGAAAAGATTGCTTAAACCTGGAAAAGTCCTGGTAAGGCTCTTAATATAAATATAGTAAGATACAGAGATTCTAATAATTGATTTCATTTAAATTTTTTATTTATTAGAGAGAGAAAATGAGAGAAAGTATCTTCCATCTCCTGGTTCATTTCCCAAATGCCTGCAATAGCAGGGACTGGACCAAGTTGAAGCCTGGAGCCAGGAACTCCATCCTGTTCTTCCATGTGGGTGACAAAGAACCAAGTACATGGACCTTCACTGCTGCCCCCTACGGTGCACATTAGCAGGAAGCTGAAATTGGGAGTGAAGCCAGAAATCAACACCAGGAAATGAGATATGATCTGTGGGCATCCCAAAGGGAGTTTTTACCATTGAGCTGAATAGCCAGCCCAGTTGACTGCATATATCGGGCATACTTTACTAGGCCTACTGCTTATCCAAGAGGCCTTCAGGGAGTTCATGGCACATGTGAGCTATGAGAAAAACTCTGCATGGATTTCAAAATTGTTTGGTGTGAAACTAAATTTGTCCATTTTTCTACAAGCATTTTGAAGTCCTGCATATTATCTTACTGAGTAAAGCAATAAACACAAAGATTGTGTCTATTTTTAAAAAAAAAAAACCACATAGCTTTCTCAAGATTACTGATATATTAAAAGGGAGAGTTAAAATTCAAATATAGATAGTGGTTAGATTTCCAATAGCTTTGCTCTTAATCGCCAGTGTTTCACAATTGATTGAGATGAGCTGGATTTTGGTTAGAACTAGGGTTTCATCTTTCTTTGTAATTCTTTTGTTAAAGCTGTTAAACATGTTAAAATCAGCAGGGAAGAAAAATTTCATGACTGCAGGTTTTTAGAAGGGAATATGTCCATGTCAGTTGCTGAACAGAGTGTGACTTTTATTTGTAGAGGTCCCCCTCAAGTCTCAGGGTTAAGGTGTGAATGTTGAGAAAAATTAAGTAGGGGCCAGTGTTGTGGTGCACGCTAAGCCATTGCTTGCCATGCCAGCATCCCATATCTGAGTGCAAGTGTGAGTCCGCTCTGCTTCCAGCTCCCTGCTAATGTGCCTGGGAAAGCAAAGGATGGTGGTCCAAATACTTAGACTCCTGCTACCCATGCGAGAGACCCATTGTGGCTTTAGACTGGCCCAGGCCTGGCTATTGTGGCCATTTGGAGAGTGAATCTATGGATAGAGAAGCTCATTCTCTCGCTCTCACTCTCTCTGTTACTTTCAAATAGATAAATCTAAAAAAAAGCTTTTGTGGGTTGGGGTTTCTGCCTTTCGATTGTTTGTTTACTTCTAGACATAGGAGAGTACTGTAAAAAGTTTGTAGAGGAAGGGAATTAACAGATACATTTATTTCAGTGCAAAAGATTTGGAAGCCCATGCCTCTTTTTTTTTTCCTTTAAGTATGCATTTCCTATGGCTTTAAAAAAAAAAGATTTATTTATATATTTGAAAGTCAGAATTAGAGAGATCTTCTGTCTGCTGGTTCATTCCCCAAATGGCTGCAATGGCTGGAGGTGGGCCAGGAGGCCAGGAGCTTCTTCCAGGTCTCCCACATGGGTGAAAGGGCCCAATTACTTGGACCATCTTTCACTGCTTTCCCAGGTGCAATAACAGGGAGCTGGATCAGAAGTGGAGCAACCAGGACTCGAACTGCCACCCATATGGGATTTTGGCACTGCAGATGGCAGTTTATCTCGCCATGCCATAGCTCCAGCCTTCCATGATTTTTTGAAGACTACTGGTACAAAAGGATTATAGCTCAGGCCAAAGGATTAACTGAAAGAATATTTGTTCTGTGTGTTTCAGTTCAATAAAAAGTGATAAATAAATGTAATTTTTTAAAAAAAAAAAAAAGATGAGATCTTTTCCCTCAAGCCCACACACTTGCTCAGCCACCCTCATTGTTGACTATTTTCAGTAACACCTGGAAAGCA
The DNA here is from genome assembly GCF_033115175.1 of Lepus europaeus. Classification (NCBI taxonomy): domain Eukaryota; kingdom Metazoa; phylum Chordata; class Mammalia; order Lagomorpha; family Leporidae; genus Lepus; species Lepus europaeus. The sequence goes on from NC_084846.1 coordinate 22,507,484, forward strand.
GGGAGTGTTTATTGCAGCAGGTTTTCTACTTAGACAGCCGAACAAATGAATCACCTGTAGAGATTTTGAAACTATTTAGAATTCTCAATTCTTGCCACATTCATAGAAAAATAAATACATTGAGATGGAGTTCTAAGCCACTGGATTTTAAACCACTGTCTTGAGGGTGTGAACTGGACTGGAAGGTTGCTAGTAAGTCACGCTAACTCCTGCTAATGACAGATTCTTCTTTGGCAAGACGAAGGCAGTAAGTTAATGTGGACAAAGCCTGAGCTTTACCTTCACAGAGACATGAGGTCCATCTTTGGCTCATTCCTTACTCGTTGTGTGAAATCTCTCTCCTTCTGTTGCCTTGTGTAATGGGTGGGGATAACACATCCTGTATCACAGCGTGTGAAGAAGGTTTTGCACTTTATTCAGTTATTTGTTTAATTTTGTAAGGTAGAGAGGCAGTGATAGATCTTTCGTGTGCTGCTTCACTTCCCAAATGCCTGCTGACAAGACAAGGCTGGGCCAAGCCAAAGCCAGGAGCCTGGAATTCAATCCAGGTCTCCCAGGTTGGGAACAGGGATCCAGTTACTCAAGCCATTTTCTGCTGCTTCCCAGGTTGCACATTAGCAGGAAGCTGGATGGAGAGAGGAGTAGCCAGGACGCGAACTAAGCACTTAGATAGGATATGCAGATATCCCAAGTGACAGCTTAGCTTTTGTGCCAAATGCCTGCCTGCCCCCAGCAAGTTTAATGTACACATGCCTATTGCTTAGTATGTTATAGGCATTTGCATCTCAAAATCTGGTCCTTAGATCAGCAGCAGCAGCACCCCAGGGAGATTCTGGAAATGCAGATCCCCAGGCTGTCTCAGGCTTCTTCCATCAGAATCTGAGTTGTCCTCGCATTCCTGTCTACATTGAAAGGGCAAAAGTGCAGCCAACACTGTAGCGTAGCAGGTAAAGCTGCTACTTGCAGTGGCAGCAAATAGCCCCAAATGGGCGCTGGTTCGAGTCCTGACTGCTGCACTTCCAATCCGCTCCCTGCTAATGTGCCTGGGGAAGCAGTGGAATGTGGTCCAAGTCCTTGGGTCCCTGTAGCCACGTGGGAGACCACGAAGAAGCTCCTGACTCCTAGCTTCAGATCGGCCCAGCTCCAGCCATTGGAACCATTTGGGGAGTGAACCAGCAAATGGAAGACCTCTCTCTCTCTCTCTCTCTGTCTCTCTAAATCTGCCTTTCAAATAAATAAATAAATAAATAAATAAATAAATAAATAAATCTTAAAAAAAAAAAAAAAAACCCAAAAGGGCCAAGGTGCCAGTACACACAAGAACTATGTGTTTATCAGTGCAGTAGTGTTTGTCAGGAGTGTTGGGTACTTTGCAGTTCTTAGCTGATGCTCAGAAAGCCAGGATGGGGGAAACAAACACGTCCTATGCTATTTACTTTTGGAGTTTTCTTTTTCTATTCCTGACTTGACTAGTTTGTGCTGCTGGTGAAGGTTGGTTTGGGTTCGGTAAAACTTTGAAACTTGCCTCTCAGATTTTCATTCTCTCACTCTGTCTTTTTATGTTTGTGCATGTAAATGTAAACTATAAAGCCAAAGAAGCAGTTAGAGAGTAGGCATAATGTATCTACAAATAAAAGCTCATCTAGCAACCAGTGAAGTGGAAACTTGAGAATGTTTTAAGTAAATTTCCAGCCAGATTAAAAAACATCAGATCAAATGAAATATTTGGAAACCATGCTGTTTGTTGATGCCTATAAATTTAAAAATAAGTCAAACAAATCTGCTATTCTTGCAAAGCCTAAATTTTATGAGTTTCCCGTCATTATTAGAATGAGAGATTGTTGTAAATGTTGTGTTTAATTTCTTTATAGAACTTTTAAAAATCACCAGTATATTGCTTTGCCATTTAGGTTTGGCAAAAATATAGAAAAAGCTTAATTTAAAAGGCACTTCTTGGGTTACCCAAAAGAGGTTTTAGCAATACAACTTCGAAAAGAAGACAAAGATGTATTTCTCACCCAAAGCTAGCCTTTTATATCTATATAATATATATTATATTTACATATACATGTTACAGTAGTCATGGCAGACAATTATAACATTCACCCAATATTTTGCCTTTTTTCCTTGGAGCGCAAACTGAGTGAGAAAAATAATTTTATTTTTCACAAAAAGAATATTCTAGTTCATGGGGCAGATTGTTGTTGTGAACCAATTTTCAGATCCACAATTTAACCTTCACAGCTCGGGGGTGTGGGAACAAAAGATTTTTCTCTCTCTCCATCACCCAGTTTATTTCAAGGCTTTTAACCTTGCCCACCAGCAAACCTGTGGTGGAAATTCAACCACAGGCCAGCAGCCATCAGGGATGCTTCTAAGAAGAGCCTGTTACACTCCCTTCATCACGGATGAGATTGGTTTGCGTTGATCAGACACTTCCCCATAATCTTTATCTTCTTCCTTCTGAATACTCTCCTTGGTTGGTGGCTCATTAAATCCACTAGTGACACCTGCCGAGGACATCAGACTCTGCCTTTAACAGCCAGGTAATGGAGCAGCTTTCTTGTGGATGGCAGGGATCTTTACTTTTTAGAACAGGGATAATGACTGAGGGTCAAAGACCCATGTGTTGTGTCCCCAGGAAGAGGGGTTGCTGCAGGACCCTGTGGCTTTGTAAAGGATCCCTGCTGTCAATCACTTTGACGATCACCAGCAGAGGATAAAAAAAATGCCATTAACTCGTGGAACTTGAAGGAACTGTCATTCTTTCTGCTGACTCATTTTTTTAAATTCCTTCATTGCTCACGAAGAGGAAGGGAGCTGTATCTTTGTGGATATGATTTTGGCCCTCAGTGAAGTTCTCAGCGTGCAGCTGTCTGTGGCATTTGCTCTTTCTCCCACTTTGTTTCTCTCCCAGGATACCCCTGCCAACTACCACAGTGGCGTTGTGCAGGGGGCATTTGGCTTGGGAAGAAACGCGAAGTGCTGGTCCCTGCTCCATCCATGGCTGGCTGTGTGACCTCCAGTAGCTGTATTGCCTCTCGTGGCAGGGTTGGGGAGGGGGACGTTCCAGTTGTCCATTTTCCAGCATATTTATCTAAGTAATGTCTGGAAGGAGCGAAGAGGAGAGATGGTTAGGAGACAACTAGTGTTGACTATAAAAAAAATCTATCTTAGGTGGAACTATATGCAAGCACAACTTGTGTAAGCCATGCCACTTTATATAGATTTTCTGTGCATACCCAAAAGCCTAAATTAGACTCTGGTAGATCAAAGCAAGTTCTGTACAGGTCGAGATTTTCCTACTCAAGTCCCAGGTGGAGCAGATGGAAATTGTTCTGAGTTTTTAGAACACTTCTCCTAGCTCTTCCCTTTGATTTTATTTTCTCTCCATCCTCGTTAACTTTAGACCTGCAGAATCCTCAGGTTCTTTCTATTCCACCCATTCCTCATCAGGCCATCTACTGCATTCATCCCCCTGTTTTCTTTCTTTTTTTTTCAAGAATTATTTTTATTTATTTAAAAGAGTTACAGACAGAGGTAGAACCAGAGAGAGAGAGAGAGGTCTTTCATTCTGCTGGTTCACTCCCCAAATGACTGCAATGGCCAGAGCTGTGGTGATCCGAAGCCAGGAGCCAGGAGCTTCGCCCGGGTCTCCCATGTCGGTGCAGGGGCCCAAGGAGTTGAGCCATCTTCTACTGCTTTCCCAGGCCACAGCAGAGAGTTGGATCAGAAGAGGAGCATCCGGGACTCGAACCAGCATCCACATGGAATGTTGGTGCAGCTGGCTGGGGCTTTAACCCGCTGTGCCACAGCACTGGTCCCTATCCCCCTGTTTTCTAATATTCACTCTATTCCCTGGGAGAAATAGCATGTGAAGATGAGCTAGAAAATGGTGATAAACTCAAGAACAAGCCACTACAAATAAGTGATGGCTATGCCTTCATGTTGCCAGAGGAATTCCATCTTTGGGCCATCACTGTGGTATGGCAGGTTAAATTGCCCCTTTAGACTCTAGCATCCCATGTTGGTTCTAGCTCTGGCTGATCTGCTTCTGACTTAACTTCCTGCTAATGCTCCTGGGAAGGCAGCAGAAGATGGCTCAAGGAATTCAGCCCCTGCCGCTGATGTGAAGAGACCTTGATGTAGTTCCTGGCTCCTGACTTTGGCTTGGTCCAGGCCCAGCCTGTATGGCCATTTGGGGAGTGAACCTGCAGATGGGAGATCTTTCTCTGTCTTTCCCCCTTTCTCTTTATGTCTTGCAAATCAATCAAATTGGTAACATTTAGCATTTCCAAAAATATTTTTAAAATAGCGATTCTCCATTTTAACTACAGAGTTATTTTGTATACTTTGAGAACAATTGTCTGTGTGATTGTAAACTTGCAGGAATAAGAAAATTAAATAGGAAAGTGGTTGTTTGATTTAGTTCTAAAATGGTATATATTGGTAAGTTCTGGAAAGATGATTTCTTTATAAATTGTGCCCTTTCAAAGGCTCAGATTCCTGTCTGATTACAGGTAAGATGAATAATGGCCTTATTAACTTTTCATCTCTTTCCTGAACAAGTCAAGTTCCAATCACACTTATAGTGAGGCCCAGGTGAAATGTGCATTGGTGCACAATAGGACCATATAAATGTTGGTATCTATTTCCTTCACATTGGAGAGCTGTGACTTTTTTATAGTTTGAATATTTCATGTAGAATTTCTATAAAAAGTAGGTCAGAAATTGACATATTTCTGCTCCCTGTTATGTATTAGCCTCATTTTCAGAGAGATCTTTCACATTGCAAACTAGTTAAATTTACTTAACTCTTCTTTGAGGTGAGAGTTCCTTTAAGATTTCTAGTAGAAATGAACAGCTCCTGTGTCACTCTGTCTCCCAGAGTCCTTTCTCCCTTATCTGAATAATCACAATGAGGTGTGGAAATAAATCTTGCATATTCTCTTTTTTTTCTCTGTAGGTTTAGTGGCATTAAATACTGTGCATCTGAAAAGTTGTGGGATAATCAGAAAGTTATTTCTCTGCTTCCCTATTCAGGATTGGAATATGAACATCAGGGTGTGTGTTACTAAGCTTGCCTCTCTTTCATAGTAGCAGAGTTTGGCTGGAGGAGAAAGGCGGTTTCAGATCCTAAAGAAGGGATATTGACTGTAGTTTCCATAACCATCAGCTAGCACCAGCTGGCTCATTCGGGGGGCTTACCAGGGATTACCACATCAGATGCCAGAGAGCCCCGCATCACACCAGGAGTGTGGTCGCATCCGTCTTTGGTTTGTTTGTGAAAATGACTTTCAGCTTGTGGTTAATGGGAATGTATTATTTTTGATTCAGTATAGCTCTCACCTCCTACTTGGCAGGAGATGATGTTTTCATAGTGAAATGGTTTATTTCTATAGACAGAGGCAGAGCTGTCTGTCCGTCTGTTGTTCGTCTGGACGGTGTGTTGGTGGGGGTCTTGCTGATTGCTGATTTGAAGGGATGTTTTTCTTGTTTGGGATATAAAAAGTGAAAGCACACAGAATGGCTAATAGCACAGATTTTAAAAAGTATTTAAAAGTCAGTGAGGTGGGCCGGTGCCATGGCTTAACAGGCTAATCCTCCGCCTTGCGGCACCAGCACACCGGGTTCTAGTCCCGGTTGGGGTGCTGGATTCTATCGCGGTTGCCCCTCTTCCAGGCCAGCTCTCTGCTATGGCCCGGGAAGGCAGTGGAGGATGGCCCAAGTCCTTGGGCCCTGCACCCGCATGGGAGACCAGGAGAAGCACCTGGCTCCTGGCTTCAGATCAGCGAGACGCGCCGGCCGCAGTGGCCATTGGAGGGTGAACCAGCGGCAAAAAGGAAGACTTTTCTCTCTGTCTCTCTCTCTCTCACTATCCACTCTGCCTGTCAAAAAAAAAAAAAAAAAAAAAGTTAGTGAGGTGGGGGGGAGAGAGAGAGAGAGAGAGAGAGAGAGAGAGAGAGAGAGAGTCTTCACTGGTCCACTCCCCAAATATCTGCAGCAGCCAGGGCTAGGCCAGGCTGAAGCCAGAGCCAGGGGCTCCATCCAGGTCTCCTGTGTAATAGGGTCCCAAGTACTCGGACCATCATCTCCTTCTCCCAGGATATGTGTTAGTGGGAATCCGGGATGGAAGCAGAGCTGGGACTTGGAGCAGGCACTCTGATAAAAGACGTGAGCATCCCAAGTAGCAGCTTAACCTGCTGAGACACAACACCTGCCCCAGAAAGCAGACATCTGAAAACAGGACTGGGGCAAAGCTGGGGGTGACTGCAAAGATGGAGCAAGAAGCAACACCAGCACCTCCTTGGGAGAAGAGAAGATCCGATAGGCACTGGGAAACGTTGGGAAAGAGGCACTTTAGGAAGAGCCTGGAAGTTGGTTTAGGGAAGAGGAGGTTTAAGGGAGGGGAGAGTAGGGCAGGGGGCAGAGGCCGCATTTTAGACCACACTGGCCGTGTGGATGGTTGGCCTGCTTCTGGAGTGAGTAATGTCAGAAGATTTCATATCTCTTTTTCCTTCTGTAGTCTTCCCCCTCTTAGAAAGGAGCAAGCAGAGTCTGCAGTCATTCAGAAGGCTCGTTGACCCATTTCTGTCTCCCAGACCCCACAGCCAATCATCTTCAGTTCTTCTTGGCTCTCCTATGAAAAATATGTCTAGGAACTTGACTGTTTCTCATCATCTCCATTGCTGCAACCCTGGTCCATACTTCTGTTCTCTCTTAGGCAGATATTTACGGCAGCTTCTGACTTGTTGGGCCCTTGTCCCCTGTAGACTGTAATTAACCCATCAGCTAAGGGGATCTTGTCACACCCCTCCTCACCCAGCATGAAGCTGAAGTCCTCAGTGTCCTTGGACAGTCGATGTCAGGGCATCGCACCTGGCAGCACCTGAGAGTCCTCTGCAGAGATCTGAAAACATGCCAGTGCCTTGGCTGCAACCCAGACCAGTCAGGTTTGAATCCCTGGGGGTTGTGGCTTGGCAATTCATCTTGTAAAATGATCTATCTGTCTGTCTATCTAAAAAAGAGACAGAGTCAGACCGAAATCTCCCATTCCCAACTGTCTACAAGAGCCAGGGCTTGATCAGTCTGAAGCCATGAGCCAGGAACTCTGGTTCTCCAACATGAATGGGTGAGAACCCAAGTACTTGAGCCATCACCTGCTACTTCCCACAGTGTGCATTAGCAGGAAGCTGGAATTGGGGCCAAAGCTAGGACTCAAACTCAGCACTCTACTATAGGATTTGGGAAAATTACTCACCATGCCAAATATTCACCCAAGTTGTATCTTTAGAAAGCCCCCATGTTCTGTATATTAGGTATTTACAATGGATAAGGGCAAATTCCAACTCTTAATTTTTTGATGCCTGGCCTGAAAGATCAGGGGCCTGACATAAGTGTAATACTGTTTAGCAAGTGCCACACTGGAAAGGTGAGCAGATTTCTGGTGGAGAGGTAAGCAGGTGTCTTGGTCTGCTCAGCCTCCTGTACCAGAAACCCCACAGGCTGGGTGGCTTTGACAAGAAGCATTCATTTCTCCCAGTTCTGAGTCTGGACAGTCCAAGATTCTGTGTGCCATGTGAGCTGCTTTCTGGAGCACAGACACTGTCTTCCCACCGCATCCGCCCATGAGGGAAGTGGGTAGGGGGCTCTCTGAAGCCTCCATAAGGGCATGGATCCACTCACAGGACTCATCCTCGTGACCGATCACCTGCCAAAGGCCCCACCTTCAGTAGTGTCCCATAGGGACGAGCCCTCAACAAAGGAGTTTCAGGGGTACATAAATATTCAGTTTGTTACACCGAGAAGTTACACAAAGTGCAGGGAAGTCAGAGAAGGGCCTTCCTGCTGGGCCTTGAAGGATGAGCAAGACTTTCCCAGAGACAGGAGGAGAGAAAGTGCATCCCAGATGACCTCATTGATTGTGGCTGCAGAAAGGAAATGTGTTGGTGTGATTATGAGCTGAGACTTGAAGCCAGGAAAACTTGGGTTCAATAACTTAGACAAATGGCTTCACTTCTCAGGGCCTCCATCTCCCTGTCTGTGAAACAGTGACCACAGTAGTACCATCTTTGTTGAGAGCTGACAGGTGCCCACTGTGTTTGGCATACCCTAGCTGCTCTGTAATAGTAGCTTTCTATAACAGCTAACGAGGATTTTTCTCAAAGAAGAGTGAAATAGCTGTGGTCCATGGCTTTTGTTGGGGCGCTCTGTACCCTTGCTGCTCACAGTGTGTCTCAGACTAGCAGCATTGGCCTAATGTTGCAGCTGATGGAACTACAGTGCTTCCCTCTGTATCACAGAGCCACTGAACCAAAAACGCATTCCTCAGAAGATCCCCGGTAAGTCAAGTGCATCACGTTGGAGGAGCACAGAAGGAAGAAAGAGCTCTTGTCCTGGTGGGACGTAGGGGTCCCCAGACAACACTCGTCTTTGCAGAAGTAATTACAATGTGGGACGTAATGGGAAAAGTGACATGACACGTCCTCACCAAATGCTAAAATACAGCAGATTGTTTCCAGCTCAAATTGAAAATAGTGTAAAGTTCTTTTTCTGACTGATAAAGTCTGAATACTCTGAAAGTCACAACGAACACTTTCCCTTTCCTGCCATCCTCCAAATGCCGTGGATCACAGAGCTTCTCATAGATCTAAGTGCAGAGCTAAATTTGTTCATGCACTTTAGGGACAATTGGCCAACACGTACAAGTTGAATCCACTGCCTGAAAGAAAAAGGACAGGAAGTACCAGAAGATAAGAAAAGTGATTCTGTAATTTTACATCTGTGTAAATGACGCAGACTCTCCAGGTAAGATCATGGTTAAGACAAGCACATGAATGGGAATAGCACGATTACCTAAATTTTTGATGCTTAGTACTTTTGAAAACTCTACTTCTAATTCTAATTAAAAAAATACTTATTTGAGAGGCAGAGATACATCTGTAGAGAGAGGGAGACAGACAGACAGAAAGCTGTCTGCTGGTTCACTCCATATGCCCATAATGGGCAGGGAGTTGAAGCTTGGAACCAGGAACACAATCCAGGTCTCCTACATGTACAGCAGGAACCCAGTCACCTGAGCCATCGCATGGCTCCCAGGGGCAGTAGGGGATAGGGGTCAGGAACTGGACATGAAACCTAGGTTACAATGGCTTCATAGGTGGCATTTTATTTTATTTATTTATTTATTTTTTGACAGGAAGAGTGGACAGTGAGAGAGAGAGAGACAGAGACAGAGACAGAGAGAAACAGAGAGAAAGGTCTTCCTTTTTGCCGCTGGTTCACCCTCCAATAACCGTCGCGCTGCGGCCGGCACACATTGCGCTGATCCGAAGCCGGGAGCCAGGTGCTTCTCCTGGTCTCCCATGCGGGTGCAGGGCCCAAGGACTTGAACCATCCTCCACTGCACTTCCGGGCCAGAGCAGAGAGCTGGCCTGGAAGAGGGGCAACCGGGACAGAATCGGCGACCTGACTGGGACTAGAACCCGTTGTGCCGGTGCCGCAGGCAGAGGATTAGCCTATTGAGCCGCGGTGCCGGCCCATAGGTGGCATCTTAACTATAAGGCTAAACACTTGCCCCGGAAACCTTATTTAAAAAAAAAAAAAAAACATAAAAGCAATAGATAAAAGAAACAGGAAAAAGATCTATAGTTTTCCCTGTTAACATTATAAACAAAACAATCATTTATTAATAATTCTTCTTTTATTAGTACTAATTTCATCTTGTCCAGTTTGCTATCGCAAGTTTCCGCAACAACCTGACAAAAAGCCATTTTGTGAGATTAACTTCCACCAAATCATTTCAGTGTACTTTGTTATTTTTATTATTGTTGACATTTGTTTTGCTTCTATTGGATGAGCCTACCAAATTTTCAGGGTTGGGAATATTTCACTTCAAAAGCAAGTGGCCTAGTGTAATAAAAAGGTAAACAGTAATTTGAAATTGGTGTTTGTTTCGGCCACTGGCTGTAATTAGTAATGTTTAATAAAGCTGAATAAGTTCAATAAGGATTCTACTCTTGACTCACAGGTGTAAATATGAAAGCACTTTTTGGGTCACGAATTGTATCAATGTGATTTTGATATGAAAGTAGGGACATTATTCATAATTAAGTGTATTTGATTTTTGTTGTTGATAATTGTAAAAGCCTGTTAGTGTTTTATTTTGGGTTATGTTTTTGCTAGCTGAAATTTTGGTTTTTGTGTCTCAAGACTTAATTCAAATTGAACTCTCCTGGTGATATTTTTCAAATAATGTATATTTGAGTAAAAGAACACACTGATCTTTGATCTTAGGAATGAGAATGTTAAGATTTTTATAAATTGAGAGAAGGAAAACTCGGGAGATATGTATGCATTGGATAATAAATGTTGAGAAGTATTAATATTGTTTTTTTGGTTATTGTATGATAATGCAGTGAATGGCTCACTTTCATTTTAGGAGTTACCGGTTCTTAGTTCCTCCTTGCCATTTCCATCTTTTTGATTTCCTCCCCAACAACAGGACAGGCTGGCAGTAGTACCTGGCAGGGTAGGTCTGCTTAGAAAGAGGAGCATGTTGGGTATGCTGTGCTCTGCTTTGGATTGGTCATCACTTTTCTGTAGTTCAGAGTTCCAGAATCGCTCGCGAGAAAGGCTGATTGGGAGTTGTGCACTGCGTGGCTATGTTCTTTTGATGCATTTTCTTTATTTAGATTTCTTTTTGTATGGGGTAGAAATCTTGCAGAAATCTGAGGTCTTCATTGTTAGAATCTGTAGGAGACTGATGTGAGGTGGCCTGTGAATAATTAAGTCCTGCAGATTATTCTGTGAGTAAGGATCTTTCCCTCGAGTACCCTATTTTCCATCCTTTCACCATCTTAATATGATTTTGGATGCTTCAAGTCATCTACAGAAAAGTGATAAGGGCGGAAGGACTTGTTTTCACAGTTCCCAGCTGTCGATGACCCATAAAAATCACTGCAAATATGTACAGGTGTCTATAAATGAATTCTTATGTTGATTTTTATGTGATCTGGTTTTACATTTATTTTATTTGAATTGCTTCACTTAATAAGGAAACATCTTTTTCATTTTAATTGGTATGTTAAGGCTTTATATGATTACAAATAGTTTTTAGGGGCATAAACTCCTTTTCTGTGATGTGCAGAGTTATTTACCATACTTTGCGTAGTAAAACAATGTCATTTGTTATTTTACATATTAGAAACTAGGTAATAATGGTCAGAAAATGCATTGATATAATATGGCTGATTTGTAGTATTTTTAGCTTGAGTCATATGAAATTGCTATTTGGCCATTTCTTACTTATAGGTATGGCAGTCATATATGGATCATCTGAATATTTAAAGCCAAAATATGGAATGTCACACTCATTAAAACAGTTAGAAAATAAAACACGGAATGGGTGACACCTCCTCTTGGGTGCAAATTTTTATGCTTAAAAAAGAACAAGAGAAAGCAAAGGAGAAACACATATTTCTGAGGAAATCGTTGTTTTTATATCATCACATAAATGTGAAAAAGCTAATTAAAACTATTAATAACCAGAAAATTGGAGGCAAAGTTGAAGAGCTTGTACCAACTGGAGTTGGATAAATAACCAAAAGTGGGAGTCTCTCTGAAATAATTTTCTGTTTCCCCCCAACCATGAAGCATACCAACCTTCCTAATTTTCTTTAGCGGAGAACAACTTCTGGGTTATTATGATCTACTTTGGGTACTTATTTCCTTTTTTGTTGTTCTAGAACTAGGTGAAATAATAACATCAGTTTGCTGGTTGGTAAAAAAGGAGGTTGGGCGAGAAGCATTCTAAGGGGCCTGCCAGCTAATAGGAAAAACCTGACACAGTTTAAGCACTATTTATTGGAGCAGTAATTCTAACGGGAAACATCAGAGTGGAAATGAGGTATGGCTACGAACGCTCTTCGCTCCAGCCCGTGTTTTCATGAGTCCGTTAAAATGAAATGGAATTGTAGAAGCTGACCCCATGACTCTTCCTCTCTCGGAACTTCAGCTCTTGTTTCACTTGGAGAGGAAAAGCAGGTAACAGGGGAAAGACGGCTGTCCTCCAGTATTCACAAGGTGCCATTCCTTTTACACCTCCCTGGATTACCAAGTGCCTGTTTGGCATTGGGGCTGGACCCCAGGTCCCATGGTGTGGACTTAGCAAAAGAGATCAGAGACATCGTGCACAGAGATATACTTGGTGTGAACATATTGGGACCAGAGCTTGCCTAAACTTAACTTCACAAGACATTACTGTATAAGCCACAAGGCGAGTAGCGTGGTTTATGATAAGAATTCTTTGCTCCAACTTATTTAGAATACACAAATAAGTGGACTCAGTGCTGCCCCACTGCCAGTTACTCCCGGGTACTCTCTCTTGGGGACCCGTGTGGACCGAGAAGCCCATTAGGGGAGTAGAGACTGCAGAGTGAATGGAGTGAATTGTGTGAGTCAGTGTTTGATGATCTCTGCTGTTCTGATGCCCCCATTTCCACAAAAGTGTTGCACCTGCCAGAGGGACCAGATAACTTAACACTGTGGGCCAGAACATGTTTCCTGCTGGCAGTGCTTGCTTTCCTTACTGCCTCAGTATTTTCTTTTTTAAAGATTTATTTATTTATTTAGAAGGCGGAGTGACAGAGAGAGAGGGAGAGACAAAAAGAGATTTTCTGTCTACTGGTTCCCTCCCCACATGGCCACAGTGGGCAAGACTGGGCAGCTAAGAGCCAGGAACACCCATCCAGGTCTCTTACATGAGTGGCAAGGGCCAAAGTAATTGGGTCTTCTTCTGCTACTTTCCCAGGCACATAAGCCGGGAGCTAGATTGGAAACTCTGATAGGAGGTGTTTGTGTGGCAAGCAGTGACTTAACCCACTGTGTCACAATGCTGGCTCCTGTAAGGTTCCTAGACCAACTGTCCAACTCAATGTTCAGCTCCCCAAAATACCCCAGAATTGTTTAATCAGTCGGTACTGCCTGCTAGCTGTTTGTGACTTTTGAGGAGAGTTCAAAAAGTTTGTGGAAAATGGAATTAATAATTTTATTTTGGTGCAAAAGCATTTTCAGTGCATGTATATGTGAGAAGTCTTCAAAAAGTTGATAAAAGTGCACAAAATAAATCAAAATAAATTTACCTTTTAATTGTATTTTTTCATGAATATGGAGAAGTAAGTACCCTCATCTGTCTTTGCTCTGGCAATAGCATATGGTCACGTGCCTCGGAGGTGTTTTATTGTTTCATTCTAAGACTGTGTTTTCTCACTGGTGTGAGGATAATGATACCTTTCTCTCCTGCCTTGGTGCTTTGGGAAACTAGAAAGTTTTCAGATTATATTATTTTGTAAGGGTTCTAGATATGCTTATCAATCATTTTTGGTGCCAAATAAAGCTTTAGATTTTGAAGATTCTTTCCAGAGGTAAACATTCAAAATGAAATGAAATGCAGTGTCCCTAATTCTTCAGAACTCTATGTGGTGACAGCAAGCCCATGTGTAGCAAGGGTGGCCCTCATCCTAAACAATGGCAGGTTATGTTTCAGATGCTTCCACATTTGCTAGGAATCTGAAACTTGCTGTCTCTAGTCTGATCTTCACTACGTGTGTAATTTTTTTTCTCCTAAAACTGCTGTTCAGCTGTGAAAATTAACACAAAGTATGTTGTCTGTAAGTACAATAGATAATTTTAATATTTGCTACAATATCCCATGGCATTAGTCTACAATGTGGACTAATGATCTAAAAAAAGATAATAACTTCAGAAAAAAACAGGCAGAATTAATCTCTCCAAATACTTCTGCAACCACCAACTTCTGTTTTTTGTTGTATATTTCTATACCTCAAGAAAACAAAACAGTATACACAACCAAAAATTATTTCCCCTCCATCCTCTTCTCCTTTTCTAAAAATAAATTCACTTTTGGTTTGTTACCCTGTAACACATGCCAAAATTCAGCCCAGAGTGAATTTTTGTAACCAATTTAGCACCCCAGAATAGAAACTGCTGACAGTTCCTTAAATACAGTAACACTGGCAGGTGCCCTGGTAATAAATTCACAAGCTTAGAATCCACAAAACAATAAAGTCATGCAAATTGGAGCACGTAGGAAGAATAATCTGAAACAAATGGCACAGCAGTAAGTTGTGCACTGTGGCATTCTGGTTTTAATAACATGAGGCAAGACATATAACCCCAAGGGGCATTGGGGAATTTGGAGATCAAGGAAGGCTACACAGACTTAATCCCTGAGAACAGTTGGAGCTGACCAATCAATTGATTTCTGTGTGGCCACAACCATCAAGAAGCACGAGAAACCGATTATAGATTTTTACATTTCATGTATTGCTCCCAAGAGGCGAATGGGAAAGAGACCCGACTTGACTGTGGTTTCAGAGTCGCTTTGTTTTAATTGTTCCTTTAGCAGCATTCCCATCAGTCATGCTCAGACTGGGTGTTTAATCTTACTCAAAGTCAATCCTGCCATCCACTTAGGAGTTTCATTGCTTTTAAATACACCTACTTAATTTAAGTCTTTTACTTCTGTTCCTAATCTTTGATACCATTGCCAAAATGGAAATTTTTTAATAAAGGGAAAAAGTAATAGAGCCAGTTAACCTTTTTAAGGAAATATATGCATTTCAATTAAAACTTAAAATCACTCTGATAATCTCAGGCAGAAATGCAGCTGAGAATTACAGATTAATCACAGTAAACGGTAACTTCTTGTTTATGTACTATTGCTTGCACAATTGAAGACACGCTTAGCTTTTTTTCTTTTTTTAACCAACTCTAAGTATCTCCCGAAGAAGTCAAATATGGCTATTGTGTGCACAAGAAAAACAAGTATATTTGTTTTAAGAATTTTTTAAAACAGTTTTTTTTTTAAAGATTTATTTATTTAAAAGAGTGACAGCGAGGGGAGGAGACATACATGAGGTGGAGGGATTGGAGGGAGAGAGATCTTCTATCCCCTGGGTTGTTCCATAAATAACTGCAACAGCCAGGGCTGGGCCAAGCTGAAACCAGGAACCCAGAACTCCACCCAGGTCTCCCACATGGGTGGCAGGGACCCAAGCACTTGAGCCATCTTCTGCTGCTTTCCCAGGCATACTAGCAGGAAGCTGGATGGGAAACTGAGCAATCAGAGCTCCCATATAGCACGTGGGCATCATAGGTGGTGGCCGCCACAATGCTGGCCTCTGTTTGAAGTATAAGAAGTCAGACATCCTATCTCAGAAAGTTGTGGACTACTTGCCGCAAGTGTGCTAAGGACATGGAACATAACTACCCCAAAGCTGTGTGCCATAACTCAGTCTTACTCTCTGGTACTTTGCTTCTCAATAGACATCACCTGAAATAATAATTAATAATAATAATAATAAGAAAAGTGTCACCTGCAGTCAGGCTCACAAGAACATGGTAGCATGGTGGCTGTCACCTGTGCAAAGCTACTCAAGAGACCGAGTGTCACTAATTGTTGGCCCATCTTGCTTTGCTTCCTTGCTTTGAGCAAGCTCCTGTGTGCCCTCGGTGTCATGAAAGCCAATAACGAGACCAAAGCTGGGCTTTGACAACGGAAACCTTAGTCAGAGGTCAGAGAATGGAGATGCGAGAGAGTAACCTGTGTATTAAATTCCCAGTCTGTTGTGGGTTGGGGCAACAGGAATGAAGGGGAGGGAAATGCTGATAAGTAGCAGGAGCATTCATGGTTTTTCTGGAAGGGGGTGGTGTAATTCTTCTTCTTGTCCTCTTACAGCCTCTTCTGCTGGTTTTCCTGATGACTGCCAACCACCATGGCACTGGTAGGGGAGTTACTTGACAAGGAAATCAGATAGCAAAGATTGAGGTCTGTGGGTGGGTTCCTAGGTGGCCACATGGGGGCTAGCAGGTTGTGGTTGGTTAACCTGAAGGGCATCTTTTGGCTGCAAGGGCTCTTGTTCTCAAAGAGAAACAAGGTTAGGGTGGGGTGGGAACAGACATTGCCCCAGGTCTCAGGAAGCCCAGAGGAGCATCTTGTGGGAGATGCTCAGGTCACAGAGCCAGGCTGGTTGCACATTCTAGACTTGCATCCAGCTCAGTGGATCCACACCTGCCACTCATTCAGATGTGGGCACTTGTTGTAGAACAGTGCTATCGATTTTTTTCTTTGGGGTTCTAATGAAAAGTCTTTCTCAGGAGTGAGAATGCATACCGATCCTTGATAACATTCTAGATTATTTCCTCACTTAAACATTTTCACAACCAAAATAGTCTGGTGGAAACAAGACCAGGAACTATTATAAAGTGGCCTGGGTGGCCAGAGTTCTCTTGAGAATTCTCCTCATTTCATCTCAAGGATGATTTTCAACTTTTTTTCCACATGTCTATGAATTGTAGCTAAGCTTGTATGTGTGTGTGTGTGTGTGTGTCCATGTGTCCATATGTGTGATTTTAAAAAAATTGAAAAAGAAACCCTCCCTAGTTACTTTTCTTCTGGGATATAGTTTTCCTAACATAATCAATGAAAAATATTTATAGTTAGTGTGTTCCGTGATTGAACTAATAAAAGGAGGCACCACATGAAATGAGACCATAGCACCTGTATCCAAAATAAATAAATAAATAAAAGTCTGCCTTTAGCTGCCCTATACTAGATGTGGGATGATAGACAAGACATTACGCTTTCATGGATTTCAATTAATGCATCAATAATAAGATACTTAAAAAATCAAGATAGTGGTGATTTACATGATTAGGTGCCTTAATTTGGCCTGTTTTGCTAAAGCTAAAGGAAGATATTCACTTTAGCATTCAGTTGACTATGAGCTAATGTTTTAGGTAAAGGCTGAGGAATCAACATGTATCTTCTTCTTTTTTTTTTTTTTTTTTTGACAGGCAGAGTGGACAGTGAGAGAGAGAGAGAGAGACAGAGAGAAAGGTCTTCCTTTTGACGTTGGTTCACCCTCCAATGGCCGCCGCGGCTGGCGCTGCGACCTGCGCATCGCGCTGATCTGATGGCAGGAGCCAGGTGCTTCTCCTGGTCTCCCATGGGGTGCAGGGCCCAAGGACTTGGGCCATCCTCCACTGCACTCCCTGGCCACAGCAGAGAGCTGGCCTGGAAGAGGGGCAACCGGACAGGATCGGTGCCCCGACCGGGACTAGAACCTGGTGTGCCGGCGCCGCAAGGTGGAGGATTAGCCTAGTGAGCCACGGCGCCGGCCAACATGTATCTTCTAACACTGACAAAGTAGAAAGAGAACCCTGTGGGGCTGCTGTTGTGGCACAGCTGGTTAAGCTGCATGATGCTGGAGTCCTATCTGAGAGCCAGTTCCAGTCCCAGTTGTTCTACTTCTGATCTAACTTCCTGCTAATGTACCTGGGAAAATAGCAGAAGATGGCCCAAGTGCTTGGGCTCTGTCACCCATGTGGGAGACCCAGATGAAGCTCTTGGCTCCTGGCCAGCCCCAGCCGTTGCAGTTCATTGCAGTTCATTGAGGAGTGAACTAGTGGATGGAGGGTCTCTCTCTTTGTAACTCTGCTTTTCAAATAAATAAGTCAATCTTTTAAAGTATAGAACACTTTGACAGAAAACATTGTATTATGAGGAAATAAATTTACATAAAAACATCCTGTTTCCAAGTATTTACTGTAATGTGAGAAGTCTGAATTTATATTATACCCAAGCTTATGTTTGCATCTTGCAAAATTTAGTTGCTGATATTGCTGTATTTTAATGTGTGTGTCAGAAGGTACTATGTGTATCATATTGTGTGCTCAAATGTAATGAAACCAGAAATGAATAGCAAAAATCATAATACAAAATAAACAACTACTTAGAAGTCACAGGCCATTAAAAACTGCTGGGTCAGAGGAAGTTAAAATTATAATCATAGATTATTTAGAAAATAATAACAGGATTCAGGGGAAAACAAATCAAAAATCTTCATTAGATGTAGCCAAAGGCATACTCCTGGAAAATGTATGGTTCTGTTTCACTATGAGATTAATAAAGCAAAGAAATAAACCTCCAAGCCCCAAAAATATGTCAGGAATTTTAAAAAAATACATAAAATTTAAATATCACATCATGATATTAAGGGGAACAAGGTACAATAAAAATTTAAAGAAACAGGAAAAAGTAGAGTTTATATATGCAAGAACTTTTTCTTAAAAATAATTATTAAAGAGCTGGTGCTGTGCCATAGAAGCTTAAGCCTCTGCCTCCAGCACTGGCATCTCATGTGGGCACCCATTTGAGTCCTGGCTGCTCCTCTTCTGATCAGCTCCCTGCTGATAAGCCTGAGAAAGCAGTGGGAGATGGCCCAAGTACTTGGGCCGTATACCCACGGGGGAGACCTGGAAGAAGCTCCTGGCTTTGGTCTGCCCCAGCACTGGCTGTTGTAGTCATTTGGGGAGTGAACCAGTGGATGGAAGGTCTCTCTCTCTTTTTCTCTTTCTTTCTCCTTCTCTCTCTGTATTTCTGACTTTCAAATAAATAAACAAAATCTTAAAAAAATATTATTAAAACTTCTGAAAGTGTAACTTGTAGAAAAAAGAATAAAGCAAAGTTATTTTTAAAAATTAGAGGACCGACTTTTAGCCTAGTGCTTAAGACACCAGTTAGGACACCAGTGTCCCAGATCAGGACACCTGGATCCGATTCCCAGTCCAGCTCTTGATTCCAGCTTCTTGCTTATGCAGACCCTGGGAGGCGGTGGTGATGGCTCAGGTAACTGTGTTCTTGCACCTGTGTGGGAGAACCTGGGTTGAATTTCTGCCCTCCAACTTTGGTCCCAGAGCAGCCTTGGCTGTTACGGGCATATGGGAAGTGAGCCAGCAGATGGAAGCTGTCTCTATCAGTCTGTCTCTCTTTCTTTTTCTATTTGCTTCTCAAATAAATAATAAAAAGTTAAAAATGAGTCAAGAAGTTAAAATACAAATGTGAATTAAAGGGTCGGACCTGTGGCACAGTGGGTTAACGCCCTGGCCTGAAGTGCCGGCATCCCATATGGGCGCCGGTTTGAGTCCCGGCTGCTCCACTTTCTGTCCAGCTCTCTGCTATGGCCCAGGAAAGCAGTAGAAGATGGCCCAAGTCCTTGGGCCCCTGCACCTGTGTGGGAGACCGGGAAGAAGCTCCTGGCTCCTGACTTCGGATCAGCACAGCTCCGGCCGTTGCGGCCATCTCGGGAGTGAACCAGCGAATGGAAGACCTCTCTCTCTCTCTCTCTCTCTCTGCATTTCCTCTCTCTGTGTAAGTCTTTTAAATAAATAAATAAATCGTTAAAAAAAAGTGTGAATTTAAAACAAATTTTAGATATACCTTTAAACATGGTGGTTTAAAATCAATGAGTAGGGGCCGGCGCTGTGGTGCAGTGGGTTAACACCATGGCCTAAAGCGCTGGCATCCCAGATGGGCACTGGTTTGCATCCTGGCTGCTCCACTTCCAATCCAGCTCTCTACTATGGCCCGGGAAAGCAGTACAAGATGGCCTAAGTGCTTGGGCCCCTGCATCCGAGTGGGAGACCTGGAAGAAGCTCCTGGCTCCTGGCTTCGGATTGGCGTAGCTCCAGCCTTTGTGGCCAACTGGGGAGTGGACCAGTGGATGGAAGCTCGATCTCTCTCTCTCTCTCTCTGCCTCTCCTTCTCTCTCTATGAAACTCTGCTTTTCAAATAAATAAATAAACCTTAAAAAAATCAATGACTAATTAGAAGCTAGAAAATTATAATATTTCAAGTGGAAGAAATTGAAAAAAATTCATTTAAGTCTTTCTACTCAAAGTGTTTTTTACTAGTAAGCTTTTCAAATTTTCAATAAATTCTTATTTTCATGAATATAAATTGATAGAAAGTATTCTGATTAATGTTTTTGAAAGTGACATAATCCTGAATCTAAAGCATGCTAATATCTTTTTACAAAATATATCTATAGACCAATCCCTTTTTAAATATATAGGCAAAAAGTCTAATTATAAAATAGCAAGCTAAATTTAGCAATAGCTGAAAATAATTCTCAAACCAGGATGGCTGAGAGTCAGGAATTCATTAGTGATTAATCAAAGGAATAGATCAAAGGAAAAAATTCACTACAGATGTATAAAATGTATGAAATTAAAGTTTTCAATCCCTGTGGAAATATTAATACATGAGAAATAATATAATTCTCACCATACTTTTTATGTAAACGTAACCCATTCAGTATCATAGTTGTGCGTGCAATGCCAGAGGCATCATCGATACGATCAGAATATCTTTGTCTCACATTTAAGGACCTATTAAAGAAGGTTGGTGATGGTCAGTTTTTAAAAAAATCAAAGAAGTTTTCTGGTATATTAATAAAACATATATTTACTAGAAGCTCCACTAAAGTTACAACACAGAGATTTAAAGTAAACCCACAAGAGACAGAGTAAGGTGAGTGCTAATTGTAGAGAGGCTGTGTCCACAGGTTTTTGGATGATGTGAAGAGGGGAGAAGAGTTAGTTACAGGGGGAGAAATTCAAGTTCAGTATTTACAGAGACTAGCATTGAGAAGGAAGAAACTTTTCACCCTAACCTCGAATGGGTACAGGAATTACAGGTACCGAAATGTGTCTTCATCACCCTGTTTGTCCTTCTCTCTGCCTGTCTTTCTTATCACGCCACATACTAGGAGATGGTCCTTTCTCCTGCACTGATTATTTGAGGAAATTAAACCACAGAATTCAGAGATTTGGAGAAACCAGGGATATAGGATGCTGGGAATTAGGAATGGGTTGATAAATAGGAGATTAAGTGGAAGTTTACATACTAAGTATGAGAAAGATCAGTGTACTTGCTGCCTGGAGAGCATCCTTCAGAACTTCCAAGCTTCCTACCCTAAAGAGAAAAGGAAAACTTTGAAACAGGGGGAAAAAAAAGGAGGAACTCAAGAAATATAATCAACACAGGAAATTGAAGACTCCTGGGGCCAGTGCTGTGGCATAGTTGGTTAAGCTGCTGCCTGCAGAACCAGCATCCTATATAGACACTGGTTTGAGTCTCGGCTGCTCCCCTTCTGATCCAGCTCCCTACTAAATCACCTGGGAAATCAGCTTAAGATGGCCCAAGTGCTTTGGTCCCTGTACCCATATGGGAGACCCAGAGTTCAGATCAACTCAGCTCCAGCCATTGCAGCCATTTGGGGAGTGAACCAGCAGATGGAAGATCTCTCTCTCTCTCTGCCTCTCTGTAAATCTGCCTTTCAAGTAAATAAATAAATAAATCTTTAAAAAAGGTTGAAGACTCTTAACAATTTAACAATAAACCTATAGATAAGTACTTTATATGAATCAAACAGGAGAATACCACTTTTGCTCTGTGAACCCGTTCTTTCTGCCTTAGAGTCAGTTACAGTGATCCCCTTTTTTTTCACTCTTCCTTTGTGGGACTCTGTTGATTTCTTAATTGCTGGTCCTTTACAGTGTACAGTGTGAGGGGATCTTCAAAATGTTCATAGGAAAGGTATACTTTGAAAAAAAATGCATGGCTTTGTACATTTTTTACACCAAAATTATCTTTTTTTTTTTTTTTTTTTTTTTTTTTTTGCAGGCCAAGTCAGACAGTGTGAGATAGCAACAGAGAGAAAGGTCTTCCTTTTTCCATTGGTTCACCCCCAAATGGCTGCTAAGGCCGGGGCACTGCGCCGATCCGAAGTCAGGAGCCAGGTGCTTCTCCTGGTCTCCCATGCAGGTGCAGGGCCCAAGCACTTGGGCCATCCTCCACTGCCTTCCTGGGCCACAGCAGAGAGCTGGACTAGAAGAGGAGCAACCGGGACAGAATCCGGTGCCCCAACCAGGACTAGAACCCGGGGTGCTGGTGCCGCAGGCAGAGGATTAGCCAAGTGAGCCACGGCACCGGCCTCAAAATTATTTGTAATTCCATTTTTCCAAGAATTTTTTTGAAGTACCCTCATGTACCACCAGTAATCCTAGGTTCCAGTATCCTGGCTTCTACAGCAGGTACGGATGTGGCTGAGAGATCTCACTTCTTGTTGTCTGGAATGTTCAGTGTCATATTCCAGAGTTAAACTAACCTCATCAGAAGCTTGGTACAGGTGGATGTGCCACTAACCCTTTGTCCGACAATAGGAAGACTATACAGTTGTTTTTCTTTTTCATAGTCTTAACCTCCAAGATTCTGTTGGAGCCAAGGAGAAGGAGATGGGTTAGAATGAGCTATCTCTAATTTTAAAATTATAGGAAGAAAACTATTAAAGAGACTAATGGAGAGGATTAGATTCATGAATGGGGATAAATACTGAACTGCCTTTTATCTTTCTAAGAATGCTTTGATGTCTTTCTCATAGAAGGAAGTAAAGAATGGTGGGCGGGACTGTGAACCATGCTGTGCATAGGATGATGCCAAACCATCACTTTCCATCTCCATCAGCAGAAGTGATGAATGGGCAAGGAAGTATGGCAGGTGCAATGGTGGAACAGGGAATTTTACCTTTTAGAGACTGATCTAAGTGGCATTTGTAGTTTGTAATTTTTTTACTTGTTTATCATACTGTTCATAATGCTACATTGATGGTATAAATTATCTAAGAATATTTAGTTCAAAATAGTGTAAAGTCTGATGTTACGATAATTAGAAATTCACTTTCTCTAATTGGAAAGCCAGGGATCAAGCTTTCACTCCGTTGCTTGCTAGCGAGTGGACCTTGGCCAAATATTTTAGCTTCTTATGCTTTAGTTTCCCCATCTGTAAATTAGAAACATTGAAAGCATTTAGCACCTGGTGTGTCAGGTTGAGTAGCTATCATTATTACTATTGTTACTATAAGCATTTGGTCTAGCCTCATTTTACCTGCCCAAGAGATGTTGCCAAGCTCTGATTATCCATGTTTATTTCTATGTTCTCATTTTACTTCTCATGTTTTCACAAATAAAGATCCAAATTTAGTCTGTTTATAAAAGCTTTGCAAAGGATTCTATAAAGAGAGGGCATCAATATGTTGTCCCCTAAATTGTGAATAGTGTATTTATCTCAAGTAGATATTTCTCACCTGAATATATGTAAAATTGTTTATGTATTTTAAATAATAGAATTGGTAGATGGTACAGGAGTGCAACTGAGTAGTTAAGACACCTATATCTCCCATACTGGGGTACCTATTTTCAGTACTTGACCCTGGCTCCTGATTGCAGCTTCCTGCTAATGTAGAAACAAGAGGTGGCAGGTGATAGCTCAGGTAATTGGATTCCTGATACCCATGCAGGGAGACCTGTGTCCTGGCTTTGGTCCTTGCCAGTGAGTGTTGTAGGCATTTGGTGAGTGAACTAGCCAATGGGATTTCTCTGTCTCTTTGTTTCTCTCTCTGATCATCTCTGTCCTCAAATAAGTAAGTACAAATTAAAAAAAAAAAAAGAAAAAAATCTAGTATGGATTTGGCTGCAGTCCTAGCCATCTAGGTGAGATTTAATTATTATTAATAGTTGAATCTCATGTTAAATATCTCTAAAAAGCTACTCTCCAAGTTGAGAATATTTTATTATGTTAATTTCCTGTTCTGCAAGATGGCAGACTATTGCCTCTGTTTGTTCTTCATCTATTTTTCTTTTGAGAAAGCTAACAGAACGGTAAATATTTTTCTTTAAAAAATAGTGGTGGCATACTACATACTGTCATTATTTAAAAACTGTGACATTCTGACAGTATGTAAAAAAATGGTGGCTGTTTGAAATTTACATGCTGAAGCTTATAACTAAAACTAATTTTGTCATGTAATATTTTATAATTACCAAATTAAAGAACTGAATAATTAAAGCAAAATGAGGCCTGCATGTTCCTAGCAGCGTAATCTGTTGGTGTTTTGTTAGCTTTTCTCGGTGGCGTTTTTTTGGTGTTGTTGAATTTTTTTTTTAAACTTTTATTTAGTAAATATAATTTTCCAAAGTACAGTTTATGGATTACAATGGCTTTTTCCCCCACATAACTTCCCTCCCACCCGCACCTCTCTCATCTCCCACTCCCTCTCCCATTCCATTCACATCAAGATTCATTTTCAATTATCTTTATATACAGAAGATCTAATTAGTATATATTAAGTAAAGATCGGTGGCATTACTCTGCAATAGATGTATATAATTTTCTCCAGAAGTGGTGACAAAATAAGGTTATTTTCCAAAGACTTGCCATCATTTGGGGAAATCCATGAACTACTTGCTATCTGAAATATTTTCACAATAATTTAGTGACTTTGAAAAGAGGAACAGCGAATCAACCAGCTTTCAGATGCTCCCCCTTCTCACACTTCTCCATTTTATTTATAGTAGAGGAAAACCTTTCTTCATTTCTTCCTGTCAGCTGTGCAGAGGCAGCACCACTAAAATTGGGTAAAAGCGTCTCCAAAACACACTTCAGTGCTTTGAGGTAGTCTCTGTTAAATAATTTGAGTAAGATGGTTATTTTTCTAACTAAGTCGACTTCATGGTTCTATGATATAGGTCTATAAAGCAGCTTATTTTTAGACTTTCCTGTAGAACACTTAAATCATTCAGCAAGAGGACTTTAATTTTATAGGGTAGTTTTGAAAAATTGCAATGCATGTTTCTTATACTTTGCATTCTTATATTACAATCATATGCATTTTTAGGTGTCTTATATAATGTTCCTCACAAGGGACCTTGCCGGTCCTTTGGCTGGTCTGATCATCCGTTAACAAGGTGAGACTTGCTGAGTGTGTGTGTTCTCTGATGAGCTTTATTGCTGTTGGCCAGAAAGCTCTGTAGTCACGTTGGAAAGATTTCATTTTGAATGCGTTTGAAGGGGCAGTTTTAGGAAATAACCGTGCTTGTGCTACCCATTCAAGAAAGTTGATTCATATTTAGGAAATTATCTCCTGAAACTTGAAGGAGACAGATAAATACTAACTTTGTTTGTGTAGCCATTGAATAGCCTGTGGATGATGGGTAAGTCACTTAACCTGTCTGGACCTCACTTTTCTCATCTGTAAAATAAAGATACTGCTACCCTTATGTGGAGCTCAGAGATTTAAAAAGGGGATAATAAGATAATAGGAAAATGCTTGGAAAAACATAAAGCACTATGCAGGGACAACGCATCATCATCATTATTATTATTATTATTAAAAATGTATTTTATTTGAAAGGCAGAATTACAGAGAAGCAGAGGCTGAGAGAGAGAGAGAGGTCTTCCATCCGTGGTTCATTCCCCAAATGGTCGCAATGGCTGGAGCTGAGCCAATCTGAAGCCAGGAGCTAGGAACTTCTTCTGGGTCTCCCATATGGGTACAGGGGCTCAAGGACTTGGGCCATCTTCCACTGCTTTCTCAGGCCATAGCAGAGAGCTGGATTGGAAGTGGAGCAGGCGGGACTCAAACTAGTGCCCATTATGGGATGCTGGCACTGCAGGCTGCAGCTTTACCTGCTGTGCCACAGTGCCAGCTCCATAAGGCATTATTATTTTCACTTTTGTTCTGTTATCTAGAACACAACAAAGTTAAGTACTTTTCTTGTAAACAAGAAGGGAAATAGGAAATTACTGTATTTAAGCTAATTCACATTTAATAGGTAGAAACACAATGTGCCCTGGCCTGTGATGACAGAAGGGTCAGTTAAATGTAATTAATTGAATATGCAATAACAGCTTACAAGTTGACAAAGTCAAAGTGGGTAGTAACATGCTATTATTATTCAACAAAAGATCTGAGAGGAAGAAGAAGAATGAGGATGATGTTGCTGTGGTAATGACCGTTATATACCTGGGGCCTCCATAGAACCAAAGGTTTTGTCTTTCTTTCCATAGGTTTACTCAATTCCAAGAGTTAGTTTTAGGAATATGGTAGATACTTAATATTTTATGACATTAGCAGATGAATAACACTAGGAGATATAGCCAAAATTTTCTCCTGTTTCTAAGTAGCTCGTCAAGAATGTATTTGGCAGCCGGCGCCGCAGCTCACTAGGCTAATCCTCCGCCTGCGGTGCCAGCATACCGGGTTCTAGTCCTGGTTGGGGCACCAGGATTCTGTCCCGGTTGCTCCTCTTCCAATCCAACTCTCTGCTGTGGCCCGGGAGTGCAGTGGAGGATGGCCTAAGTGCTTGGGCCCTGCACCTGCATGGGAGACCAGGAGGAAGCACCTGGCTCCTGGCTTTGGATCAGCGCAGTGTGCTGGCCATAGTGGCCGTTTGGGGGATGAACCAATGGAAAGAAGACCTTTCTCTCTGTCTCTCACTCTCACTGTCTAACTCTGCCTGTTTAAAAAAAAATTTAAAAAAGAATGTATTTGGCATTTTTTTCCACTTCTGTTGAAGTGTCATGTGGTCTTTATTATTTATTCTCTTGATATGGTGGCTTTTATTAACTGATTTTCAGAGGATAAGCCTATCTGATGTTACTAGAAAGAATCTTACTTGGTCAAGGTGAATAATTCTTTGTGTTTTTTTTGAAGAGTGTTTTAAATTTTTATTTCTTGTAATATGTATCAGACTAATGCTGTTCTCATGTAATGAATTCAGAAAGATTCCCTTGTCTTCCGTTTTCTGGGAGTTTACATAGAATTGGTATAATTTTTTTCCTTTAAATTTTTCATAAAATTGAATAGTGAACTCCCTGTGGGACTGAAGAGTTCTTTATGTGCAAACTTTAAATTACAAATCCAAACTCCTTCCTGGTAGGTATTTCTTCTTGAATTTGGTAATTTGTGTGTTTCAAGAAATTTTTTCCATTTTTCTAAGTTTCCAAATGTATAGGCATAAAGTTGTTGGTAATAATTTCTTCTCTTAATGTGTCTGGAATCTGTAGTGACATCATGGCTTCCATTCCTAATGTAGGTGATTAGTATCTTCTTTTTCCCTGTGATCAGTCTGGCTAGATATTATTATTATTAGAGTGATTGAGAAGGAGAAGGTGGGGGGAGGGAGAGGGAAAGAGAGCGAAAGAGCGAAAGAGATCTGCTGATCCACTTCTGAAATGCCCACGGTGATTGAAATCCAAATCTAGGAGCCAGGAACTCCATTCTGGTATTCCAGAAGGGTGGCAGGGACCCAGCTACTTAAGCAATCACTGCTGCCTCCCAGGGTCTGCAATAGCGGGAAGCTGGAATCAGGAGCTGGAGTCAGGATGCCCAGGCACTCTGATGTGGGATGCAGGCTTTTTAACTGCCATGCTAACCTCTGGGTCAGAAGCCTGCAGCTGGGTTGATGTTTATCAGTATCGTGAATCCCATGAGTCCTCTCAAATTATCAGCTTTTAGTATCATTTCTTTTTAAAATTAATTAATTTTTTATTTTTAATAGAAAACTTTTATTTAGTAAATATAAATTTTGAAAGTACAACTTTTGGATTATAGCTGTTCTTCCCCCGAACCACCCTCCCACCTACAAACCATCTCCTACTCTCTCTCCCATCCCATTCTTTAGATTCATTTTTAATTATCTTTATATACAGAAGATCAACTCTACATTAAATAAAGATTTCAACAGTTTGCACCCACAGGGACACACAAAGTATAAAGTATGGCTTTATATTTTTATAATTTTACCATTAATTCTCATAGTACAACACATTAAGTACAGAGGTCCTACATGGGAAGCAAGTGCGCCATGACTCCTGTTGTTGATTTAATAACTGACACACTTATTTATGACGTCAGTAATCATCCAAGGCTCTTGTCATGAGCTGCCAAGGCTATGGAAGCCTCTTGAGTTCACAAACTCTGACCTTAATTAATTTATTTTTATTTTTATTTTTTTTGACAGGCAGAGTGGACAGTGAGAGAGAGACAGAGAGAAAGGTCTTCCTTTTTGCCATTGGTTCACCCTCCAATGGCCGCTGAGGCAGGTGCGCTGCGGCCGGCGCACTGCGCTGATCCGATGGCAGGAACCAGGTGCTTCTCCTGGTCTCCCATGGGGTACAGGGCCCAAGCACTTGGGCCATCCTCCACTGCACTCCCTGGCCACAGCAGAGAGCTGGCCTGGAAGAGGGGCAACCGGGACAGGATCGGTGCCCCGACCGGGACTAGAACCCGGTGTGCCGGCGCCGCAAGGCGGAGGATTAGCCTATTGAGCTGTGGTGCCAGCCTAATTAATTTATTTTTTAAGGAATACAAATTTCATATGTACAACTTCAGGAAAATAGTTATTCTTCCCACCATACCTGCCCTCCCACCCATTCTCGCACCTCCCCTCCCCTTCCCAGTCTCATTCTCCATTAATATTCATTTTCAATTAACTTTGTACACAGAAGACCAACTATATACTAAGATTTCAACAATTTGCACACACACACAAAACTGAGAACAAGTATCTATCACAGTTAACTCTCATAATACAACTCATTGAGGACAGTGGTCCTACATAAGGAGTTAGTGCACAGTGACTCCTGTTGTTAGCAATTAACACTCTTATGTATGATATCAGTGATCACCCAAGGCTCTTGACATGAGCTGCCTAGGCTATGGAAGCCTTTTGAATCCACAAACTCTATCAGTATTTAGACAAGGCCATAAGCAAGGTGGAAGTTCTCTCCTCCCTTTAGAGAAAAGTTCATCCTTCTTTGATGGCCACTTCTTTCCATTGGGATCTCACTCACAGAGATCCTTCATGTAGGGCATTTTTTTGCCACAGTGTCTTGGCTTTCCGTGCCTGAAATGCTCTCATGGGCTTTTCAGCCAGACCAGGAAGCCTCAAGGGCTGATTCTGAGGTCAGAGTGTTACTTACAGCAATTGTCATTCTGTGAGCCTGCTGTGTGGACTGCTTCCCATTGTTGGAACATTCTCTCCTTTTTAATTATATCTACTATAATTACCCCACACTTGATCCTATTTATATGGCCATTTTAACACTTAATCCTATCTGTATGTTCACTTTAACATTTAATATGATTACTTTATTTCTCTGTTATCTTTCTGTTTTCTGTTTTACTGATTTTTATTCTGGTTTTTGTTACTGCCTTTCTTCAGCTTGCTTTTGAGTTTCATTTGTTCCTCTTTTCTAGTTTCTTAAGGTAGATGCTGAGGTAATTGACTTGAGAACGTTCTTATTTTCCAATATAAGTAGACATTTGGTGCTGCAAATTTTTCCTAAGTAGTTAGTACATTAATTTGCGTAACTGTAGTAGTCACTTCACTGTGTATATTCAGAGCTTTATATTGTTCACCTTAGATTTACATAATAAAAAACAAAAGTTAGAATATAAAAATGACTTCCTACTTTTTCTTTTATTCTTTGATCCACAGATTACTTAGCAGTGTTTTATTTATTTTCAAATATTTAATACATTTCTCATATAATATTCTGTGAATCATTTTTTAAGATTATTTGAAAGGCAGTTAGAGAGAGAAGGTTAGAGAGAGAGAGAGAGAGAGAGAATATGAATCTCTTCCATCTGCTGGTTCACTCCCCAAATGATCTCAATAGCTGGAGCAGGGCCAGTTCAAAGCCAGGTGCCAGGAAGTTCTTCAGGATCTTCCACATGGGTGCAGCAGCCCAAGGACTTGGGCCATCTTCTGCTGCTTTCCCAGGCACACTAGCGGGGAGCTGGATCAGAAGTGGAGCAGCCAGGACTGGAATTGGTGCCATAAAGGATGCTGGGGCCACAGTCAGTGGCTTTACTCACAATGCCACATCCTGACCCCCTCTGTGAGTCATTTCTAATTTATGAAATGACTTGTGAGATTTAAACCATTTTGCATTTACTGCAACTTTATTCTAAACATAGAATGTGGATGTGAAATGACATTTATTGGTAATTATTCTATGTGCACTTGAAAAGAATGTGTATTCTGACACAGGGTTTGGATTGTAACTGTTCTTCCCCCGAACCACCCTTCTACCTGCAAACCATCTCCTACTCTCTCTCCCATCCCAGTGTTTCTGTCTCAGTGTTAATGAGGTCAAGTCTGTTGAGAGTGCTATTCAACCCCATTACATCCTTAATGATTTCCTGTCTATTTTCTATCAGTTATTGAGAAAAGTATATTGAAATATCCTGCCATAATTTTGGACTTGTTTGTTTCTCCTTGCTGTTTTATCCATTTGCCTCATGTGTTTTGAAACTTTTTTGTTAGGTCCATAAGTATTTAGGATGGCTGTTCCCTCCTGATTAATTGATCCCTTTATCTTTATGAAATGATGACTTAACTGTAGTCATTTTTGTTTTGCAATCTAATTTGACTCCATCACTATTGTGAGCATGACATACTTTTCCCCAGTGCGTTTGCTTTTATCCTGTTTGTGTCATTATATTTATAATGAATATCTTGAAGGCTGTGCATAGTTGAGTCTCGTTTTTTAACCTAACTTGGTAATCTCTGCCTTTTAATTTGAATGTCTAGACCACTTATCATTTAGTATGGCTATTGATGTGGCTAGGTTTAAATCTATTATTTTTCTGTTTATTTCCTACTTATCTGTTCTTTGTTCCCTTTTTCTTTTGTACTTTATTTTGTATTAATCATTTATTAAAAAGATTTATTTATTTATTTGAAAGTCAGAGTTATAGAGAGAGGGGAGGCAGATCTTCCATTCTGCAGTTCACTCCCCTGATGGCTACAGTGGTCAGGCAGAGCCAAGCCGAAGCCAGAAGCCAGTAACTTCTTCTGGGTCTCCCATGTGGGTGACAGGGGCCCAAATACTTGAGCCATTGTCTGCTGCTTTTCCTAGCCAGTTGTCAGGGAGCTGGATAGGAAGTAGAACAGCCAGGACACAAGCTGATGCCCATATGGGAGCCAGCATTGCAGGCTTCACCCGCTATACCACAATGCTAGCCCCTGTATTAATTCTTTAAGAAAAGATTCCATTTCATCTCATTTTGTTGCCTTATCACCTACAAGTCGTTGTTATTTTAGGGTTTATATTATACATCTTTAATTTATCATAGTCCATCATTAAGTGATAATATAACACTAATGTATAATAGAACTTCACCTACATTATAATTCTATTCTTCTTCCTATTGTGCTGTTATTGTTGTAGATTTCACTTCTGTATTAGTTGTAAACTCCACATTGCATGTTTGTGCAATTTGTGTACACATTCATTATATGTAAAGAGCTGTAATTAATAAGAAAAACATGTCCCATATAGTCACTTTGTCTAGATTTGTATTTCTGTGTCAAAGTCCATTTTTTATCTGTTGTCATTTTCCTTCTGAATAAAAGACTTCCTTTGACATTTCATGAAGTGCAAATCTGCCAGTGATGAGGTCCTTCAGCTTCTGTTATGTCTAAAAAATCTTTTTTTTTTTTTTTGGAAAGGTATTTCAGTTGGGTATAGAATTCCAAGTTGGAGTGCTTTATTTTTTTTCCAGTGCTTTGACTCATTTTCTTGCTATGATTTTAATAGGATATGATTCTCAAACTCATGCAGCTGGTTCAACTCTGAGTCATACATTAAAGGCATGAAGGAAGGTATAAACAATTCAATTACAGTGTTTAGGAAGTGGGTCTAGCAAGAGGTCATTAAGTCACTGGTGGCAGGCTCTCAGAGGGAGGGTAGTTCTCTCAGCAGTTTGGTTATGAAAGTTCAGTTGCACCCTGTTTCTCTGCATACTGACTCACCTTGTGATTCCTCCTGTACCTGAGCTCCCTCTTGCCGTATGAGGCTCTGAGCTGCATTAAGACTCTGCCAGAAGCTGTGCTTCTCCAAACCAGAGGCTGAAACAAACCTGCTTTCCTAAGTAGCTTTTGCCAAATGTATCATTATAGTAACAGAAATCTGAATAATACATTGTTTCACTGTTGTCCTGTTTAGACTGTTTCTAGCATGAAGTATGCAGCAATTCTTGGTTCCTGTATACTTGAAGTGTGTGTCTCCCTTCACTTCATCAACCTGCTGCCAGGTACTTTAAATATTATACTCTCACCTCATGAGTCTTTTGGAGCAAGTTGATGATAATGTGCACTGGGATAATTTTACTCTTACTTATTTTGCTTTGTTTTTGTTGAGCTTAGAGGATCTGTGTCTTTACAGTCTCCATCAGAATTTGTAAAGTTTTTAATCATTATTTTTTCAAGTATCTCTCACCCTCTGGGGGCTTCAAATATACGTATTTTAGGCCACTTGAAATGATCCCACATATTGACAATGCTCTCGTCTTTAAATTAAATTTGAAATTTCTTTTCTGTTTGTGTTTCATATCACTAGCATCTGTTGCTGTGTTTTCCAGTCCACTTATTTTTTTTCTGCAACATTTATTGGCTGTTAGACTCATCCAAAGTGGTGTTCATCTTACACAGTGTAGTTTCCGTTTTTAGAGCTCATTTGCTTTCTTTCTAATGTTTTTCATGTCACTCCTTCAGTTTCTGAATATGTGAGATACAGTTCCCTAACTGTTTTAATGTAATTTTTTTCCAGTTACTTCTCATATCTCTATCAGTTTGGGACTTGTTTTGATTGCTGTTTTTTTTCTCCTTCTCTATGATAATATCTTCCTGTTTCTTGAATGCCTGGTAATTTTTGTTATATACCAAATAATGCAAATTTTACCTTCTTGGGTGCTAATTTTGTGTGTGTGTGTGTGTGTGTTTTCCAGTAAATACTGTTCAACTTTATTCAGGGATATCAGTATTTGAAAACAGTTTTATTCATTTGGTTATGTTAGGCATCACTAGCATTGTGCTGTGTGTCTTATTATTTCTAATTATTGAGGGAGACTCCTTCAGTTTGCTGTACCTACTGTCTTGTGCTTCATGAGGCTTTCCTCTCTAGTTGGTGAAAACAGGTGCTGTTTCTGGTCCTCTGTGAGTGCTGGGCTCTCTCATCTCTGTCCCTTTGTGATGATTCTTTCCCCAACTTCAGTTAGTTTCCTTATGTATGTGTGCCGCTGAGTGTGTGCTCTAGGGATCATGCAAGGAAAGGCCTTCTGTCCAGGTCTGTCCTGCTGGGCGCTGCTTTCTTCTTGCTGGTGCTCTCTCCTGTGAATACTTTGTTGTCCTAGGACTTCCAGCTTGCTCTCCTCGACTTGAAGAGTCTGCCACAGTCTTCTGGGTATCTGCTTATTCTGCCAACAGAGAAATCTTCATTCATACAGGTCACCTCTCACAGGAATCGCTCCTCGTTGCTTGTTGTGCAGTTTTTTAAAATCTGTAATTCAGACATTTTGTCCAGTTTTGGTTTGCTTGATGCTGTCTTGAGAGGAAGTGCACGTTCCAGATTCACAGTAATTTTTATGTCATAGGGATAATTTTTTAAATGTTTACTTTCCCCCTTTTTGCCAACAGGGGTGCCTATTTCACTTCTATGCCTCAAGTCCCTTTCTATAAATGTGGAATTTAGTTGTGCCTCCTTTCAAGGTTGTTGAGAGATTTAAACAAGATACCATGGTAAAGCCTTGAGAAAACACATACAAGGGTCCTATAAATTACTTATTTTATTATCATTATTTTTGTGTTACATATCATGTGTATCTCTTAGATGCATGTCTATTTAGGTTGCATTCAATTTCTCTTTGTTGAATAGTTTAAATATGTTACATGCAAACAAAGTCTTAATTGGATCTATGGAGTGAGAAAAGAGAATCAGGTAGCTTCAGAGACAGACAGGTGGTAACTCTGAACATAGTTGGGTAAAGTTTCTTGGGAGAAATTTTATTAAGGACACTTGGTGCTCAAAATGTTCTTCTGAGAATGAAAGTCCCTATCCAGACAGATTCCCACCACTTCTACCAAGTCATTTATTTGTCATTTGGACCCTCTTTGTACCATCTGGCATAAAATCTCCCCTGTAAAGGAAAATGCACATTTAATCCCATCTCTCTTAATAGAAGCTGGGCTGATGAACCAAACAAACCCGGCAGCATGGGACTTTAACATATCTCTCTGGTATCTTACTCATCAGTTTTTAAATGCTTAGGTCACCAGAGTACACAGTGAGAACGGTTTCAGCATTCCCTAAGGTGAAATATAGAAGCTACTTACTAGTAAATACTTCATGTCTTATGAACTTTTGGCAAGGGAGGTAATTAGTTACTTGCTATTTAAAACCTCCAAGGGAATTTATGGTGTATAGATTCTTCACACACAGTTATAATGTATTAGCCATGATTTAATGGAAACAATATTAGGCATACTTGAAATTGTCAGGGTATTCAGATGATTTGCAGAA
This sequence comes from Lepus europaeus, assembly GCF_033115175.1. NCBI lineage: Eukaryota > Metazoa > Chordata > Mammalia > Lagomorpha > Leporidae > Lepus > Lepus europaeus. The sequence continues at coordinate 22,541,556 of NC_084846.1, forward strand.
AAGGTAGCCTGTGTGTATTTTGTGTCAACTCTGCTGTGTGTCTTTGCCTAATGTTGACAATGAGAAGCAAACATTCCTTACACCAATATTAAAATTAGAATCTGCATTCAAATCTGGAAAAACATAGGCTGTGATGAAAATGTATCCTTTTTAAGAGATAGCAAAGTATAAAACATGGGCATCAGTTTGGTCTTGAGTAGAAGGTTCTTTTGCATTCTCTACTTTTCTGGGATTTGATAATAGAACCCCCATTTTAGCATAGATGTAATCCATAGTAACTGGCATTTTCTTAAGAAAAAAATATGTGCTTAGTAATTCCACCTTTATTTATGTATTTATTTCCACTACAAGGAATCAGAGTATTTTAGCACAAAATAAGAATGAAGGATGTTTATTCTATGGTATCCACTAAAGTAATAGCCTAATATAATTCAGAGATATTTTGAGGGAATCTGTTTTCAATAATCCAACTATACTGACCAAGTTATACCTGTTATACCTGTCTTCCAAAGCAGTGAGCAGTTCCATGGGAATATCTTTTTTTTTTAGTAAAGTCTAAATGAATAGTTATTTAGGGGGAATGGTATCTTAGATAGAAAGCATCTAATTAAAAATGAGTAGCGTTCCCATTATAAATAGTGTCCAATATCAGGGCAAATTCAGGTTTAAAGTAAAAGCTGGAAATTCTTCTGAAACTCCTTTTCCTTTGGCAGCTGCCATGGTTAGTGTCTTGAATCAAGTATGGACAAGTAAGATACCATGGTAAGGGTGTCATTTATTGAATACCTGACTGTGTGAATTAGGAATTAGGTTAAGCACATACATCATAGATATTACCTGATTGACTTTTCTCAAAAAGCCTATGAGGCATTATTATCCTCATCTGACAGATGTTGAGTAGTTAGGGATGTTGGTTAAGTAGCAAAAAAAGAATTTTGGTCAAAGTGTGCAATTTGAAAGACAGATGGGTGGTTAGGATTTCAGAGCATTTGTGTTCATCTGTAGCTTCCAGGAGTAGTTCAGGTATTATTAAAATAGCAAAGCAGCAAATTAATCTATTGATCTTAAAAGCTTTTTTTTTTTTTTTTTTTTGCATCCAGAATTATCAGTGCAGAGTTGTCAGGGAAGATGGGAACCACATATTTTGAGCCTTTGTTTTGGCAGAAAAAAAAAATAGAAGCTAAAAATTTGCAATTTGTTCAAAGTGCAAATATGCGGTGGCATTTTGGCATTGTCCCAAGGGCACAGATTTAACTCGGAATTTTGGTGGCTGTTACTGGAAATGTACTGTTTATCAAATTCAGTGTTAACTGCACAGTTGAAGATTTTCTAGCAAAACTTTCTCTTTTTAGCACTTAAAAATCCTTTCACCAACTTCTAACAGTTGATAAGTGAAATCCATCAGGAGCCAAGGACTTTGATGAGCAAATCTATTAAAGGGTAATCAGTGAGGTCATTCCACAGGGTTTGTATAATTCTATATGTATATTTGTAATTTGTATAATTGTATATTGTAGCCTCCAGGCTGGAATCTCCTGACCTGGCATCTTAAGAAGTAAGAGAGGAAGAAGTTTATGGCCCTCGACTGCCTTCCTGAGATCACCAGCCGGCAAGCACCTGCCAGATGGCCGTAGGTGCTCCCGAGAGCTTTGACAGGTGGAGCATGAACCCGCTGCCCTGGTTAACTCTGTAACCCGAAAAGTCCAGAATTTTCTTTCTCTGGATGCTGCCGTGTCTCTCTATGTAGATATTTTCAAATGAAACCTTATGAAACAAGGAGTATATTTTAGCCTACTGTTGAAAATATTTCCTGGCTTACTTCTTCCTTGCTTTCAGAAATCTCTCCCTCCTTTGTGCCTCACAGTTGGGAATCCATGCAGAACCTGTGAAAAGCATCATTCCCTCTCATGTTCTAGAACAAACGTCGGATGAAGTCATTGACAACCGAAGTCGTGACTCTCTCAGCCTGTCACAGAGCAGATTTCCAGAAATTGTTGATATAATGCACTTTTTACTCACTGGAGGTGCATGAGTGTTCTGCTGGACAGTTGGTCTCTTTATTAGTCAACAGAAAATGGGAAAAAAAAAGCTGAAAATTTCTTAAGGTAGTAGCAGCTTATATTGGCTCATTATGCTCCCCAAATGTTTGTGAATTTGTTTTTCAGAGTGGATGAGGTGGAATTCCAAATAATCTTATCTCCTTGGGCCAAGGTGCTGACGACTCTGATTTTCACCCTTTATTGGGCTGGGTGACTGATTCTCCTTTCTTTCTGGATTAGTGCTGGCTGTTTCTTCATTGAGCATTTTTCTGTTATTTCATCTGTATTTTGGGGATTTTACTCCCCCTGCTGGCCCCTGGCATATATTAAAATTGAGTCTTTTCCAAGGATTCTCAATGGTTTCTGGTTCTTTTCAAAAAGTCTCCTGCGTGTTTGGTTCCAAACACAGCAGCAGCTGCATGAGTTTAAAGGTAGATATTTTAAGTTTTCTGGAACTTGTTTTTCGCACTTTTTTTCCTAGAGAGACTGGAGTAGACGAATGTGAATTTAGAGCATATAGGAAAACGTTCTAAGGTTTTAGATGCTAAATTTAATGGCTTTAATGAAAAATCACTTGCTAAAGAAAAGCTGTATTCTAGTTAATCATGAAGAAAGTTTCTCCCTTCTATAATAGCAGTAATTGTGCTACAAAATGAAAACAAAATGTCTTAATTTTATAAGAATTCTTAAAGCTTTTGAAATGGGCGGCCTTAATGTTGCAAATAAACTGAGATTTCAAAGAACATTTCATTAAACAATGCTATGAGTGGAGGAGTAGCCATTGTTATTACATCTGTATGTTTCCTTTTTTTTCAATATTTTATTTATTTATTTGAGAGGTAGAGTTACAGACAGTGAGAGGGAGAGACAGAAAGAAAGGTCTTCCGTCCGCTGGTTCACTCCCCAAATGGCTGCAATGGCCGGAGCTATGCCGATCCGAAGCCAGGAGCCAAGTGCTTCTTCCTGGTCTCCCATGTGGGTGCAGGGGCCCAAACACTTGGGCCATCTTCACTGCTTTCCCAGGCCATAGCAGAGAGCTGGATTGGAAGAGGAGCAGCTGGGACTAGAACCGGTGCCCATATGGGATGCCGGTGCCGCAGGTGGCAGGTGGTGCCGGCCCCTTTCTTTCTTTTTTATTTGCAAGGCAGAGTTACAGAGAGGCGGGGGGAGGGAGGAGAGAGAGAGAGAGAGAGAGAGAGAGAGAGAGAATCTTCCATCTGCTGGCCACAACTGCTGGAGCTGCACAGATCCCAAGCTAGGAGCTTCTTCTGGGTTTCCCTTGTGGGTGCAGGAATCCAAGGAGTTGGGCCATCTTCCACTGCTTCGCCAGGCCCTAGCAGAGAGCTGGATCAGAAATGGAGCAGCAGGGACTTGAACCAGCTATGGCTCTTTCTTTATGAAGGAACTTGGATAGTTTAAATCTCAAAAATTGTCACATGCCATTTTGGCTTTTGTAGTTTTGGGTTTGTGTGATGCCTCAACCCCTATTACACAACTTCCTCTTTTGCCTTTTATTTCCCTTCAACTGAAAGAGAAATGTGAACATTTCCCAAGAACCATTTGTTCTAGGCTGAACAGAGGAGCTGCAGTTTTCATGCCATTGTTTTCTTGTCATTAAAAGTAAAATATCATCTGCCTTGGGAATAGTATTTTTGGTAAATGCACTCCCAGAGCTTTCTTCCTATCTGAAAATCTTCAGGCTGTTGTTCTTTGCCAGCAGTCAGTGGACTTGAAGGTACTTTTTCCTTCCATGTTTGTAGTACACCTTGCTGTGTTTATTATTAACTCCCATGGGTTAATATTCTCTGGCATCACACAACAGCCTGGGGAGCCAGGAACGAACATTCAGGACATTTTCTGAGGAGAGTTGGAATAGGCACTCTGCCACCTGGCCTTGTTTCCTGGATCTGTTCTCCCTGTCTTTGCTCTTACAAGGCAGTGGCGATGCGGGGTGGGGAGGGGTCTGGTGACAGCAGGAATGGTATGATGCCTAATCAGACAATCTCTTTACATCACACCATGAGTTAAGAGCTTAAAAAAAATTCACTCTCCTCTGTTCCCTGCACCACGCTGAAAGAATATGGGATTTCTTTTTTAGAACACAGAACTTTGTGAAAAATGCATTAATTCACTGTTAATGTGACAGCGTCCAGTCCCAGCTACCAGCGCTGCGAAGTCTGCACCGCTCAGCAATCACCAGAATATACAGCTGTGCGTATTTTTAAAGCACACTGAGACATGACTGTTTTCCCACTCTTAGCAGAAGGTCAAGGAAGCAAGTGCTTCGTCAGCAATCTCATGTTACCAAGAAATAAAATATGAAGTTTCTAGATATTATAAGAACTTGATTACTCCCTGAGGGTAGTTAGAACGGAGTGCTTTTTATAAAGCCCACATAGAAACTTCCAATATCAGAGCATCCTTCCTTGGACATTTGCTCGGATTCATATCCAGGCATGGAGAAACAAAGACAAAAATCCACTCTCATGTCAATTGTGTTTTTTTCCCATTCAGTTCAAATAAGCGAAAGGACTTAAGGCAAAGTTGGTCACAGCGACATTTTCAAAATCCTCATTTTGGTTCCTTTTCTTTTTGCAAAGTTGGGCAGAAAGTGTTGTCTTTTTATTCATTGATAGAGGGTTGAATGGGCCATACTTTCTTACCCAGTCTTCCTTAAAGAGGGGAGCCAGGTAACAGTTGTAGTTGAAAGGGTCGTTTGTGCCCTATGTAGTATTTCGTGAAATTCTCTCATCAGAAGAAATCTCCTGGATCTCTTGTTAACAACCGTTTGTAGATTGATCCACTGAAGAGCTTTTTGTCCTGCTGTAGGACATGGAAAAGAAGAAACACAGTGCTTAACTTTTACTAGGCAATAACCGCTGGTTTTACTCGTGCGATACACTGTGGATGTTGCCATCTAATTATCTCCATTAGGTGTTTGTATTGTAAACCAAGTTCTCCTTATGAAATCACAAATTTGATCTGAGCCAGAAAAGGTGGGCAGCTCTGCTGCTCATTGGTGACTCCTTGCCAGGTGACCTAATGTAGGACACGCACACACACACAGACACTGCACCCTGTCCCTGCTGGCTTATTTTATCTCTATAGTAGTGATCCACAGCTAGTGTCTTGTATGGTTTTTCCTAACTTATTATTTCTTCTCCTCAGTGTAATGAAAGTCCTCAAGAACAGCAGGTTTGTGTTCACTGCTATAATCCCACTGCCTAGCACATAGCAGGAGCTTGGTAGCTATTTGAGCAGTAAGCATTGAATTGGGAAGCCAAATTTGATTTTCTTTAGGTTACTAATATAATCTTCACAGCATTAAAGCTATACATATGATATCTTGGTAATTACCCTAATACAATCTGTATTAGCTGTACTTTTCATAACAGAGTATATTGTTGGATTTCAGTTTTTGTGCTAATAGGAATATTATTATGCAAAACAGAGAAGCTCTCTTTCCAGATAAAACGATTTTATGTAATTTTTGATTTTGAGTTTTTTGTATAATTTTTAAATTTATTTATCTGAAAGACAGAGTTACAGAGAGGAACAGAGAGAGAGAAAGAGAGAGAGAGAGAGAGAGAGAGAGAGAACTTTCATCCACTGATTCACTCCCCAAGTGGCCATTGACTGTACCAGACTGAAGCCAGAAACCTTGAACTCCATCTGGGTCTCCCATGTGGGTTCAGGGGCCCAAGTTTTGGGGCCATCTTCCACTGCTTTTCCAGGCACATTAGCAGGGAGCTGAATCAGAAGTGGAGCTGCTGGGACTTGAACTGGTGCTCTTATGGGATGCTGCTGTTTTAAATGGTAGCTTAACCTGCTGTGGCTTCTAAATAAAATATTTGAATGAAGGAGTAAGATCCATTACTCCAGTAATTGTCTGTTCAGTGTTAATACACTGTATCTTCCTTGCTCTGTTTTTTTTTTTAATAATCTGAGCATTAGGAGGTATGTGAGTCCATATTATTTACGTATTATTTCAGTATTAGGGGGTACTCTAATTGCTGATACTCTCCTTGCTGTTAAACTCTTCCTAGGTGCCAGCTCTGGTCCTCATTCATCATCATTAGTAGTAGTAGTATGTATATATGCTAATACTAATTCAATAGATTTCCAGGCGTTTTTTTTTTTCCTATTATTCTATTTTACTCTGCAGTTTACCATTATGGAAAGTTGGAGTTACAGTATCTTGAATTATTGCATATGTATAACTCAATAATTTGAGCATATTTTTGTCACTTTGTCTTTCATCTTAAAAAATTAAGTTCTGACTACATCATCTCATTGAATTTCAAATAATGCTAATGTTCAGTTTTGAAAAGCTATGGTTTTTTTTGAGGCAGCAGTTTTAAGTATTTGGATTTCGGATTTCATGAAAAAAAAATCGATTCAAAAGCTAATGTGCACCAGTTTTCCTGGGGTTTGAGCAAAACAGCTTTTAGTGACTGTCAGTGGTGAAGTCCAAAGGATTTCTCTTTGTCCCCCACTGCCAATCATGTCTTCACCAGGGCCAGTGTTCCAGTTTCTTCTTCCAGGTATCTTTCTTTCTGCGTGTGTGCCTGGTGGCACCCACCCCTTCTCGTCCTCTTCCGAGTTACTCTGCACCGCAGTAATAAGCTAGGATGTCTGAGATACGAGTCACTTTGGAACTGAGGAGGTGGCTGTTTATACATGTATTCTGCGATGGGGGTTTCCAAGGCTGTCCCACCGGGGATGGTTACTGCATTCCATAGGTCTAAGGGAAAAATCCAAATTTCCCAGAAATAAAGGTCAAGAGACATGGAACAAGTTTTTTATTATTTGCTTTCAAAACAGAGGGGATATGATTTATGTCGGATCTAAGCTTATGTCATAGCTGTGCAGGTGCTGCCGTGAAGTGTGACCGTGGTCTAATCCCCATGACGACGCTGGCCATTGAGCACATTTGCTTTGTAGTCGCCGCAGTGCTTTCCCAGGAGCCTTCTCGTTACTGAGCTGAGCCGCTGGGTGGCTGCCTGGCTGTGCTTGGTGCGGGCTTGTTGTTTTCCAAGAGCAACCTGAAGTGCTTCTTATAGTCATTGTCTGAGTTAAGTGACTTTGGGTTTGCAGGGGTGCCTCTGTACATGAATACAGAAGTTTCCTGCTAACTTGTCTTTTTCTTCACCAGCTGCTCTATCTATTTTGCTTTTTCCCCCCCCTCATTGCAGAAAATGTAATTCCCATTATTTATTTCAAAAACAGCAAACAGTTGCATGATATTTAAAAAGAGAAAATGTATATTTTTAGTGCTGACTGTTAAGTCAATGGCTGATCTACTTATATAATTCATTTTTTAATATTGAAGAAGATTAATAGTCTTCTATGTTATTTCAATATTTTTTGTTTATTCTTCCCCAAAGATTAATGACTTAGTCACTGTTTTCAAGTCGTCCCCGAAATCTTGTTTTACTATTTCATTCTGCCTTCCAGTATTTTGATTGACTAGTGGTTTAATATTTTAAAGCTTTCTGTGTGCTATGGATTGTGGGAGGAGAAAAAAAAACCAAAACTACCTTCGAAGCAGTGACTTTAAGTCTCTGTAAGGTCTTTCTGATGTGAGTGTGTGTGAGTGGCCATGGATGTCCCTAGTTCAAGTTTCTATTTCGTTATGTTCAGGACTCTGAAGCTCAGCTGTTTGCCTTGAATCTCCGCTCCCTTCCATCCAGCTCTGTGATTGTGGATGAACTTTCTGAGTGCATGCTTTTCGTGACTAGGTTCTGAGCCATGCACCCAGGCACACGGGTCCTCACCGTTCAACCGAAATGTTATTAGTGTTGTGTGTTGGAAGTTTCAGACTGACAGTGAGTCAACCAAAACTGACAGTCCCCCGAACTGTGCCCAATTTGAACTGGCATGCCTCGCTGTGGAAGTGGATCCCACAGCTGTGGAGAAGCAGCGCTCAAGAAGAAAGGAGTTCCAAACAAGCCTGTGTGTTTTTCTCGTAATGGCTGTGGGCACCCTTCAAGGCTGGTGCGGTGATGACAGCATAATTAGACAGGAAAGCACTCCCTTTCTCGGATGCTCCTTTGTGTGCCCGTTAGTCATCTCTGAAGGCTCTCAGCTTTGCAAAGCCTTCCTGAGGCCATCAGAGTTAGTCTGATCTCTCTGAAAAATGTGCATAAATGAATAGGCCCTCCAAGCAAAACCAGATTAGTGTTTATCATTGAGTAAAAGCTGCAGCCACGATAATACTGTTGAGCTGGACAAAAGGAAATGAAGGACCTTGGCGCTGGAACCTTTTACTCAGGGGAAGGCAGTGAGTTGGCCCTGAGTTTTAGGTGCATATTTTAGAACAAGACAACACAGGCAAGGCTCAATGGAGCAGCCCTGTTCCCAGCCCTCCTGTGGTGAGCTGCTTGGAAGTCAAGCCAAGGAGTGCCCTCTGGAGGGCAGTACAGTCCCATATTTGTTATGGGAACTTCTCGCTCTGCAGAAGTTCACCTCAGGAATTGCTGGCCCTGTAAAATGTGAATCATCCCCCTTTTTAAATCCTCAGAGGCGACATAAAGATCGTTGTGAAGTCTTTTTGGTTCAGGTGGCTAGCCCGGAGAGAGGGAGAATCAGATCTGAAGCAGGTCTGCAAAGCGCCATATGGGAAGCACGTCTCCAGTGTTGGGTGTGCGTGGCTGGAGCTGCCTGATCTTTGTCTGTTAGCCTTCCTCGGTTCAGTATTTGCATCCCTTGACTTTTCGTGGTCTTTGCTTTGGCCTCAGCTAGCTCTGAAATGCCAGTCTGTATCTTTCAAGAAAATCTGTTGACAGGCTCACTCTGTAGGGTCTCGCACAAGGTTAGCCCTGCAGCCAGCAAAATATCTCCCCATACCTTAACAAATCAGCTAAATATTTTGAGAAATGCTTTACTTTTAGGAACAAATACCCTGATAGTTATTGGATTTGTCATAGCGTCTAAGGTTTCTCTCATAACCATACTGACCTTCACGTGCTATTGTATTACGAAACCGACTCTATGTCATCAAACCAAAGGAAGAATGCTTAATTAGCCATCCGTGACCCCGCATTCTGAGACAGGCATGCAAAAGTTATTTCTTTAGCACTATCTAACTATTGGGCAGAGAAACTCCTGGTTACAGTAAGATATTTGATGTCTCAGGAGTAAGGTTATCTGGGGAATTTTTTTTCTCCCTTTATGGCTGTTTCAAGACTTTCAGCAGAGGGAATACTGGGCACCTTCAGATCTCATAACTACTGAGCATCACAAAAATGTGTTCGTTCCGAAAGACTTTTCTCCTGAGCAAAGCAACTGTGGGTGGACTTCAGCTCTCCATCCTGGCATAGTCTTGCTCTGCCAGAGAGCATTCAAGAATGTAAACTAGATGACTTTTCCCTCGCCCTCTGCACCTCTGAGGATAGCTGTTAACGCTGATGATTGCTGCCTAGCGATCCGAAAGCTGCTGTCACAACCTTTGTATTCCCCAAGTGCAAATGAATCCTTTATGAGGTCACTGAAGGAAACCATTGACATTGTTTGCTGCATCTTGGGGAGCAACAGCAGAGAAATGAGAAGCCCGGTGAAAGGGCCGGCCCGTGTGACCACGTTCCCCATACGAGTGTGACTGGGAGATTCAGAAGCTCTTCCCCTGCCTGGGCAGGTTCTGCCTCTTTTGTTTCGTGGTGTGATGGCAGGTTCACAACTTGTAACACTGACGTACTCCTCATGCTAAATCACCAGTACGTGGCTTAAGGGCTGTGCTTTTCGGAAACACAAAGGACCTGGACTCTTCTATTTTGTTTTTTCCTTCTTTGTTTTAATGCTGTCTTCACAATCTAAACACTAACCTGTTTCACATTTCTTTTATTGGGAATGCTAGGAAATGCACCTTCTATGCTAAGAAGGTCTGGCAGTTGAATCTCACCATGTGGAACATAGCAAAATCGGGGTTGTATGTGTTAAGGGGAACACAAACCTATTTATAATCAGCTCTACTGGATGAACTGTAATAAAAGAACATTCATTTACTTAGTGAGGGAAAAAGTCATCTTAAATATGGCCGTTAGTTACTTTTCTTCTCGTTTATTACATTTGCCACTTCATTGTGACCTTCCTGTGACCTTGTCCTTTATGGGCTAAAGGTAACCATTATGCAATAACGAAAATATGCAGACCCAGCTCACCACCTAGGAAAAATTGGTTTCTTATATTTTGTTTAAATTAACACTCTTTGCTGTTTATAAAACTCTGCTCCATGGCGCAAGAAAGAGGAGGGAAGCATAATCGCAATTAAGGTGCAGATTTGGGCTCTTGGAGACAGTGTTTCGGGGAGGTGAGTCAGCAGGCCCGGGTAGGTTAATTACAGTGGTTTTGATTCACAAACATACACTATGTTCCTAAGTTAATAATGCTTTAAAGCCCAAATTGCTTAGGAAAAAAAGGGGAGCCTAAACACCAACCTCTTAATACTCACCTTTGCTGTCGTGTATGGCTTGATTTGTTCTGTCCTACTCCTCCAGACCTGCATTTATTCCATGTTCCCTTTCCAGGATCCCATGATCTGTTCTCGGCATTTGGATGTGGTGGGGAAATTCTCTCCGACGTGGGCAATACAGAAGCAACACCAACAGTCCATCCACACGTGGCACACAAGCTCTAGATATCTTCTGTGGGGCCGGGGTTTGCATTCTCCCTGCTTTGGTCTTGGGCTTGGAAATGAATTGGAATCTTAGTTGGCATTGAAGGGTGTATAGTCACTCGGTCTTCCACAAACATGGGATATCAGTCTGCTTATTTCCAGTTAGTTTTCTGCTACCAGGCACAAATCCACTCCTTATTCTCAAGTAGAAATGCTGGTTATTATTCTTGGAGAAATAGCTCTCAGATAATGGCGATGGCAGTTGCTGTAAGAGCTGTCTTCCAAGTATAGTTCCCAACACTTTTGTACTTGAAATACAGACTTGTACAATCTCCATTCCACCATGGGTATGTGATGTGTCCTGTCTAGGGTAGCCCAGTAATTCCAGAGCTGATTCGCACCCCAGAGGAACCTGCGGTCTTAACCTCCCAAGGAGCCTGGTTGCTGAGGGACTTTACCCTTTCAGCATGGGTTCTCTGTTACACCGCTAGGAATAAACTCTTCCTTACATGGTTCAGAATCAAGGTAATTTAAAAGCTCATTTACGAAGAAGGGAGTAATTTAGGATTTAAAAAAATATTTGGTTAAAAATGGGTTGCTTATAACCAACGAAGGCAAATATTTAAGACACGGGTCCTTTGTAGAACCTTGGGATGCAAATCTTTGAAACAGACTGTAGATCCTTCCCCTGCAGACAGTGTAGACTGCTTTGGCATCACCCTGAGGTCTGTGTGAGGTTCCAGAGGCCCAGTGGGAGATGCTGGGAATTAGGTCTTACCAATGTTTTCCCCTGAAGTTTGGTTTGGTAGGAGGTTTAGTGCCCGTTTCATGATGCTCGACAGTGATCAAAGTACTCTTTCAGGCAGAGCATTGCCAAAAGGGGCGATCGTTTTGATAGTCACAGAGTGTTTAATTCCAGAGCTCTGTGTTGCAGAAATGAAGTAAGGGACATATCTAGAGAGATATGGAAGTCTCCCCTTGGTTTCCAGGGGCTGTGCCTGGAAGGGGTAGTGGCTGTAAATTGGAAGGAGGGATTTTATTGGGGTGATTGGAATGTTCTAAAACTGGGTTGTGGTGAAATGTGCTAAAGAAACCAATTCTCGAGTGGTTTGAACTGTACACTTATAGTGGCTGAATTTATATTTTCTTTCAAGTTGAAAAGTACACGTCAGAAAATGATAAAAAGGAGATCCAGGGTTGTATTTTCAGACAGCATTACTTATTGACATCCAATTCAGAATTTCCTCTCTGATTGTTAAAGTCCGGTACTACCCATGATACTAACACAAAGACAGCAAAGCTAAGGAGCTCCTGTCTGGATTCATTATTCTCTGTCGCCTCTAGGGGGCAGCACATGTGTTTTCATTTGAAAGATAAAAATGACTTCTCGAGAAATCTTACTTTCCCATAGCAAACTTCAGTAACTGTCAGGAATACCAAGTGAATGCAGCTGACCCCTTTTCAGGGGCCCATCTGAGACCTGAACAGTTGAGGGCCACCCTTTCCCCACTCCTGGGAATTCTTCCATTCTTCCCTGTCAACTGCTCTATTCTGCGTCTCGGTTGTGAGTGATGTTCTGGGAACGTCTTTTGGCCCCTCTCCAGGGGGCCCTGGGGATGATTTCTGCCAAGACTTACACACTCTTTTCCCTTTAGAAAGCTAGACTTTTAGGGAAAGGCAATAATCAAAGAATAAAGCTGGCGTTTGCACATGGGGACAGGTGAACGCCAGGAGAGTGTATTCAGAATCTCTGAATCTTTTTACGTTTGTGAGATTACCCTGGGAGAATCAGGCCATTGTCCAGGACGAACGTGATGCCAAGGTGAATCGTTAGGAATGCAGGACTTAGCAATCTGTGAGACGTTTTTTAATGGTCATAGCCTGGTTTGTGTTCTTCTTCTTTTCCTTGAACCATTTGTGATTAGTCTTGTACACAGTGGGAGTCATGAAGTCATGATCATATGGTCAGAAGGTAAATTACCTAGCATGAAGTTGTGTCACTGGAGGTCATTTTAAGAAACGGCTGCCTCTCCACCGTTGATTAATTTTCCTTATGGTCACTTGATTTAACAAACACAAAATATCACCACTCTGAGATCTTACAGGATTTGTAGAAGCTGACTTTGGGGTCGAGATCTGAAGCAATTTCAGACCCTGTCATTGTGTGCATCCTCTTTACTGTGGTTGGGAAATTCCTCCTTTGCCTGTATATCCAGACAGTGTTGTTTGTGAAGAAGAAGAGGCATGAAGGAATGAGAGAAAGAAAGACAGAAGGAAACACAGAAAAAGGAAGGGAAAGAGGGAGGAGAAAGACAAGAAGAGCTTAAGAGACCTCACAGCCAAAATATATACAGAATTGCATGTGGGTGATCCTCATACTTAAATCGACTTTTCCCCCTCCTCTTCTGTTTCTTGTCCTCTCCATCTCTTCTCTGTGTGCCGGGCAGAGGTAGATTCCACCTGTCCTCCTGCCATGGTGAGGACAGCATCAGTGTGGAAGACAGAGGGAAAAAATGTGAACAACAAAGAAATATGTCAGTGTGGTTCAAAAACGATTTTAAAAAAGCAAAGGGACAGGGGCTGGAATTCTTGGAGCCAGTTTTGACTAGGGGTCAGGAAAGGATTGCTGAGGTGACTTCAGTGGCCCCAGTAACCAAGGATGGAGCCAAGAGTTCCCTAGGGGGAGGAGGAGAGTGGAAGAAGGCTTAGAGTCGGGAGGGAGCTTGGCTGGTTGTAGACACTGAGCCGGTGTCTGGGGTCTCAGTGCGGACCGGGAAGTGGGCTGAGCTGTGGCTGTGGAGGTGACGGTCAGGATCCACAGGTCTCTGTGGGGAGTTTGAGTCTTCTGAGTGCAGTGATGGCTCCAAAGGGAGAAGGAAAACAGTGACTTCATTGTCTGCTTTAGCTTTTTTTTTTAAAAAAAAAATTATTTATTTTAGTTTTGTTTGAAAGGCAGAGAGAGAGAGAGGGGAGAGAAGAGATAGAGATATCTTCCATCTGCCAGCGTACTCCCCAGATGCCTGCAACAGCCAGGGCTGGGCCAGGCCAAAGCCAGCAACTCCTTCCAGGTCTCCCATGTGGGTGGCTCGGACCCAAGTACTTGAGCTATCATCTGCTGCTTCCCAGGGTGCACATTAGCAGGAAGCTAGGACTGGGAGTGGAGGTGGAGCTCAAACCCAGGTGCTCCAGTAGGGGGTGTGGGCACCCCCAGAGGCGTATTAACTGCTGTGCCGAATGCCCACCCTGATCTAGTTCTTGAAAAGATAGTTTTGGTTGCTCCGTGGAGAACAGATTGGAGAGGGCTCAAGGGAATGGGGGGGGGGGGAGTAGCTAGGAGGTGTTGTAATACCGATAGAAATGTTCTAGCAACTAAATTTCACCTGCGGGGAGTAATGTGTGAGTCCACTGCTGTTTGGAGCACAGACATTGATATAAGGAGTGGAAGAAAATGCTCTTTGCATAAATTTAAAGGTATGAATAATTTTCAGCTTACTAAATGTAGTTAACAATTAGTTGGAAGTTAAGAGTTGTTTTGGAAACATTAATTTCTTGCGTTTCTTGTTTTATGCGAACTGACATTAAATGTGAGAGCTGAAGTGATCTAAATGCCCTTGAATGAATTTCTGTCTTTGAGGGCTGGAATTTGGAAACATCCCAGTGAAACAGAGAACATGAACAGCTTGATAAGTGTATTTACATATCTCCTAATATCATTTTGTCAAGAACTTGTCTTTTAATCAAACACAGGAATTGACTGCTAAGATTTAAAATATATATATATATGTGTATATATATATATATATATATATATAAAGAACCACTAAAACAAAAACTTGTCAATAATACTGAAGTAGCCAAGAAGACTTTGCAAGCTTTGTATACATTCATTGACAAAAAAAAAAAAAAGATGTTTTATTTGAAAGGCAGAGTTATAGAGACACAGAGAGAGAGGGAGAGGGAGAGAAAGGGGGGCGGTCCTCCATCTGCTGGTTCACTCCCCAGATGGCCAGGGCTGGGCCAGGCTGAAGCCAGGAGCCTGGAACACCATTCACGTCTCCCATGTGGGTGCAGGGGCCCAAGTACTGGACTTCTGACTGCTGCTTTCCCGGACTCATTAGAAGGAAGCTGGATCAGAAGTGGGGCAGCCAGGACTCAGACTGGTACCCACATGGGATCCCCTGGCCCCACATTGTTGTTCTTGATAGAAGCAGAAGCGATATAGAAATAACCTTTGGGATATTCCTCATGGCCACTCTGTGCTATTCCTTCCTGCCATGGTGGACAAATGACGTAGCTCACGTAGTTGGGTGGCACAGACTCACATAGTTCCCTTGTAGCACCTCCAGGAAACCAGAAGACAGCAAATTCTGCAGAAGCAGCAACTCCTGCTGCTATCCTTCTAATTCAGTGAGGTGGTGCACAGAGGGCCGGAGTGCTCAGCCCTGGAGGTGACCTCTGTGGGATCAAACCCTGGCTCTGAAGCTTATTAGCCTTGTGACCTCAAGCGGGTTATTTAACCCTGCTGTCTCAGTTTTCCTCTCTGTTTAATGGGAATAATAAATGCACCTACCTCTGACAGCTCTTAGAATGATTAACAAGAGTTGCTATGTGGAAAGCACTTAGATCAGCATCTGGCCGATGTGGAGGTCAGCATTGGTCACATTCACGGTCGCATCAGTCTGTGAAGCCAGATTCAATGCAAAATGTATGGCATGAGGTGCTTCAGCAACTTCTTAGAGAACTCAGGATTGATTGTTTTAGGCACTGTCATTTTCTATCGCCAGAAATGAGATGAAGAGCGTGGCTCTCAGCTACCATTAGGATAAAAGGTTGTACAGAGGTTAATGGCCAAGCCTAAAGGACTGGTATATTTTGTATGCCGTATGTGATAGCTTTTTTTTTTTTTTTTCATTTTTGAAAACTTGAAGATGCGTAGAGAGAGATCCACCTTTCTGAATGTCAGCCACTCACCAGCACTGAGCAGTGGCTGTTCCTCCAGCCTCATCTCATAGCTGGGGGTGGGAGTGGGGCATTTGCCTTTGACTTTGAGCCAGCTCTGGGTTGGATGTGTGGTCAGAGGTGTAGAAGCAGGGATTGAGAAGCTGTGCTTGTACGTGTGGAGCTTGTGCTCACGGAGCCAGCGTAGTTACGGGGCGGCACCTTCTGCAGTGAGGTATTTCCTCTCTGTTTCCTCCAGCAGTTGGGAACAGATTCCTCAATCAACAGATCGAGGTTTGGTTCCTGGCTTTATACTTAGTACCCCTGTACCCACATTGATCTCCCTGAAGTGGAAAATTGAGAGAGAACACCCACACTGTGTTATTCATTGTGAAGATTAAATAATGCATGCCGAGCCCCTGTCACATGGAATTCCAGACTAAGTGATTTTCCCAAGCACAAGAGCTAATACGTGGCACGACCAGCGTTTGAACCCACAGGATCGGTGCTAATACCTGTGCTTTTGAGTCCCCTGTCCTTCTGTTTAAAACAGTTGGGGGTGGGGGAAGGCCAGCCATGCACTGTTCTTTCGGGATGATCCACCTTGTCTTCTCGCCTTCCCTTGCCTCTTCTCAGTTCTCATTTCCATTTCTGCAGCTTCAGAAGGAAATCTTGGTGAGAGTTGGGGGAGGTCTCTGTTTGTGTTATGCATGTTTGTGCTATGCATCCAGTTGTGCTGCCAGCGCTTTGAAATCTGGTGACTGGTGTCCTTGCTGTATCCTCACCCCTCTGTGTCTTCCAGTGTCTCCTCTTCCCTCTCGGTCCTCAGCTCGTCTCCTTCCAGGCTGTTTTAAGAAAGTTCTTAAAACATTCCTAAAAGTCCTTATGCATTCCTAGACCCAAATATAAGTTCTGTTTAGAGATTAATCTCCAGTCCTAACCTCCTCCCGTACGTAGATTCTTACGTTTTCAATTCCTTTTAAAACATCTCTGGAAAAAACCCATCTTGTCTCTCAGGAAGCAGGCTTCCTTCCTTCCTGCCATCATTTTCTCATCCACACAAGTGTCTTTTGGAAATTCTTGGTCTGCTTCTGTGTTCGTTCAGACGCATACTCCCAGCCTTCCTCGGTAATATCTTTTTAGTATCTTCTGTATTTTCACCGCTCCATGAGCACTTGTCATCCACGTGACTTAGGCTTACTGTACTCTTACAGTTCCCAGGATGCCTCTCTCATCAGAAGTTTCCAGGGGCTCCCTAATTGCTACGGGAAAGAAGAAAATGCCAAGAGTCACCATTTGTCCTCTCTAGTGCACGCCCTTCCACTGTCACGTGAACCTCATCCGCTCTCTGAAGATCTTTGAGGATCCATTGTCATCTCATCTCCTCTCTGAAGATTTGCATGTTCTTCCCTCAGAGTCATTTCTTCCTTCTCTTTAGTTACTGTAGCACTCTTGCTGTTACTCCTTTCAAAGTTACTACATACTGTGTTGCTGACAATTTTTATTGTCTTGCTGTACCAAGATAAGTGCTTACTTTTATCCCAAAGTAGTTCTTTATGCAAATGTGTTTACCCTCGCAGTGTTTATTTTATTTATTTTTTTTTTTTTTGCTCTGATTCCTGATTGACAGATCCACTCTCCTATGGGGAAAGCAGCAGCAGAAATTATTCTTGTCCAGTATCAGTTTTGTTGCATGCCATAGTTGATAGGCAGATTTTCAGTTTAGGACTGGTGCTGTAGCAGGTTGGATCACTGCCGGTGACTCCAGCATCCTGCATGGGTGCCTGTTCAAGTCCCAGCTACTCCACTTCTGATTCTGCTCCCTGCTAATGGCCTGGGAAAGCAGTGGAAGATGGCCTATATGCTTAGGCCCCTGCACCCATGTGGGAGACCTAAAGAAGCTCCTGGCTTCTGATTGGCCCAGCTCCAGCTGTTGCAGCCATTTGGGGAGTGAACCAGTAGATGGAAGATCTCTCTCTCTCTCTCTCTCTGTCTCTCCCTCTCTATCTTTCTCTCTCTGTAACTCTGTCTCTCAAATAAATAAATAAATCTTAAAAAAAATTTTTTTTCAGTTTACTGGGTGCCCTAGAGTTGAATGGTGGTTCTCTCTGCCAGTAACTATGAGAGTGGTTTACCTATCCAAGTTTGGGTTTTCTTCCCCTTCTAGCTGGTTCTTTGTCTCTCTACCTTCTGACTGCTAATGACAATATATTTTACAGAATATACTAATGTTTCTTAAAGCCAGGGAGGGGGGTAGTTGGTGGAGGGAGCAGACTTATTCCTTTCTCTGACAAAGCCTCACAACAAAAGAACGTGGGCTTTTGCAGCCGTACTCAGGTGAATAAAGTAGGTGGGAAGGGCTCTGATTCACACAAGCCTTGCTCCTGAAGTTACCAAGACTAGTGCTTTCTGTCTCTTTAAAACATTTAATCTATTGCATGCAATTTCTTGTTTGGGTAGTAATTTTTTTTTTCCAGGAAGAACTTAAAACCTTTAAATTAAATTTCAATTCAAACATTCTCATTCTGTGTATTTGGTAAATAATTACATTCAGTTATGTTACACCAGGGAAACCAAAAGAAACATTCATTTCTCTCATTTTAGAAACACTTTAACGGACTCAATAGGCATAAAATTTTACTGAGGGTTAGATTTCTGTTGAATATATGGTTAATACTACTTCTGTTTTAGGAGAAAAGGCCTTAACTTTAATTCATACGGCAATGCTCTTGCAAATGTGTAATTTTCCAAATTGTCCATAGTCCACAAAACACTTTAATGTACTGTTTCCTTTACTGCAGAGAGAGAAGGGAAAACTGTTTTGGCAGGAAGCCAGTTTATTACTGATACACTCCGGAGACCCACCACCAGCACATGATACACTGTTTTCCAGCAAGGCCTTCTGTTTCTTCCCTTCTCTTCTTGTCAGCTCCCCAGCCTTCTGGAATTTCTTGGTTCAAGGACAAGTGTTGACTCAGCATGGCCCAGTGTCTTAGGGGAAGTTAGGGCTTTCACTGCTTGGAAGGAGGTGCCTTCGGGGAGGAAGTGGCGCACTAGCGAATTCCCCAATCCTCCTAGGAGCTATAGCTCTCCTCCCTGATTATGAATTGTTTCTGGGCGAACAGAATGAGCTGTGAGGCTGCAAATGATCTAACGTTTTGTACCGGACCATGTGGACTTTGGCATTTGTCATGTCAGTCCTCCTTCCCAAATGGTACTATGTGATTGCAGGCATCGAAGGTCCTGTGGTCACAGAGTAGAAATCTGTGATGCTTAGGTGTTTCCACCGGGTTTCTCCATGTACCTGTGTTAGAGGGAGGTGAGATGTCTTTTTATTATGCGTGGAGAAGAACTTTGGTTTTCAATCAAAGTATCAGGCTTGTGAACTTTGGATGATCAAGTCAACAGAGCCAGGATATAAATTCAAACACCAGAGAATTTGGAGATGTATGGTTCATAAAGGCAAGAAAAAGCAATAAATACGTTTAGGCTATGCAGGTGTAAATAGCTTGGCATTATTATGGCAAATGTTAAGTGTATAAGCAGTGATTTTTTTTTCAACCAGAGTAAAAATTGGCCTAGAAGTGATGGGATTTTTTTGTTTTCACAGCTTTTTCTTTTCTTTTTTGCATTATTCATCAACTTACCTCACTAGTGATTTTTAAATTTCATAAACTGGCTTTCATATTACATTTATCTCATAGCAAGAATCACTCATATATGAAAGCAGAACAATCTTGAATGGTTAGGGGTCTGGCTTATTTAAAAAAGGTCAGAAAATATGCTTTATTATGTTTAGCTTATATCTTTTTCTTGTAAAAATCTCCCCAGCAGTTACCAAAGTGTTAAATTTATGAAGAAAAAAATAAATTTATCTCAAATTAATTCAAGTACTTAGGTGCCAGTTTTAGACATGTGTTGATAAAGCATATTAAAATAATAAACTCACTAATAAGCATTTTCCATTTTGGATTGATTAAAGAATGTTTATGTCGAGGAAAGCACATTATGAAAGTAATTACCAACATTAATTATAATTAATTCTATTTATCTCTCGTAAGGAAGGATGGATTTAATAAGGTGGTTTTTCATAGAGCTTTAATCCATGGCTTTTATTTTAGCCACAGTAGATTTTCATATAATTTCCTTCCTCACTTTTTCTTAATGTCAAATGAGGCATATATCTTTTGTAACTTCCTGGTCTCTGATCTCAGATACTTTTAAAGCTAATTGTGAGGATTAATGGGCAAAACTTCTATTAATTTTATGTTGTAGAAGAAACAGACGTGTATTATTCCTAGAGAAAGAACTGGGAAAATGGTGCTCATTTTGTAGAATTTGGGCTAGATTAGTCAAAAAGATTAATAATAATTAAAGAATTTGGGAGGGGGCTTCTGGTGGTTCATTCTCTTAAGAAAGAAAACATTTTTAAGTGTGTGCTTGGTACTATGCTGTGTGGATAAATCAGTAGGATCTAAGTCAGGCTTGATTTTGCAGTTCTGTTACTGATTGTCTAAGGACCCCTAAGTCCCTGCATCTGTTTTCTATTTACTAAATGGGATGTTTTCTGCTTCTGATTTGCCCCCTCAGAAGTGCAGCGCTATATGGATTAATCAGAGGAAGCCACTTGGCTGCATATTATGGAAGACAGAGAAAAAGGCAAAAAGTGACTTTACCAGGTGTCTCCTCTTTCTGCATGTGGTTGATCTCCATTCTGGGACTCTTACTTTGGCATTTTATACAAAGAGCTGGAAGTTCTGTCATTTCATTCAGTGACTTGCATCATAAGGATATGAACTACCCCAGAGCGCATTTGATTTTTCTAATGAAATTCCTTAATATGAATATTTCTTTTCAGGGTTCAGCTTTTCCTAAAGCTCTAAAGGTTCAGGAATTTCATTCTGTGAATTGGCTGTGTCTGATTCTTGGGCAATCCATTTATTCCTGCACATTGTTCATGAAACTTATTGCAAGAGTTCACAATCCTCTCTGTAGCCCTTTACCCCTGTTTTTAATCACACTTTTTGTTGACTCTTTATCAGGATGCAAGGTTGACATCACTGACTAACCCTGGATGCTTGGACAGCATTAGTATGAGGCAGGATCATCGGGATTGAGATCCCAGGCTTTCAAAGTAAGTTGCTTGGGGCTGAATCTGCTCCAAACAGGCTGTGCCCTGTTGGTGATGGTACTTTAATTTCACCATCTGTAAAATGAAAACCAATGCAAGGCCTGCAGCACTGTGATATAGATGCTCGAAATCATACTATGATGTGTATGAACATCAGAAACATTTAAAAAGTTTAAGACGTGGAGTCAGTGCTGTGGTGCAGCGGGTTAACGCCCTGGCCTGAAGCTCCGGCATCCCATGTGGGCGCTGGTTTGAGACCCTGCTGCTCCACTTCAGATTCAGCTCTACAGTGGCCTGGGAAAGCAGTGAAGGATGGCCCAGGTCCTTGGGCCCCTGCACCGTTGTGGGAGACCTGGAGGAGTCTCCTGGCTCCTGGCTTTGGATCTGCACAGCTCTGGCCATTGCAGCCAATTGAGTGAACCAGCGGATGGAAGACCTCTCTCTCTCTCTCTCTCTCTCTCTCTCTCTCTCTCTCTCTCTGCCTCTACATCTTTGTGTAACTCTGACTTTCAAATAAATAAATAAATCAAGGAAGAAAGGAATTCAATACAAGGAGACTGAAAAACAGCAATCAGAAAATGAAGTGAACTAGCATGGGATGTGTTTTGGATATCAACGGGTAAGAGAGTGATTTAAAAAGAGACTTCTGTGTAGTTTCGCTACTCAAAGTGTGGGCCATGGACCAGTAGGCTGGGCATCACCTGGAAGCTTGATAGGAATTCAAAATCTAAGGTTCCAGAAAGCCCCTAGGACTTTAAATCTGAGTTTGAACAAGTTCTCCAGTGGAATTCAATTTAAATTTAGGAAGGCCTAGTCTACAATGTCAGATGCAACCAATTAGACAAAAACCAAGTTAAGAACAAACTAACCATGGAAGTTTCACCTGCTAGACCTTAAGTAGAGAATCAGAAACCATGAAGAGATGGCTAAAAGAGAGGGAGGGTGGGAGGAACAGGTATTGATAATTCTGAAACTCAAAAATCAAACAGGGTGCAATAAAAATTAGATGGGACTTTAAAATGCAGCAGGGCTTAGGGGAACTTTTTATTATGAACAAGAAAAATCTGAGTACATATTTAGGTTGAGCTAAAGTGTCTCACAGAGAGTGAAAGATTGGAACGTGATGGGTAAATGAAGGTATGGATAAGCGAAGAGATGGGTGAAGAATTTTCAAAATCATCGATGGCTGGTAAATTTGTGGAAAAATGCCTCTTCGACAAGTGCAAAGGTGGAAAGAGTTTGAGATCGGTTAGAAGAAAGGCAAATGTATTCTAATCAGGTGTCTTTCAGGTTGTAGGGCTCTGCGTAGAGTTGCAGGAATATTATTGGTAACGGATGTTTTGGTAGATTTGGAACCACTATGGTGAGTGAGAAAGGACGAGGGTGGTCAGGTTCTGTGGGTTCTGATTGGTTGGTGGTGGAATGTTGTGTTGAGCAGGAGTCTGAGACCGACATAGTGGAACCAGAGAAGAGAGCTCTGCTTGATGAGCAGTTTCTGACATTGCCCATCTGGGGGAAGTCGGGGCGTGTGTGCCATATGTTCATTGTCCCTGTGTAACTGCAACATGAATTTGTGGGAGATCATTTTTGTGCAGAATTATTTGATCTGTCTCTGGGAATGCTCAGCCTGGGCATAGGAAATGCAGTCAAAGGAATGAAGAGAGTTAAGTTTATTTTTTAAATTCCTGGAAGGTCTGTTTTCGATGCAGAAGCAAATAAAGCCTGAATTTGAACAGGTCCATGTATTCAAATGGAGTAGACATGGACTAGGGAGTCCGAACACCAGACCACTACTACTAAGCCATGTCATGGGGTAAATCATAGTTAACCTTTCCAAGAGTAAAAAACTCAGATTTCTCATCTCTAGGATAGGAATAATGATAGATGCCAAACAGAATTGAAAATTAAATGCATGAAACTTCATACCTAATGCATTAATTCCTATTAATTCCTTTCCCCTTTAGTACAATTTTCAACTTTTTTTTAGTGAATTTATGCTGCATTTAAAAAAAAAATGTTTGCTCTCAGCACCCATAGCAGTCAGGACGCATGCGTTAATTTAAAAAATGAAATAGCAGCCTGGTGTTATAGGTGTGATTTTCCACTGCTGTAACTTAATTCTTATTCCTAACCTCCTTAATTGCTGTTTTCTCTGTGTGTTATATATGGAGATAAATTTGAGGAAAATCAATCATGGGGTGATGTTGCTTTGCAGAATCATTTTTAGCAAGGCTTATCCAGAAGCTGACAAATCCTTTACCAAGTGACTCATGGATGTGGAAGTTGTATCATAATCAGGGTCAGTTATTAGCTGGCAGGATCCTGTGTGTTTGAGAGGAAAATTACAGGCTGGCATAGCCTAGGACCTTGGGAATAAAGTTTTCTTGCACCACAGCAACTGGTCTGGGATATAAAAGCTAGAATTTGAACCAGTTCAAGTCTTTGTCCCAACATAATTTGCTATGATACTAATCAAGACTTGTGCCTACTATTCTTCTGGTCGCTTTTGATGTAGAATCTTCTTTGTCAATGAGCTTTTACATGAATGCACACTAAAAGAGTGTACGCAAGAGACAAAAGGTGGGATGTGTAATTCTCTAACTACCTCTTCCTCTTATTTTTCAAGAAAAATCAGGATTATCTGATGCAGACAGATGATAACTTTATTTATTTATTTATTTGGCACAGCTATTAGGGCCTTGCTGTAAGACAGCTTTCCATCTTTGTAGTTGCAGAGTTATAACTTGGTTTCCAAAAGAAATGATTGTAGCTGTTCACCTAGCTCATTTTCCATGCTCAGCTTGAAATTCCAGTAGATTGACTCTTCCTTTTTTAAAAAGATTTATTTTTATTTGTTTGAAAGGCAGAGTTATGCAGAGGCAGAGAAGGAGGGAGGGAGGGAGGAAGGAAGACAGGGAGAGAGAGAGAGAGAGAGAGAGAGACTGAGAGACTTCCATCTGCTGGTTCACTCCCCAGATGGCCACAACAGCCAGAGTTGCACCGATCTGAAGCCAGGAGCCAGGAGCTTCTTCTGGGTCTCCCATGTGGGTGCAGAGGCCCAAGGACTTGGGCCATCTTCTACTGCTTTCCCAGGCCATAGGAGGGAGCTAGATCAAAAGTGGGGTAGCTGGCACTCAAACCAGCGCCCATATGGGATGCTGGCACTGCAGGTGGTGGCTTTTCCTGCTATGCCACAGCGCCGGCCCCAGCTCTCCCATTTTTATGTCAAATGATGCTTTTATTAAGATGGCCACATCTTCTATATATCGTGTCCTGCAGTTTAGTAAGGGAAAAAACCTATTGAAAATGTTTTGGGGTGACCATGTTTCTTACTATCTTTGCATCTGTATGGGATATCCTCATTTCCTTTCACGACATCCATTAAAATCATGCTTTTGTTTCTTTATCATAGGTAAAGCATGTTCATTGCAAAAGAACAAAAGCAAAGATAAGTAAATAGAAGAAACAAAGTCATATTTAATGCCAACATGAAAGAGAGCCATTGTTAATTCTAGGGTGTTCTAAGGCATTGCAAACACAGATGCTTCGAAAGGCCAAAGTGATGCAATGAATAAATGAATCAAACTGGGCAGGGCATGAGACCAGAAAGAGCAGAGTTTCCTTAGCTCTGTCGATCCTGGCACTGTGCAGTAATGTAGACCTAACATCACTGGTTCTTCCTATTTTCCAAGAGAAGAAAGGTGCCAGATTTGTTTCTCATGTATTTCATATTAAAATTTGAGTGACAGAGGTTAGCAAAGACCCTATGGAAACAAAAACAAAAGAAGTCTTTAGAAAAGTTCAGCTGGCACCGCGGCTCACTAGGTTAATCCTCCACCTGCGGCACCGGCACCCCGGGTTCTAGTCCCAGTTGGGGTGCCGGATTCTGTCCCGGTTGCTCCTCTTCCAGTCCAGCTCTCTGCTGTGGCCCAGGAAGGCAGTGGAGGATGGCCCAAGTGCTTGGGCCCTGCACCCACGTGGGAGACCAGAAGCACCTGGCTCCTGGCTTCGGATCAGCGTGGTGCGCTGGCCGCAGCGGCCATTGCGGGGTGAACCAACGGGCAAGGAAGACCTTTCTTTCTGTCTCTCTCTCTCTCACTGTCTAACTCTGCCTGTCAAAAAAAAAAAAATGCAGACATTTTTCTTTCTTTTGTGTGTATATAATTGTCATTATAAATTTAAATTTTATTTATAATTTTTAAATGTAGGGCTTATACATACAGGTATATATATTTATAAACAGATTTATAAGCTTGATGTGTACACACAGATTAGATAATTTATAATAAAATGAACACTTGTGCAGGACAACATTGTGGTGTTAATGGGTTGGGCCACTGCCTGAGACACAAACATCCCAGGGTGCCGGTTCAAGTCCCAGCTATTCCACTTCCAATCCAGCTCTCTGCTGGTGCACCTGGAAAAGTGGCAGAAGATGGCCTGAGTTCTTGGGCTCCTTCACCCATGTGGGACACCAGGAAGAAGCTCCTGGCTCCTGGCTTCAACATGGTACAGCCCTGGCTGTTGTGGCCATCTGGGGAGAGCACCAGTGGGTAGGAGACTCTCTCTCTCTCTCTCTCTCTCTCTAACTCTGCCTTTCAAATAAAAAATGTTTAATTACATGCACGCTTGTGAAACCTTGAAACCACTACACAACTTTGAATATCTGTAGGGATCTGAATCATATTAATCCAATCCCATGATAACTGCTATCCCCTTAAATCTCTATCTCAAATCCCATTTATTTCTTGTGAGAAGGTCCTATATATACAATCCAAAGCCATATTTAATTTAGTTTGTTTTTGAAACTTTGGAAGCATAGCATTTAAGTACTGTCTTTGCAACTTGATTTTTTTTTTATTGACTATTATGTTTCTAAGTTTATTCTAAGGCTATTAGGTATAGTTGGAATTCTTTTTTTGCTGCATTTTAATATTTCATTAGTTGAATAAATTGCATTCCTTCTCTGGTTTCTCTTTTAGCCTTTTGCTAGTATGATAATACTTTTTTGACCTACCCATGTATTTTCTTGACACATACGTTACTTGTTCCTGGGTTATGGTAGAAGTGAAATTACTGAGTCATAGGGTGATATGTATTCAACTCAGTAAGTCCAAGTTATTTTAAAAGATTGTTGAAGCCAATTTATCTGCCTACCAACAGTGTGCGAGAGTTTCAGTTGCTCCATATTTTTCCTAACACCTTTGTACTTAGATTTCTTCATTTTTTTTAATCTGGAGAAGATTCATATGCTGTTAATCTGCACTTCCATGATTATCATGAGCTTGACTATAATTTGACCTTTCATTTGCTTTTATGGGAAATGCCTCTCGTCAATACTTCTTTTGAGCACTTTCTATCTCTTGCTGACTTATGGAAGTTGCTGGAATAACCTGATGACTAATCCTTTGTCAGTTTTATGTTAGCAGTGTCTTTCCCCAGGTTGTAGATCATCTTTTTCACCTTCCTTAGATAAACGGAAGTTTTTCATTTAACTGATTCAAATCTATTTATCATTTAACATTTGATACTTTTATGTGTTTGAACATTCTTTCCTATGAAAGATCATAAGGATGGCCTCATGTTTTAGTCTAAAATTAATGTGACTTATCATATTTTACCTTTTAATCCAGCTGGTATTCTTTTGTGTGTGGCATGAGGTAGGGATCCAGTTTCATATTGTTTTCCATGTGGGTAATGAGGTATCCAGGACTCCTCAGTGGTCTGCCATGCCACCACTGCTATAAATCTTATTTGTCATATATCAAACATACAGCTGCTTGTGGACTGTATTTGATTCCACTGGTCAGAGTTTTGCCTCTCATGTGTACTTTTTGCTTGTTACAAAAAAATATTGTTTTATTAAATTGTGCTCTACATTTTGAAAGCAAATTAATCTTAGGAGAAAAAAGGGTATTAGTTTGCTTCCCACTCTCTCTTCCATTTCTTCTGTATTGGTTTTGAGGATCCACCAGTTCACTGAACTTCATGGAGATCCACTTGAGTTACCTTGGAGAAGAAAGGGCATTTGCAGGTTCAGACACACACTCAGGGTTGCAAAATTGAATTTAAAAATTCTGGAATAACAGATGGCCAAGACAAAGTGGCAGGTGGTGCTCTGTGGTGCCCTGAACAGGAACTGAGGTTATAACTCATGAATTCACTTTGTAGGTTACAGCCTTGTGATTGGATATATTGCTAACAAAAATTCTTATAAATAGCTAGACACAGTGATTATCAATTATCCTTTGTTGTGTTTTTAATGTTTGTTGTGTTTGTTTTCATGTACTTGAAAGAGAGAAAGATAGAGTGATAGAGATAGGTGGATAAAGATCTTTTTTTAAATTTTTATTTATTTATTTTTTTGACAGGCAGAGTGGACAGTGAGAGAGAGAGAGACAGAGAGAAAGGTCTTCCTTTTTGCCGTTGGTTCACCCTCCAATGGCCGCTGCGGCCAGCGCGCTGCGACCGGCGCACCGCGCTGATCCGATGGCAGGAGCCAGGTGCTTCTCCTGGTCTCCCATGGGGTGCAGGGCCCAAGGACTTGGGCCATCCTCCTCTGCACTCCCTGGCCACAGCAGAGAGCTGGCCTGGAAGAGGGGCAACCAGGACAGAATCCAGCTCCCTGACCGGGACTAGAACCTGGCGTGCCGGCGCCGCTAGGTGGAGGATTAGCCTATTGAGCCTCGGCGCGGGCCTAGATAAAGATCTTCCATCTGCTAGTTCACTTCCCGAATGCCTGTAACATCCAGTTACTGTACCCAACTAAAGTTGGGAGCTCAGAACTCTGGGTCTCACACCTGGATTGTAGGGACTCAAACATTTGAGCCATCATCTATTGCCCTCCAGCACATTCGCAGGAAGCTGGATTGGAAGCGGAGGAGCCGGAACTCGAACCAGCACTCTAACATGGGATGTGGGTGTTCCAAGTGGTACCTTAACCCGGTGTGCCACAACACTCACACCTGTAAATTAACCTTTTATCTCATCTGCTATTAGTTTAAAATCTCCTCAGTCTACTTCTCAGCCCATGAAAATCTACTACCTTGGCGAGTGCTTTCACACTGTTTATATATGGGGAATTTAGAGTTTCCTTCAAATAGTTTCTTCTTTGTGCACTTTGATATCCTCTGTGTACTTGAGATGAGTAATATTCCCACATTTTCCTTATCTCTGACTATTTAAAATAGCGACAAGATTATGCTGTGGCTCCATCTATTTTTCTGATTTAGACATGAAATAAAGTCCTAGTTTTTGCAAATGAATTATTTTCAGAGTCTGCACTGTCTCGGAGTAATAGCAGGATGGTGAAGTGCTTGTGTAAGCAATTTTTTTACACTTTAAAAAATTTTCTTTTACTGAGATCAGCTTCAAGAAAAAGGTAACTAGCAGTTTATGTTACTATTATCTGTAACGGTATGTGGAATATTGTAATAATATGCTTACGGTGAAAGTAGACTGAGAGGTTTACATTAAAGGAGATTTAGTCTGTTTTTTTTTTTTCTTTCCTGTCCTTTTTTGTTTTTTCTCCATTTTCCTTCTCCTTCGAGTATTTTTAAGTTGATGTCTTTGCATTGACATCTTGAGACTATTTTGAAGCTCCTATCTGGTGCTTAGTGAGTTACTGACACCTTCGGTGAAATTTCTACTTGTTTGTGAAACAGGTTTTCCCCAAATGCTGAGGGTCTTGCAGTGAAGGAGGCCATGGAAAAGGCTGGGTAACTCAAGACAGCCTGCAGGATTGTCCTAAAAAAATCTTCTTAGAGTGGAGCTAAGCCAGTCATGAAAAGTGTTTCATGGTTGATCAAGGAGAGGAAGTGTGGAGCTCCCTGCCTCTGTTCCCGCCAGCGTCTCCGAATGGGATTCTTTGCATCAGTGTAACTGCCGCTCTGAAGGGGAAAAAAAGTTTACAGAGAATCTTTAAATGATTCTAGGGTAGGAAGGAATTATAAGGTCAGCTTTCCCACCACCTGCCAGTGCAGCAATTTTTTTTGCTAGGTTCAAAGCATATTCAAACAGAGTTTTTTTTCCCCCCTAAGATTTTTGAGATGTGGGTTTTTATTCCCCCCCTTGCTTTTTTTTTTTTTTTTTTTTGGTAACTGCAAATGCAGCTTATCAATGAACATACTGGTCCTACAAAGGAAAAAAGGATATCAGTTTCCATATTCTGAAGCGCAGTTATTAAGAAAGAAAATTTATCCTTTTAAAACTTCGTGTATGTATTTCCATAGGTTCTTCTAGCCCCAAGTGGGTTACCCTTCTTCCTGTACTCTCTAGCAAGCCCGTCAGTGTGGTTCTAGTTAGACTCCCATAAATCTGTAATATAATTAATTGCATATCCTTTCAAGCTAGCAGTGAAAGGAGTAACATTGGCCAGGATTTTGATGTTTTGCCATATTCTAAAACCAACATGATGGTATACGACACTGCTGAAAACATTAATTTAGAGGGTGGCTGGAAATTGCTGAAAATATTGAAATCCAGCTGGTGAACCCAAACATTCTCATTTCTTTTCTACTCCTAGATCAGAGAAATCCATGTAGTTAAAACTTCACTCCTAATCGAATTCTCTGTTTCAAGTACATATATGCATAAAAGCCATATTTTTTTGTTTAGCAAGCTGAACGCTGCTTCTTATAATATAAGTCTGTAAATCATAAGAGCAAGGTGATTGGATCATTGTGTTCTGTAAGAAGTGAGTCCACCAGAGCTGGTTTATTGTATTTGACTTTTATCTAGCTCTCGTTGGCAATATCCTGGATTTTGTTTGACGCATTTTGCATGAGGGTTCTATTTGGCCTATAATGGTTTGCATAATGAGCTATTTGTGAGCTTCTAGATGGCTTGCAGTTGCTTCAGACTATAATGAGATGTCAGGTGAATTGCACTGATTGGCACTGATGCATGGACTTGTTGAAATATTGCAGAGGGGCTGTGGAGGAGAGTGGCCATGCACAGGTTTGGGTCTCCTATGCATAGAAACTGTAATCACATAAACAGAACCACTTCTGCAGGTCTAAGGTGCCATTGTGAATTTTCTGGCTAATCCATCCATTCATCTTGATGGTCCAGACTCGCGCCTCTTGTCACTCGTTGCCTTTGTTCTGCACTTTGATCTTTCAAAATGTCTGTCAGGAGAAAAGTGTTTATATTGAATTATGTGTGGAAAGGGGTCGGCTACATACTTCAGAAGCCTGGCATGAAATTTGCTGAACAAACCTTGCCAGTTGTACTGCAGCAGTCGTCAAGGTATGCATTTCAGTTTAACAATGTGTAGGTGTGCATATTTCCCCTGAAAAGCAACTTGAATATGGACGTTTAGTTGTGAGCAATTTTAGTTTTTCCTTTAGATTGTGCCCAAGACCCCTGTTATTCACTTTTAAAATCAATGTTAAAAGGGAAGGTAGTGATCTAACTCAATTTTTTTTGATAGAATTCTGATTAAAAGAGTTAACTAAATGAATGCTATGTTAAAGTATCTTTTTAATGTATATTTTACCTCAATGATTCTAGAATTCTAGAATAATCTAGTATGTCTGGTTTTGGTAGTTATTGTTTTGGTAGTTATATCTTCTACAATGCATGTGTTAGAACATAATAGGAATTCTAAAGCCAAACCAAAAACAAGCAAAAATAGAAACTAATTATATTGAAAGTACTAAACAGACACAATAGAAAAAAAAAAGAGAGAATGAATTATTAATTTCAACATTTTGTCCCAGCTGTACATTCTCATTTTTCCCATCTTTTTGGTAGTTATAGAAACAAACTTTTGTGTTTTGTTTTGCTCTGTAAAGTGCATCCGATGGTGTGAGAACTCTGAATCAGTTTCCACAAGAAGGATTCTGGGAGCAAGAACATACATACTGTTTCTGTTTTTCAGAGGAGCTTACTTTGTGACAGGCAGAAGCAGAATTCAGAGATGTTTGGTCTTACGCATGTGTGTCTCTCCTTTATTTGGAGGTTGACGTATTGGTGCTGCATGTTGCTATGCCCTGCACTTCTTGAGTAAGGGCAAGTTCTGTGCCGCCTTAGGACCCTTTGAATTGAAATTGAATTATTTCCTATAGTGACAGTGGTGATCTACATGAGTCAGCTGTTGTCGCTGCAAATCTGTGGAATGTGAGTGAACTCAGCTTACCCTGTAGGGAAACTCACACTTAACTGGTGAGCTGATTTCCAGTGTTCAGGCAGAGTTGATCGCTGTTGGCTGTAGAGACTGAACCACAGCGGTTGTACCCATAGGCATATCAGACTCCCAAGGCAGAATGAATTACGTGTACACCAGCGAGCCGTTGAAGTCTACAGCCATATCACTCTGAATGCACCCAGTCCTGGCTGCTCTCAGAAGCTAAGCAGGCAGGCCTGGTTAGTACTTGCATGGGAGACCACTGAGCCGTTGAGAGTAGGGTACCCCGCTGGTCTTCCAAGGGCTCTTCCATCCTGAGAACAGGACAGCATGGCACGCCAGCAGTTGAACCCCAGAAGAGAGCTTGAAGACAACAGTACATCTGTTTTGCAGGTTGGGATTTCCTCTGAGGTCAGCGTCATCTCAGGTGTGAAGTCAAGATTTGGGTCTTTTAAAGGTTTTGACTTGCTTAGCGTGGGGATTCTTCAAATAAGTTCAGGAAATAATGGAATTAAAAAGTGTATTTTGTTGTAAAAATTTTTGACATCTGTGCATATGAAGGAATCCTCAAAAAGATTATGGAACTGTGGATTACCAACAATCTATGCATGGACCTCAAAAACTTTCTTAGCACCAAAGTAAACTTTTATAATTATATCTTTCATGAACTTTTTGAAATACCTTTGTACTTCTTCCCACTCCTAGGGTCATTCTTGAAGGGCTGGCAATGTTTGGTAGAAAAATAAGAGTGAGCAGAGTTACAAATTATTTCCTGCAAAATCTTTTTTTATTTTTACTTTTTATTTTATTTTTTGACAGGCAGAGTTAGACAGTGAGAGAGAGAGACAGAGAGAAAGGTCTTCCTTTTTCTGTTGGTTCACCCCCCCCCCCCCCAATTGGCCACTAAGGCCGGTGCGCTGCGCCAATCTGAAGCCAGGAGCTAGGTGCTTCCTCCTGGTCTCCCATGCGGGTGCAAGGCCCAAGCACCTGGGCCATCCTCCACTGCCTTCCTGGGCCACAGCAGAGAGAGAGCTGGACTGGAAGAGGAGCAACCGGGACAGAATCTGAGGCCCCAACCGGGACTAGAACCCGGGGTGCTGGCGCCACAGGCAGAGAATTATCCAAGTGAGCCTCGGTGCCGGCCTCCTGCAAAATCTTAAACACCAGATAACCTGGGTCCAGTCCAAACCTAGTCTACTCTGATCTACCAGAAGTGGTAGAAAACAAAGCTTTCTAGAGCAGCCGGAGAGCTCTGGTAGACTTGGCTGTATTTGGTGGTATTGGCAATTATGGTGGCGATGCTATCATAATAGCTAGTTGTTAGAGTTTGGAAAGAAAAGGTGTTGTGTCCAGGTGAGCGTAGTAGAGAAATCACATAACTGATTTCTCTATCAGTGGCAGTGGGTTTTAATAAACTGGAATCTGTATTTTCTTATTCATTTGTCTAATACTTGTTTAAAACAAATGAGTTGGGGTCAGATGACTTGAGTTTTACACCTGTGGTCCTGGTTCTTTCTGTCACTTTTTGTAAGATAGTAAGAAAAAGGTAGATGTTTGTTTCATTTCACATTATGTACGTTAACCTGATATGGTTTCCTAAAATGTTTAATGGGGATCTATGGTGTTTTTGATTTAGAAAAAGGATTGTTTATATGTGCCTCTCTGACTCAGTTTGCTAATCTGTGAAGTGGGGTTATTAGGGTGCAAAGTAAATGTAGTTGGAGGATTTTAACAATGACCTTTAAACATCTACTCTTTTGATCTTTGTGTGCAACTAATTCAGAAACCAAGCATGATGAACTTTATTTTGCTGAATATTGAATGCATTTTGCTCTTTAATGGGATTTTGTAGTAGGTTGGAGATTCTATTCCAGGAAATGAGGTGTAAATGCCACATTTGCAATGCTATTTCCTTTGATATTGGGTGAAACTGAAGGAGCTTGGAAAGGCTCACACCCAAACCTGAACTCCACAGTAACCCTCCTTTACTAATCATTGGCATTGTTCAGTTTACCCTGAAATTTCATTTGATTTGGGAAGAAAATTGCTAATGTATTTTTTCTGGCATTGCAGACCTGCTAACTTTTAAAGAGAAACAGTACACTTACACTTGTGATTCTTTTTTTTTTTGTGGTTGACACTTGATATTTTTAGAACTATGAAACACACTCTATAATTAGATATTTAACCTGAGCACTTCTAAAAATAATGGGGCAGATACTAATTTACTAATACTGTAAATTTTTTAGAATGTAATGAATATAAAACTTAATTATTGAAGCCATGAAATAGAATTAAAATATAACTAGTTCCCTAACAAATGTGGTTCTTTTACTTTTAATTAGTGTTTATTCACTGAAGCATACCACACACATGTTTGTCTAACTATCAAGGATTCTTCAGAAACATTATAGAAGATATATTTAAAAGATAAGTATTTTGGTGCAATTTTTTTTTTAAATCCATGCAAACAAGTGATCATTAGAAAAATCATGGAAAATACATATTATGAAAAAATTATGCATGGGTTTTCATTTTTTTACATTAAAATGAACTTATAATTCTATTTTTGTATGAAGTTTTTGAAGTACAAAGTATACATGTGTATGTGTATATATATAAATATATATGATGTATGGTATGATTCAGTGAATACATATTATATTCCCTATCCTGTCTCATTCCATAGCAAAAATAGTAGGAAGCAGCAGTGTCCTGAGAATGGACAGAGTCAAAGACAGGCTTACGTGGTTTTGAGATTTTTTTTTTTTTCTGTTTATTAGCTGTGAAGTCTTGTCTAGGTCACTTAACTTCTGAGCATGTTATAACCTACTTTGTCAGGTTGCTTCGAACAATAAATGAAATGATTTGTATATATGTTTGGTATACAGCAGGCATTTAATAAATTGGCCTTTCCCTTTTCCTTGGCTGGGCCACAGCAAGGTAGTCTGCAAGTTGGCACCTAGATGAAGTGGGTGCTCACTTCCGCCTGCCCTTCTTTTAATTTGCCTCCAGCCCTGGTGTGGAACTGTCTTCTCACTGGTCCAGCCTGGTGGCAGCAGTGCCCTTTCGAGCCCTGTGATTAGGATTTGAGGACCGAATCCTGGCAGGCCCTAAGTAGCCACACAGCCCTAGTCATGTTACTCAACACCTTGGCATGCATTCCCTCAAATATATAAAAGGCATAGCCCTATCTGTCCTCCACTGCTGATCCTGATGTTGTTTTTTGAAAATGAAATGCACTGGTGACTAGGAAAGAATAATTATAAAATTGGAAAAAAAGAATAATTACAAAATTATGCAAGTTCTGGTGTCTTAGTTGTTCTGTGTTAGTGCAGCACAGGCAGGATCATACCATGTTTTGATTATGCCACGTTGAGTTAGGTGAATGATGTTAAAAAGAGCCCAAGGGATCTTTGTGACTCTTCTGAGCCAGAGCTGGGTGTGAAGAGCAAAGGACCGGGGATGAGCCCAAGGAGAAAATGATCTAATAAGTAAATGCGGTGGGTGGAGCGAGGGAGATGCGAGGCCACTGTGGAAAGCAGTGATGAGAGCAGGACACTGATGCTGCTTGGTCACAACTGACTGAAGAAAGTGAGCAGGTCCTCTGCTCAATTATAAAATTTATCAAAGTAAATGCAGTCTAGAAATAGAAGAAATTTCTTTTTAAATAAGATTTTCAGTGTGTACATCTGTAATAATTCTTTATCCAAGATATAGATATTATTAAAAATTGCTAAATTTACCCCTAACTTTGATTCTACAGAGTAAACGTGTACTTTCTCATGCATCATATGCAGAATGCTTGGGTTCATTCTCTTTGATATATTGGCACCTTAAACCGATGCATGTTTCCATTGTTTTTACAATTGAATTATTTAATGTCTATTTCTCTTGCCTTGAGAGCCTGGTATTGATGAAGTAGTTCTGGCATCATCTTGACATGGCACTCATGTGACGCACTTGTCCCTTTGCTTGAATGAAGAGTTAACAGAGACACTGAGGTTGAGATTTCGTTGATAGTAGCCAAAGGAGCTGGTGTCAGCCTAGTGGTTAAGACATCCGAGCACCTTGGTTTGATGCCTGGCTCTGGCTCCTGACTCCAGCTTCCTACTAATGTGCACCCTGGGAGGCAGTGGTGATAGCTTAAGTAATTGGGTTCCTGCCCACCCACATGGGAGATCCAGATTGTTTTACTGGCTCCCAGCTTTGGCCCTGGCCTAGTCCCAGCTATTGTAGGCATTTGGGCAGTAAATTAGTGGGATGGGAGTTCTCTGTGTGTGTGTATGTGTGTGTGTGTGTTTTCTTTTCTGTCTCTTTCTACCTGTCAAATGAATGAAAGTGGAAAACAAAAAAAAAGAAACATAGATAGCCTGGATGGTTTGTACCAACTTTTCATCTTTAGCTTAAAATTTTTACTTTATGATCCTTATTTCATCAATAATCCCTTGGTTTTTACCTTTAAGCAAAAAGTAGTTGTGTCTTAGTTCAGGTAGCTTTCATAAAATAGCACAAACTGGATGGCGTATAAACAACAGAAGTTTGTTACAGCTCTGGAGACTGGAAAGTCCAACACCAGCGTGCCAGCATGGCTGAGTTCTGGTGAGGGCCTGTTTCCTCGTTCATCCATGGTCACCTTGTCCCTGTGTCCGACATAGTGGTCCAGGCAAAGGGGCTCTCTGGGATCCCTCTCTTGGGGCACGAGTCCCATTTATGAGAACTTTGCCTAGTAACAGCCCCATTTCATGATCTCATCACATTAGCAGTTGGGTTTCAACATATAAATTTTGATGGAATTCAACCTCAAAGGTTGAACAGCAATTGAAAATTTGTTTTTCTGGGGCTGGTGCTGTGGCACAGCGGGTTAAAGCCCTGCTGTGAAGTGCTGGCATTCCATATGGGTGCCGGTCCAGTCTGGCCGCTCCTGTTCTAATACAGCTCTCTGCTATGGCCTGGGAAAGCAAGTAGAAGATGGCCCAAGTCCTTGGGCCCCTGCACCTGTGTGGGAGACTAGAAGAAGCTCCTGGCTCCTGGCTTTGGGTCGGCGCAGCTCCGGCTGTCGCGGCCATCTGTGGCGTGAACTAGTGGATGGAGGACCTCTCTCTCTGTCTCTATCTCTCTCTGTAACTCTGTTTTTCAAATAAATAAATACATCTTTAAAACAGAAAAAGAAAAGAAAATTTGTTTTTCTGTATGTTTCCATTGAAGATGAACATTATTTTTACCTACAAATGCTGTAGATATTTTACTAGTTAGTAGCATCTAATAACCATAGTAACCATTTATTTATTTTAGAAGATTTCAATTATTTTTCCCTTTAAGAATGGAAAATATATTCAATGTATCTAGATACATATGACACCCGATTTGTTGAATCTAAGGTATAGTAAAGATAATAATTTAATTGTAACTCTAAAAATCTCCTTAACAGAATGAGTGTGGCAGTACATTTAGTATGATTTGAAATTTAAATATCAGCCTCAAGAATTCAGACATACTTTATTCTTTCAAAAATTTGGC
This sequence comes from Lepus europaeus, assembly GCF_033115175.1. Classification (NCBI taxonomy): domain Eukaryota; kingdom Metazoa; phylum Chordata; class Mammalia; order Lagomorpha; family Leporidae; genus Lepus; species Lepus europaeus. The sequence continues at coordinate 22,577,927 of NC_084846.1, forward strand.
ACACAACGAACATACATTGATTGGCTATTCTTGTCTCTCTCCTATGTTTGGTCCTTCAAAGATAATAATGTAGTAATGATTCATTAAGGATGTGGTGACATTTAAGCCTTTAAGAAATCTAGTTGTTCAGTGGCCAGCATTGTGGTGTAGTGAGTAAAATTGTTGCCTGTAATGCCTTCATCCCATTTGGGTGCTGGTTCATGTCCTGGCTACTTAACTTCTGATCCAGCTCCAGGCCAGTGGCCTGAGAAGAGCAGGTGAAGATGGCTCAACTGTTTGGGCCCCTGCCACTTACATGGGTGACCCAGTTGAAGCTCCTGGCTTCTGGCTTCAGCTGACTCCGTGCTGGCTGTTGTGGCCACCTGGGGAGTAAACCAGCTGATGGAAGATCTCTCCCTGTGTCTCCCTCTCTGTAACTCCAAAATAAATAAATTCTAAATAAGTAAATAAATAAATAAATCTAGTTGTTCAGAAGGATTTTTTTTTGTTTATATTTGCTTGTATTCTTCAAATTAAAAGTAGCAATTTAGTCCTTTAAATAGACAAGGGAACACATAAGTAGTTCAGTTTTACACCTTGAGAAATACTTAACTTTAGTGCCATAAAAGCTGAAGGAGATCTCAGATTCCCTAGTAGGTGAAACAAAATTAGTAAATTTTGAGACTTGAAAATAAAAACAGATGTTGCTTTAAATGATTAGTCAGCAAAATGCAGTAGTTGAAATTTTTTTAAAAAATAATAAATTTAAAAGGTAGGCTGACAGAGGGAGAAAGGGAGTGAGGGTAGGAAAGAGGGGGGGAGGGGAGAGAGAGAGAGAGAGAGATTGAGAGAGAGGCTAGGCCAGACTGCAGCCAGAAGGCAGGAATTCCATCCAGGTCTCCCATGTGCATGGCAGGGACTCAGGTGCTTGGGTCATCATCTGCCGCCTTCCCAGGCACATTAACAGGAACCTGGGTTGGAAGAGGAGCAGCTGGAACTGGAACTAGCCTTCTGATGTTGGATTCTGGGGTCCAAAGCGGCAGCATTACTGTTTAAGTCATGGCACCCAACCCCACTTGGAGAGTTTTGAGGCAGCCAGAAACATAGAGATGTAAAACTCAGGTTTTTCTTTTCCCAGTGAGCCCATACTGATAACACCCAGCACCAGCACATGTGGCTGGATGATATGGGACAGATTTAGGACAATTTAAGAGACTAAAGTAACTGGCAAGTTACAAATCAAAGGAGTTTCAAAAGCAAATACACTTTTTTTTTAGAATAAGCTAGTGCCACAGCTTAATTTATGAGCTAGCAAATCACCTAGTATATATTTAGACTTATATTTATATATTCATATATATAAATTTAACAGCATATGTTCATGTATATATTTGGAAAATATTTGGCTTTATTTAATTACCGATCATATTAAATATAATTTTTTCATAATAATGCCAGATAAAAATATCTGAGAATGTGTTAAATTCACATTAAGAATTGTTAGGGGAAAAAATGCTATCACAGAAGGTCAAGTTTTAGTAATCTAATTTCTTCCTCTGGATTTTTAACAGAGTTAAATTAAATTATAGACACACATGCACAGTCTAATTGTAGATATATATTTGTTTATGCATATGTTTATATGCATATAAATATGTTTATGTATTTTGCATAGTATCTATTTTGGAGTAAACATGAATTTTATAAAAGTGAAGCTTGTATCAAAACAAAACCAGGTATCTTATCTTCCGTGAGTGAGAGCAATTGGAGTGATATAGAGGATTGTAGAGAGAACTCATTTTTATTAAATGACATTCATATTGTTTTCAGTAGAACTAAATATGGGAAATCTCTTAATTTTATCCAAAGCTGTAATTGGCTATTTGGTCTACGGGCATGTGAGTTTTATTCAAGTACCTCAAACACCTGCCAAAGTAAAACTAAGGATTTTGTTTGGAAAGATTTATAGTTAAAAATCATTATTCTTCCTGTACTTAGAGATCCATGTTTTCAGTTGAGGTGAAGTTACTTAAAGTTATGGAGAATTTCTGTATTTAATAGTACTTTTGAAAATCCATCACTCAAAACTTTGGTCCTATGAACAATAAAAAATGCACTTAAGGCGGTGAGTACAAGAGCTCGTCTGGTTTTAGTAGGTCATCTGTTTATATTGGTTCTTAGGTAAGTACAGATTAATCTGTAACTGCATGATTTTATGAGAGTGGTTACTGGTTTTTAGTAGCTCCATCAGCAGGGCCAAGAGTTAGGTTTGCTAACATAGCAAATAGTCCTCAAAGTCAGGTATATTTGTGGAGGGACAACTGTTTTGTCTTACAATGAGAAACCTCTTTTTTATGTGAGCTGCTTCTTGGTAAAATCCATGCTAGTTTTTCATGGTTCCTTGAGCATGCAGCATTATTCTGCCTCTAAATGGCTGCCTGGCTTATGTCAGGAATTCAACTGTGATAGGTAAGGAATTGAGTAGCCTACCAATTATGCTTTATTGAACTCATACACACAAAATGTAGCTTCATGAGCAGCACTTAAATTCTAAGAAGATTAGCATTGAGTATGTAACCCATTTCTTAAAAAAAAAAAAAAAGATTTGTTTATTTAAAAGGCAGGGTTATAGAGAGAGAGGTAGAGAAAGTTCACTCCCAAAATGGCTGCAGTGGCCAGGTCTGGGCCAGGCCGAAATCAGAAGTCAGGAGCTTCATCTGGGTCTCCCACATGAGTGCAGGGGCCCAAGCACATGGGCCATCTTCCACTGCTTACCCAGGCCATTAGCAGGGAGCTGGATCAGAAGTGGAGCAGCCAGGACTGGAACCGGCGCCCGTATGGGATGCCATCACTGCCGGTGGCAGCTTTACCTGCTACACCACAACTCCAGCCCCTATGTAAGCCATTTTTGGCTAAGTTTCAGAATCTATCACAGGGACACTGATCTTTTTTTTTTTTTTTCTCTCTCTCTTATTTGTTTTTGGATTTTATTGAGAGGATTACTGGCTTCTCTCTTTGTGCAGTGGTCTTCTGGAGCTCACAGTGCATTCTTGGTAAACAATGGTAAAGTCTCTGCTCCCTGAGCCTAACTTGTGGTTTCTGACTGCATCCAAGGAACCTCAGTTCCACACAGAGTCTACAGAATTCCTGAGGGATCAGTTTGAATTTCCTGAGGCACCCTTGGGTTTGTCTCAATGTGAACTCTTGTTCAAGGAAACCATTAACCAGTGGGAGTGAATCCCTCATTCCTTTCTCCATCTGGAGTTCAATGAATATAGTAACTCATTTTAGTCTTGTTCTAAGACCAATTGAGTTTAAAGCCTTTCTGATGCCTAAGTAAAATGAAACATTTAATTATACAGGAAATACAAATGTATCAAATCCCCACTTTATAAGTCTGAGGCTAACTTCCATCGGAACAGCGTGGTGCGCCGGCCGCAGCGCGCTACCGCGGCGGCCATTGGAGGGTGAACCAACGGCAAAAGGAAGACCTTTCTCTCTGTCTCTCTCTCTCTCTCACTATCCACTCTGCCTGTCAAAAATAAAAAAAAAAAAAAAAAAAAAAAAAAAAAAGAAAAAGCCTATTTCTGAAGGGCCTAAAACAGATTATAATCAAATAATGAATTAAAATGTATCTTTTTAAAAAAATCTTTATTTATTTGAAAGAATTACAGAGATAGAGGGAGAGAGAGATAGAATGCTTCTATTTGTTTTTTCACTACAATGAACCAACAAATGGCTGACAACAATGGCTGAACCAGATGGAAGCCAGGAGCTTCATCCAGGTCTCCCATGTGGGTACAGGGGTCCAAGCACTTGGGCCATAGTTTGCCACTTTCCCAGACCTTTAGTAGGAAGCTGGATCAGAACTGGAACATCTGGGACACAAACCAGAGCCCCCATAGGATTCTGGCATTGCAGGCAGCAGCTTTATCCGCTATACCACCATGCTGACCTCAAAATATTTCTTAACTTATACATAATAAATTAGGAAAATTATATAACCATTCAGACTATAGGACTAAAGCATAAAAATCAGCAATAAATAAACTTATTTCTCAAGAGACATCACACTGAGAGCACAGTTGTGATAGTTCGTATACCAAAGAAACAGAAACAAGCACCAAATTAAGTTATATTGAATGAATGTGTGAGCAGCTTCGTGATTAATAGAAGCAAGGGGGACGCCAAAGCATTGTTGATTTGCCATAGAAGTTGCCGAGGGTCTGTGGTTCAACAGAAAGGAGTTGGCTGTTCAGGGTGGAAGGACGTTGGTGCCTTTTCCCCCAACCCCAGGGCAGCTGCCCATGACCTTGTACAGATGGAGTGCAGTGTTGGTCCTCACGTCTGGAAAGGGGCTGTCCCTTTCTGGGAGAACTCTGACTAAGGATCAAAAGGATCAGCAGGCCACTTTTGGATGGGTTGTTTTGTTTTGTGTCTTTAAACAAGTGCATCATTAGCAAAGCTGTATCCTCATCTGGGAGGTAAGAACCATTAATGTCCTGAGTTTCCCCAAAACTCTTTCCTTCCCATTCTCCAAAGTCCTAGGAAGCTGTCCCTTCTATTTATGATGCCAGAATTTTGAGAAATATGATTAATTCTGTTAGACACTTAGTTATTCTGGGTCTTTGACAAACAGTTTGGGAAAACATTAGAGGATATAATTAATATGATTAAATATATATCCCAAACTGGAAAGAGCTTAGTTTATGTTATCTGACCACACAACAGTAAAGTATAAATTAATAACAAAACTTAAAATAAGAAAATTATTATAGTCACAAAAGAAAACCACTTTTCTAAACTTTTGGATCAAAAAGAAACCAAAATGGTAATTGATGGCAATTAATAGTGGCAATGATGAAATAAAATATAATATATGGCAGAATGAAACTACAATTAAGAAGGCAAGGGGGCTGGCACTGTGGCGTAGCGGGTAAGGCCACTGCCTGCAGTGCTGGTATCCCATACAGGCGCTGGTTAGTATCCTGGCTGCTCTACTTCTGATCTAGCTCTCTGCTATGACCTGGGAAAGCAGTAGAAGATGGCCCAAGTGCTTGGGCCCCTGCACCCATGTGGGAGACCTGGAAGAAGCTCCTGACTCCTGGCTCCTAGCTTCAGATGAGCGTAGCTCTGGTCTTTGCAGACAACTGGGGAGTGAACCAACAGATGGAAGATTTCTCTCTCTCCCTGCCACTCCTTCTCTCTGTGTGTAACTCTGACTTTCAAGTAAAATAAATAAATCTTTAAAAAAAAAAACCAGGCAAATTCCAGACTTGTGCATTTTTATTAAGAAAAAGAATAAGCCATACATTTAATACTCAATTTCAGGTAAATGATGCTCCTGAAGAATATGAAGGAAATAGTTTCTAAAATAAAAACTTGATTAGAGACAAATTTAATAGGTAAGGAGCATATTTTGTGAAAATACATCGTGATGTGCAGGTTGTACTTAAGGTCTCTCACTACATTCAACAGTAGAGAAGACTTGAATGCTTTACATTTTCCTTTGTTTCATATTTTCCCCCTGTAGTGTTTGGGCTTTTGGAGAGGCCATGAAAGGCTTTGATGCCAGTGGCTTTTTGAGGTTACAGGAAAACGTGTGTGGGTAATGTTTTTATGAATTGCGTCAATGTTAGTATCTCAAAGTGCTATGGAAACCAACACCATCCCACAGTCCCTCACAGATCAGTTATTTGCAGCACAGAAATGGCAGACAAATGGAGAAAATCCACGTGGCAATCTCTTAGGAAGTCTACCACGTAGAGTCACCCCCATTCTACATTTAAAAAGACAAATAAATAAAACAAGAGGTATAAATAAGTAGCTAGAGAAAGTGATTTCTTAAAGCAACAAGTTACTCCCAAGCCAACAGCTAAGCATTACTTATGTCTAATAAGGAATTGACAATCTCAGTGTAAAAAAAAAAAAAAAAAGGAAAAATGCCCACTCCATGTTGGGGTTCTAGTGAATATACCAAGGCAACACAACTTTGAAATATAACTCTTAGAAATAGGGGTGGTAGGGCCAGCACTGTGATGCAGCGGTTAAAGCCCTGGCCTGAAGTGTCCCCATCCTATATGGGTGCCGGTTCAAGGCCTGGCTGCTCCTTTTCCAATCCAGCTCTCTGCTATGGCCTGGGAAAGCAGTAGAAGATGGCCCAAGTCCTTAGGCCTTTGCATCTATGTGGGAGACCTGGAGGAAGCACCTGGCTCCTGCATTCGGATTGGTGCAGTTCCAGGCGTTGTGGCCATCTGGGGCATGAACCAGCGGATATAAGACCTCTCTCTCTGTCTACCTTTCTCTGTAATTCTGACTTTCAAATAAATAAGATAAATCTTAAGAAATAGGAGTGGTGGCAAGGGCCAGCACTGTGGTGTAGTGGATTAAAGCCACAGCCTACAGTGCCAGCATCCCATCTGGGCACCGGTTTGAGTCCTGGCTACTCCACTTCTAATCCAGCTCCCTGCAAATATGCCTGGGAAAGCAGCAGAGTATGGCCCAAGTCCTTGGGCCCCTGTACCCATGTGGGAAACCCAAAAGAAGCTCCTGGCAATGGATAGGCTCAGCTCTGGCTGTTGTGGCCATTTGGGGAGTGGACCAGCAAATGGAAGACCTCTCTCTCTGTCTCCCTCTTTTTCTATAACTCTATCTTTCAAATAAATAAAATGAATATTTAAAATAAAAAAAAAAAGAAATAAGGGAGCCGGTGTTGTAGTGCAATGGGTTAAGCTGTCGCCTGTGATACTATCATCTCATATGAAACTGGTTTGAAACTTGGCTGCTCCACTTCTTATCCAACTCCCTGCTTATGCACTTGAGAAGTCAGCTGAAGATGGCCCGAGTGTTCAGGCCCCTTCCACCCACATGGGAGACCGGATGCAGTTCCAGGCTTCTGGATTCCACCTGGCTCATCCCTGGCTGTTGTAGCCATTTGGGGATTGAACCAGCAGATAGGTGATTTCTCTCTCTCTTTGTCTCTGTGTCTCTGCCTTTCAAAAAAAAAATCAATAAATCTTAAAAAAAATTAAGAGAACATTGCCATTGTTTGAATATTTCCTTTCAAGCAAGGGAATCATTAATGAAATATTTTAATGAGCATCTGCCATGTGGCCAGGCTATTGTGGGCATTAGAGATCAAGTGTACCCAGTAGATCCTATGCCTAAGTGGAGGAAGACAGTGAACAGGACAACAAGTGAGCCAGAAGATTCCAGAAAGTGACCTAATGATTGCAGACATGATGTCACTCTCCCTGTAGAAAGTCAAAGTTCATTAGCAGGAAGATCATCAGGAATGAAATGAAGGAACAATAAGGTGGGAGGATGTGAAATGCATATGGAAGTAACAGTTTATTAAAAATCATGTTCAAAATATAGTAGAGAAATAGCTCTGTTCATGATAGCGACAAATAAAACATTGCAACAAACTCAACAAGGGAGTGTTGAAGACATAATGGAAGCTGTTTGTATGTATATATATCTATATATGCACGTCAATGCTCATACACATACACATTTCTTTCTTAAATTGAGAGAATGTATGACTAAAGGAAGCCACTTATGTTTCTGGCCAGAAAGACTCATTGTTGTAAAAGATGCTGTTTCTTCTCATATTTCAAAAATAAACTTACTGTTAGAAGTGAATGCTAAGGAAACTCTCTAGGCAACTTATAAAGAGAATGTAACATTTGCCTGAAATAACAAACGTGAGTGAACAGCAGTAAATAATTTGATTATGAAGAGAAATAAAAAGGGCACCTGGATTACAAAATACATCTGGACTGTGGCAGTGGACTTGAGCTAGAACACCCAGGCCCCGACTGACTGGGGCGGGGATGGCACATTTGTGCCAGTTACTATCGTCGCCCATTGCGCCACCATGCAGATGGCCGTTGCTGAATGGTGCTGGCACACATCCCTGTCAAGCCTGGACAAGCTGGCAGAGTGCTCCAGCAGGCTCTCTTCGGCTCCACGTCGGCACAATGGGTTAGAACGTTTTGGAACCCTGTGCAGGTAGATGATGAAAGTGGCATTTAAATTAGTAAAGAAAGGAAGGATTACTTCAGAAATGATTCGGGGGAAACTGGCTAAGTCTTTGGAAAATACAAAGTTAGTCCTGTAGTTCATATTATAAACTAAAATAAATTCCAGATGGATCAAAGGACTGAGTGTAAAAAAGAAAGCAGGAAGAGATTGAAGATAATATAAATATTCGTCTCACATCAAAGTAAAGACAGTCTTTATAGCATGAAAGCAAAGGAAGAAATCAATAACAAGAGGATTGATGTATGAAATTACTACAATATTTTAAATTTCTTTAAGTCCTTAAAGCACTAGTTACAAATCATCCTAGGTACTTTTGAAAATACTATTTGGAATTATATGTACACACAAGACTTTATATACCTACTAAATAGATTACATTGACGCATACTGAGGCTGGTGCTGTGGTATAGTGGGTAAAGCCGCCGCCTGCAGTGCTGGCATCCCATAAGGGCGCTGGTTTGAGTCCTGGCAGTTCCACTTCTGATTCAGCTCTCTTCTGTGGCCTGGGAAAGCAGTAGAAGATGGCACAAATCCTTGGGCCCCTGCACCCGCATGGGAGACCTGGAAGAAGCTCCTGGCTCCTGGCTTTGGATCGGCGCAGCTCTGGCCGTTGCGGCCATCTGGGGAGTGAACCAGTGGATAGAAGATCTCCTCTCTCTCTCTCTCTCTCTCTCTCTCTCTCTCTCTGCTTCTCCTTCTCTCTCTGTATAACTGACTTTCAAGTAAAATAAATAAATCTTTAAAAAAATAAATTGAAGCATACTAAAGGGTTTTTAAGTCATTCATTACAGGTGGAGAGATTATGGATAATTTTAGTTTTTATTTTCTGCAATAAATGTTACTTTCAAAAGAAGTATGTATGAGGCCGGCGCCGCGGCTCACTAAGCTAATCCTCTGCCTGTGGCGCCGGCACCCCGGGTTCTAGTCCCGGTTGGGGCGCCAGATTCTCTCCCGGCTGCTCCTCTTCCAGTCCAGCTCTCTGCTGTGGCCCAAGTGCTTGGGCCCTGCACCCACATGGGAGACCAGGAGGAAGCACCTGGCTCCTGGCTTCGGATCTTGCGCCGGCTGTAGCAGCCATTTTGGGGGCTTAACCAACGGAAGGAAGATCTTTCTCTCTGTCTCTCTCTAACTCTGCCTGTCAAAAAAAAAAAAAAAAAAAAAGTATGTATGAAGACTATGAAGGGAAAGGTGGGAAACTCATATAATCTTAAGTATCTAATATTCAGTATTTTTACCACTATTTCTGAATTTCGTTAATAATTTCCTAAACTATGTAATAATACTCTGCTTTTAAATATGAGGAAGTGAGGTTCAACGAGATTAAATAAATGCCTGGAGATCACTCAGTTGGGAGGTGGCAGGGCTGAGTTGGGAGCCTCCAGGTATGTGATTCCCAGTCGGGGGAGTGGTGGGGATTCATCACCAGCATCAGTTTGGGTCCCTGTTGGGCTTGGTGTCACAGTTAGCTAAGTGCAGGCCTGACCTTGAGTCACCAGAAAGGGGCTTATTATATCCCCCTTTCTGTTCTGTCCTCTTCTGTTCCATGCACCTCCCGTGCCGAGTCTCGAAGAGGTGACGAGACAGGTGCCGTTTCTCAGACCAATGATGTTAGGCTTTTGAGAGGAATCCTCATGGTCCAGTGAAAACTGGGTTCCTTCTGTTTCTGTTTACTTTGGCAAATGTGAGCCCATGCTTGGAGATAGCCCTTTGAGCCTCACTTTCCTGGCTCACAACTTGTGCGAGTTCTTGTGGTTGCCAAGAGCATTAAAAAAAAAACGCTTTGTTTCTGTACCAAAGGCTTTCTGGAGCCCTTAATTCTGCCCATGATAGGTGCTTTGCTGCCAGAGAGGCAAAGGGATGGATTCAAGTGCATGCGTTGCAGCTCAGAGTGAGAAATAAGCATTTCTTAAAAGCAGGTGTGTGCTCAGATTGTTAATTACACCAGATAAGTGTGTGCCTGAGAAATCTCTCCTCTCTCAGCATGCTTACTTCTCAGAGCCCATCCTTTCCTGTTGGATTCTGACATCATATGGAATGGAATTGTTTGTATTAAGAAGGTACTGGTGCCAGCGGCTAGCTTTCAATTGGGGTTTGAGCTACTTGCTTGTTATTCTCTGCAAGGAAATTTGGGTATTTTTGCAAAGGTGTATGTTTACTGAGGGGTTGTGTTGTTTGGGGGCCTTCTCTGCTCTTTCTATTTGCAGGAGAACATTATTTAGGAGCTTCTATCTGGATTTCAGACGCACTCTAAGGGCCAGAGTTATATTTAGCATATTGTTCTAGAACTATTTGTTGATTTAAGTTGGCTTTAGAAAATGGGTTCAGAAAGTGTGATAGCAACCACTTTGTTGCATAAACAAAACCCAGTAAAACTCTGATGGTGTTTTCCTTTTAAAAATCAAAGCTTATTCTATTTTTAAAATTTTTTATTTTGTATTGAGAGACAGAGAGAGAGAGAGAGAGAGAGAGAGAGATGGACAGAGAGAGACAGAGAGGGAATAAAGGAAGGAGTGTGGGCGAGAGAACTCTCTTCTGCTGGTTCATTCCCTCAGTTGCCTGCAAAGTCCAGGACTGGGATGGACCAAAGCCAGTGACTGGGAATTTGGTTCAGACCCCTGACTTGGCTGGCAGGAACCCCAGTACTTAAGCAATCACCACTGCCTCCAGGGTCTACATCAGCAGGAGCCAGAGTCCCCTGTTGGACCCAGGCAGTCTGATGTGGGATGGGGGAGTCTTAACCACCAGGAGGAGTTCCCTTTGACCTTTCTGTTTTTAAGTTCAGTTTGCTTTTTATTTATTTATTTATTTATTGACAGGCACAGTGGACAGTGAGAGAGAGAGACAGAGATAAAGGTCTTCCTTTTGCCGTTGGTTCACCCTCCAATGGCCACCGCGGCTGGTGTGCTGCGGCCAGCACACCGCGCTGATCCAAAAACAGGAGCCAGGTGCTTCTCCTGGTCTCCCATGGGGTGCAGGGCCCAAGCACTTGGGCCATCCTCCACTGCACTCCCAGGCCATAGCAGAGAGCTGGCTTGGAAGGGGGGCAACCAGGACAGAATCCGGCACCCTGACCGGGACTAGAACCCGGTGTGCCGGTGCCACTAGGCAAAGGATTAGCCTGTTGAGCCACGGTGCTGGCCTTAAGTTCAGTTTATGACCGTGCAGTATGACCGTGCCACCGTTGCAGGTCTACCTGAGAGCTGAAGGAAAGAATTCCCCAGCCTATGCTGGCTAGGTAGGCTGTGGTGCAAGAGAGTGCTTACCTGCAGGAACTCTTTTCCACCTGCCAAGTCTTCAGTAGCAAACAAACAAACAAACAAACAAAAAAATATATAGTCCATGTAGTCCAGGCTTACCTTACAAGTCGTTTTATTATTTAACATACTCTTTGTTCTGGCAAAAGAATTGTAGCATTTGATATTCAGCGGACAACACTTAGCTGTTTTCTATTGCTCATCCCGTTTTCGGTTTGCTAATATCTCTCCCCGCCCCCAGCCCCCGCCCCCGTCTCTCTCAGGTGAGACCCACCTGTCTGAGTAGCCCAGCTTCGCACATCAGTGAAGTTTCCCTCATCTGGGACGCTGAGCTCCCACAGATGGCTTCTTTGTACTGAGGATACCGTGCCCTTGCTTCTGTTCTCTCTGCGTTCTCTTGCCATCCCAGTGAAGCCTGTGGTAGCCCAGGATGTGCACCCTGGCCCCCCAGTCATGGGCTGCTGACCTCTCAGTTCTTTCTCAACAACATTTACTTGGATAATTCTTCCCCCCTCACCTCCTTTGCTTTCTGTTTCCCTTGTCTCTGGTTTTATACTGTTAAATCAGGGTCTTATTTTCGTTTAAGAGTCTCATCTTGAAGTGTTAGATTGGCAGCAGCCTCTCCAGAACAAATCTTTTGGCTCTGTGTGTGTCACCTTAGTATCTTCTGAGGCCACGGGTCCTTGAGACCAAACCCTGACCCGAGACTCAAGTAGCCGTCACCTTGAACTTGCCCACCTAGCAGAGGAGAAGAATTAAAGACTTACAAGAAAATGACATCTAACGTTGCACTGCATACAGCAGCTCCCCAGCTCCTTTTGTGCTGACCTAGCATAATTTCTTCTCAGCCAGAAAGGGTGATGTTTGCCTCTCTTTTTTTTTTTTAACTTTTATTTAATAAATATAAATTTCCAAAGTACAGCTTATGGATTACAACGGCTTCCCCCCCCCCCATAACTTCCCTCCCACCTGCAACCCTCCCCTCTCCTGCTCCCTCACCCCTTCCATTCACATCAACATTCATTTTCAAGTCTCTTTATATACAGAAGATCAATTTAGCATATATTAAGTAAAGATTTCAACAGTTTGCACCCACACAGAAACACAAAGTGAAAAATACTGTTTGAATACTAGTTATAGCATTAAATCACAATGTACAGCACATTAAGGACAGAGATCCTACATGAGGAGTAAGTGCACAGTGACTCCTGTTGTTGACTTAACAAATTGACACTCCTGTTCATGGCGTCAGTAATCACCCTAGGCTCTTGTCATGAGTTGCCAAGGCTATGGAAGCCTTTTGAGTTCACCGAATCTGATCATATTTAGACAAGGTCATAGTCAAAGTGGAAGTTCTCTCCTCCCTTCAGAGAAAGGTACCTCCTTCTTTGATGACCTGTTCTTTCCACTGGGATCTCACTCGCAGAGATCTTTCATTTAGGTCATTTTTTTCTTTTTGCCAGAGTGTCTTGGCTTTCCATGCCTAAAATACTCTCATGGGCTCTTCAGCCAGATCCGAATGCCTTAAGGGCTGATTCTGAAGCCAGAGTGCTGTTTAGGACATCCGCCATTCTATGAGTCTGCTGTGTATCCCGCTTCCCATGTTGGATTGTTCTCTCCCTTTTTTTATTCTATCGGTTAGTATTTTCAGACACTAGTCTTGTTTATGTGATCCCTTTGACTTTTAGCCTTATCATTGTGATCAATTGTGAACAGAAATTGATCACTTGGACTAGTGAGATGGCATTGGTACATGCCACCTTGATGGGATTGAATTGGAATCCCCTGGTATGTTTCTAACTCTACCGTTTGGGGCAAATCAGCTTGAGCATGTCCCAAATTGTACATCTCTTCCCTCTCTTATTCCCACTCTTATATTTAACAGGGATCACTTTTCAGTTAAGTTTCAACACTTAAGAATAACTGTGTATTAATTACAGAATTCAACCAATGGTATTAAGTAGAACAGATGTTTACCTCTTTAGCTTGGGGCCGGCCATCCCTGCTGCTGTCTGTCTGCAGAGTGCAGAGGATTCCTCACTGTTTTTGTCTTTTCAGTTCTGTTACTGAGTTCCACTCGTGGAATATGGTCCTGGTCTTCTTGGGGACATGCCGCATGGTGAAGTTCTTTCTCTCCTCTTGGCAGGGAGCTCCCTCATGGGTCCTCTCTCGCTGGCTTCTCCCTTCCCCCAGTTCAGCGGCTCCTCTGCCTTTTTATGTCTTTGTGCCCTCTATGTCTCGCCTTCTGTGCACATTATTTGTCTCAGCCCTGTCTTGATCCACACAAAATGATGAGCTCCAGCTTCTTGGCATAATGGACCTCAAAGGAAGGCTCTCTCTTGCCGGAGAAAGTGCTTGTCTCTGGATTTGCTTTGAAAGCTCCCTTTTAGGGGTGGTCAGTTGGCTTGGTGGTTAAGACTCCCATATCTTCCATTGGACTGCTTAGGTTTGATACATGGCTCTGGCTCCTAACTCCAGCTTCCCATTAATGCATCCCCTGGGAGGCAGTGGTGATGGCTAAAGTAGTTGGGTCCCTGCCATCCACAGGGGACACCTGGACTCAGTTCCTGGCCCTCACACTTTACTCCCAGCTCAGCTGTAGACCAGCCCCAGCTGTTGTAGGCATTAGGGGTGGTGGGGTGGAGGGGGAGAGCTAGCACGTGGGAGCTCTCTATCAATCTGTCTCTGAAATAAATCATGAAATTTTTAAACAAAACTCCCTTTAAAAAAATAAAATACCTGTCACCTTCTCTGTTTCAGAATGGGCTGGGTCGGCAGGGGGGAACCGCTCTGTCACATCTTTTCTGTTCATGACTGATCTTGTTGCATTCGTGTTGAATGTAACACATTGGCACCCAGTGTGGAGTTTTGCATACAGAAGGTGCTGCATTAAATGCTGTATTCCTAAGTCTACCCCCACTCCCTTTTAAATTCCCACATCTTATTCTTTTCTGCTATTATAGAATCTCCAAATTGCCTGTGTTGTAATTCTCAGTCGGAAGCTTGCACAGAATATTTTAAACAGTTGTCGTGTGGGCTTCTCCTGAAATGCCATGTCACTCCAAAAGTGATACTCTGCTATTTTGACTACTCACAGAAAATGAGGAAGGAGGTAGGCTGAGCAGAGAGAAATTCCAACTGAAATAGTATTTGTAGCCAAGCCAGTGGTAGAAGAACATTGCTTATCTTTAGAATTTTAGAAATAACTAAGGCAGCCTGAACTTTTAAAACTCTTTCCTCTCAGTGGCAAAATAAGTGATTAAACAATAACAGTAGTTGGCATAGGAATCAACTATTGAATAAAACATCTCCTTTCTTGGCATTTTTGTACTAATTCCAGCAGTACTATGTGGTTATGTGCTTTGTTGGGGACTATGGATGTGGGAGAAAAGTAACAAATTATGTTTTCTCACTGTCTGAAAAGCACCTTGGCATCATTTTTGTATGCCTTAAAGTTGATTACCTGGGACAAAATACTCTGTGGGGAAAAAAAATTCATTCACGTTAAACTACAGAAACTCAGTGATCTGTACTTCAAAGGGTTGCTGAAGTTTTTGTTTGAAAATGTTTTTTAAAGATGTATTTATTTGAGAGGTAGAGTTATAGACACAGAGAGGTCTTCCATCTGCTGGTTCACTCCCCCAAATGGCTGCAATGGCTGGAGTTGGATTGATCCAAAGCCAGGAGCCAGGAGCTTCTTTCAGATCTCCCACATGGGTGCAGGGGCCAACCACTTGGACCACCTTCCACTGCTTTCCCAGGCCATAAGCAGAGAGCTGGATCGGAAGTGGAGCAGCCAGGGCATGAACCTGCGCCCTTAGGGAATGCTAGCACCAGAGGTGGAGGCTTAACTTACTAAGCTACAGTGGCCCTTTTTTGAAATTCTAACAATAATCTTTTAAATGATATGTAGGATATGTGGATTTATCATGTGCTGGAGAGAAGAAAAATCAATGTAAGTGTTTGGGCAGAAACCGTCCTGCTGTCCTTGTGTGTGTGGCTAAAACAATCACATGGCGTTCCTGCCAAAACTGGCCCTGGGGCATTTTGTTCATGTTCTCAGTAGCCCTCTAGGTGGCCCTCTGGGAGAGTTCCCCATGAACCTCCATCTCTGTGAATACATCTGCAGTGGACGTGGGGAACGTGCCCATTTGGGGCCTCAGTAGGATTCTGAGCGCCTTCCCATTGGTCTGAGTTTGGAGCCGCAGTGCTGTTTTGTGCAGCCTCTGAGGATGCAAGATTTAGGAAAGGAGAAGTGTTTCAGAGGACTAACTTGAGAGTGGTTTTCAGAGATTCTGGTCAGGCTGCTGCTGTCATTGACCCCTAGTTTCTTTAAAGGTTCAGGTCCCTCAGAAAGTTTGTAGCTTATGGGGCTGGTGTTGTGGCTCCATGGGTTAAGCCACTGCTTATGGTGCCGTTATCCCACATGGGAGTGCCAGTTTGAGCCTGGCTGCTCTGCTTCCAATCCAGCTTCCTACTAATGCACCTGAGAAGGCGGCAGCAGCAGCAGCAGAAGCAGACCCAAGTGCTTTGGTGGGGCCTGCTTGGAGTTCTTGGCTCCTGGTTTTAGCTTGGCCCAGCCCTGGCTGTTGGAGCCATTTAGGAAGTGAAACAGTGGATGGAAGATTTCTCTCTCTTTCTCTGTTTTGCTCTCGCTCTATTTCTGTGTCTCCCTCTCTGTCACTCTGGCTTTCAAGTAAATAAAACACATGAATATTTTACTTCATTTTTTTTTTTATTTTTATTTTTTTATTTTTGACAGGCAGAGTGGACAGTGAGAGAGAGACAGAGAGAAAGGTCTTCCTTTTGCCGTTGGTTCACCCTCCAATGGCCGCCGCGGTAGCGCGCTGCGGCCGGCGCACCGCGCTGTTCCGATGGCAGGAGCCAGGTGCTTCTCCTGGTCTCCCCTGGGGTGCAGAGCCCAAACACTTGGGCCATCCTCCACTGCACTCCCTGGCCACAGCAGAGAGCTGGCCTGGAAGAGGGGCAACCGGGACAGGATCGGTGCCCCGACCGGGACTAGAACCCGGTGTGCCGGCGCCGCAAGGCGGAGGATTAGCCTGTTGAGCCACGGCGCCGGCCCACATGAATATTTTAAAATGATACCAATTCCTTGTACTTGCAGCTCATGTTATTAAAAAAAAAAAAAAAAAAAAAAAAAAAACCATTGTAGGTTCTGATGTATTGCTTCCACTCAGTTCCATGGCCAGGTTTTGCACTGTCTAGTTCTTAGCTTTACCCTTTTTCTTTATTTTTTATTTTTATTTGACAGGTAGAGTTATAGACAGTGCAAGAGAGAGAGAGAGGGAGAAAGGTCTTCCTTCCATTGGTTCACCCTACAAATGGCCGCCACGGCCGAAACTGCACTGATCCGAAGCCAGGAGCCAGATGCTTCCTCCCGGTCTCCCATGCGGGTGCAGGGGCCCAAGCACTTGGGCCATCCTCCACTGCCTTCCCGGGCCACAGCAGAGAGCTGGACAGGAAGAAGAGCAACCGAGACTAGAACCTCTGCAGGCGGAGGATTAACCAAGTGAGCCATGGCACTGGCCCCAGCTTTGCCCTTTTTCTTCCCTTCCATCTTCCATGTTTCCTTCTCTACTTAACAAAAGCCATCTTGAGGGGCCGACGCCATGGCTCACTTGGTTAATCCTCCACCTGTGGTGCCGGCATCCCATATGGGCACTGGGTTCTAGTCCCAGTTGCTCCTCTTCCAGTCCAGCTCTCTGCTGTGGCCCGGGAGGGCAGTGGAGGATGGCCCAAGTGCTTGGGCTCCTGCACCTGCATGGGAGACCGGGAGGAAGCACCTGGCTCCTGGCTTTGGATAGGCGTG
This sequence comes from Lepus europaeus, assembly GCF_033115175.1. Classification (NCBI taxonomy): domain Eukaryota; kingdom Metazoa; phylum Chordata; class Mammalia; order Lagomorpha; family Leporidae; genus Lepus; species Lepus europaeus. The sequence goes on from NC_084846.1 coordinate 22,595,036, forward strand.
GCGCTGTCATTAGTGGGCATTTGGGGGAGTGAACCAACGGAAGGAAGATGTTTCTCTCCGTCTCTCTCTCTCATTGTCTATAACTCTCCCTGTCCAAAAAAAAAAAAAAAAAAAAAGCCATCTTGAGTCCATCTGAAAAATCCAGAAGCATGAAGGGTGGCCTAAGCTACCTTATTACTTTGGTCCATCAGCTAAGTCTTTTGGAGTAAATGGAGCATTTTAATGTTTGATTTTTTTTTTTTCAGGTCTCTATTGTCTTTCACCTGTGCCTACAAACTCACTTTTGCCTGAACTAATCTTTTTCTTGTCTTATCTCCCCATAACATCTTGTCCTGTCTCCTTGAGAACAGCATAGTCTTTGGAATCCTGTTCCTATAAGAGCTACAGTTTCCATAGGCACTGGGCTTCAGTTTCTGGAAATGTCTTCAGGTGGCCTTGGTTGCCAATATTCCACTTTGCTATGTCTGCTTTCTTGCTATCTGATTCTGCTCACTCAGCCCATATTAAAATTTTGGGGCCTTTTTTTCTGGTGCCATTCTATTTCAGACTGTTAATTCGGTGTCTCTGTTAAGATGTGCTGGTGTGATAAGATGGAGACTGTGAAATAATCAGTGGATTCTACAGCAGAATTTTATTTCTCACTTCTAGAAGACAAAAACATTTTCTTGGCTAACCAGTGGTTTCCACCCCAGGGTAGTGAGAAACAGTTCATGGGGGTGAAGGATGTGCGTGAGACCCTGAGTATCTTAAATGCACTTGAACTTCAGGAAGACGTGATTAGGAGCCAGAAGATGAGAAAGGAACTGGGAACTAATCATTGATATTATAGGATATTCTGAAAGATGTAATTTTTTTTTTAATGTAGCAAAGGGAATGTAGGGTTAAAAGTTGGCCTCTGTGCTTGTGTAGTTTAAAGAGTGTGTGACTTCCTGAGGATAGGGTATTTTATTTATTTTGGCATTTTGTGAACATGACTAACATGTCCTCCATACACATCAGTTAGCACAGTTGTTTTGAAAAAATAAGGTATTTTTAGATTTTGGTTGTGCTTGCCCCTAGAGAAAGAAAGAGGACACACACACACACACACACGCACGTAGTTGAGAAGAGAGGCTGTGGGGATGAGGGAAGGGTTGAAAACTGAGATTTATTCAAATGTCTGAACGTGATTTCCTTGGCTTTTGTTGGAAAAGAATACGCTACACTTAAAAGTAATTCTCAGATCATGACGAAACCCAATTAGATGCTGTCATGTGGATCTTGGCAACCGAGCACTCCCTGGAAGAAGCTGACAGAGCTCGAGTGGGGGTTTCTGTGCCAGCGCTTGGGCCCTTCCAGAGTTAGAACCATGTTCCTCATAGGTCAACACATTCTGCCTCACCCAGCACCTCCTGGCTCCCGCCAGCTCTCTAGGTCTGCTTTTGTCTGGAGTGTTTTGATTTTGTTCTTGCTTCCTGCCCTCTTCTCAACCAGGCCCCTTTGCTTAGAAATGGCAGAAGTTCTGGACTTTGTTTTTTCCAAAAGTGCTCAGGTCTCGGCACTACAGAAGATTCCGTGCCCTGCTTTCTTCCACTTGTGAAAACTTAAGGTGCTGCACATGACCATGGGGTACACTTCTGGAATGCTGACCATCTGTGCCTGGGCGAGGCCAGAGGTCTTTAGTTCTGGCTGTGAAGATGTCCCTTAGAAGCTGCAAGCGTCCCCAGCTGCTCTGAGAAGCAATGGCTGTTTCTTGGACAAAGAAGACTAGAAATCATTGTGCCCTATATATTTGTCCCAGTGACCTAAAATCGTGCAGTGTTGTATTTTAATTGCTCTGAGAAGTCCTGCCACAGATTGGCCTGTTTATCTGGGTCCAACCCTGCGTACCGGCCACTGACTGACCATTTGATCCTGTAATTCACACAGCATATTCACATTCTAAACTAATAGTGTCCCCTGGGAGACACACATGGAAATAGTGAGCCAGAACTGATGACATTAGGGACCTTCCTAAAGTTTGTCCACTTTTTCATCATGGTCGCTTATTAAGAACGGCAACTCTAGGGACCAGCATTGTGGTGTAGCAGGTGAAGCCACCGGCGTCCCAAATGGATGCTGGTTTGTGTCCCAGCTGCTCCACTTCTCATCCAGTTCCTTGTTAGTGGTCTGGGAAAAGAAGTGGAGGATGGCCCAAATCCTTGGGTCCCTGCCACCCACCCACTTGGGAGACCCAGATGAAGTTCTTCGCTCCTGGCCTCTGCCTGGCCCAGCACTGGCTATTGGGACCCTTTGGGGAGTAAACCAGTAGATGGAAGATCTCTCTGTGTCTCTGTGCGAGTGTAACTCTGACTTTCAAATAAATAAAGAAATCCTTAAAAAAATATTTGAAAGAGCAGCAGCTCTGGATTCAGACGCCTGGATATGTACTTACTTACTACACAACTTTCCCTCACATTGCACAGGCTGCCTGGGGCCAAGGACTCACTTTCTGTTTTGCAATTTTTCCTTGTGTGCCATTGGAGTTGTGACCTGCCAAGGCCTTTTCAGGCTGAGCTCACGCAGGGTTAGCGCTCAGAGCAGAGCCTGGCGGACAGTGAACCCTAGGTCAGTGTGGCTGGTGACAATTTGTCACAGCTCCTCCTTGGAGCTTTTGCTTTCTCATCCTTTGTCTTTACTCAAAGCCCGTCCCATGCCCTTCAGAAAATGACTCTGACGTCCTCATGGCTGAGTCAACGCCTTCTTGGGTGAACTATAAGCAAGATGCAGCGAGAAAAGCAGGTATTAGGGTCACACAGATTGGTCCGTGTCCTCTTGCCTCAGTTTACAAATTGTGCCACCCGAGCCTTCACCACAGGTTCCTTGGTGAATTGGCGTTATTGTGTCACCTGCAGATTGGCTGTCAATATTCAGTTGTGCCTTCTCTGTCTTTCTGTCAAATGAGAGACTGTGGGAACAATGATTTAAAATACTGATTTGTCTTGGCTTAAACATTTTTGAAGCCTCTATGTTTTTTCCATGAAATTTTTGAATGCTGCTCACGTTCATTCCATGTGGATGGTGCTAATCTCAGTTACCAGCACGCTGAGGTATTTGATAAATGGAGAGTGTAGCTATTTTTATAATTATATTGCTCTCTTAAATCCTATTCTCATACTGTCACTTTCTCTGACAGCTGAAGGCCAAGTAATGTAATTTTCCCAGAACTGTAAGTGCTTGATCTGTTCCTGTTAGTCATCCCGTCATTTTATTATTGACACTTTTCATGTTTTGCCTTATCTCAACTGTGTCTTTGAAGTTTGCTTTTATTTTCCTAGATGATGTGGTATTTTGCTTTTCCCCTGAGTGAGGCTCAGTTGGATACAATTTGGCCTAGAACGAGCTGGAGGTGGACTTGGGGGGTGCCATTGAATGTACTTTGCCACTACCCCTGCTCATTTAATGGACCTCACATTCAGACTTCACAGTGCACCATGAGGGGCAAAGGGCATGGAGGGCAGTGGGTTTTGAATATAGGCCTGCCTGTGATTGAGAAACTAGAATTGGAGAAGTTAATAAAATGACCAAAATTATACCAGGATTCCTATAATAAATCTGGAGGTACATACAAACATTATTGCAAATGGATATGGGCCTAACATGATTTAATTAGGGGAATGAAAGCCATAAGGGAATATGAAAAACTGTGATATGATAATTTTAAAAATCAGATTAAAAGGAATTTTTCTTTTAAAGGGAAGCATAAATCGACTCGAAATGAAATAGGAAACCTAAGAATCAGTGCAAAAAAAGTTAATGTAGGCTGCGGGGCAGAGTGAATGACACCAGTTAAAGATCATCCAGAGTGTCCTGAACGGGAGACCAAACATACAACTGAGCAAAATTAGAATGAGGAAAATGAGCTTTGGAGGAGAGAGGATTCTGGCCTGGCAGGATCAGGGAGCTTTCCACGAAATGGCTAAGACCTGGATGGAGAAGGTGGGGCAGGGACCGAGGAAGGTGGTGCACAGGCGGCAGGATATTACCCTGTGGGAAATCCGGGATGCTTCCCCTGATTTCTGATTCTTGGGCAGATGCTTGAAATGTTCACAGACTTCAGAAGAGTGGCTAGGAGAGGTGAGGTGGAGGGCATGGAGGGAGGACTAGGAGCCAGCGCCGCACCTGCAGCTGGATTTTGCTTGGAATTGGGGTTGGGGTGGGGGAGCACTGTGGCGAGAGCCTCTGCGTCTCAGTGTGAGGCTTAGGATCCGGACATCTCCCATTCCTCCTGCTCCAGCAAAGCTGCTTCTACCTCCCTGGCGCAGGAAAGCGTAGGGAGTTTGGGGGTTGGTTTTGTTTTCCAAGTGAAATCGCTTTGGCCTTCCTCTTCTTGGCTATGGGAAATTGTTTCAGTGAAAATTTCCTACAGGCTGCTTCACAGCAATGCCTGGAACAATGGGCCTTGTGGCAAGCGAGATGCGTGTGGGGAAGTACTTAGAGTTAATGTGAGTTATTTTTATTTCCATTCATAGACATGTCTCGGTGAAGTTCAAATTATCCCTTGGACAGTAGAAAGCAGTCTGTTAATTTAAAGCTAGACTTTTTTTGGTTCCATAAAGCCAAATTTAGGATAGATTTCAGAAGCAAAATAAACAACAGTCTACCTCCCCATTAAAAATGAGTGTGTCAGGTTTCTGTGTAGTTAAGTCTTTAAATAATCTCCACTTAGCATTTCGACAAGGGGCTGTGAATGTTTAGGAAGAGGCTATTCTTTCCTGGCACGCAGTGTTTGTTAGAGGGGCACTCATAGGTAGCGGCTGTTTTAACCTTGTTACTAAAATTCTGCCCGGTTTTCACAAAATAAAATGGAGGCTGAGAAAATTGTGTGTCGTGGGACTGGTGTGACAGTTGGAGATACTGCTCAGCACACATTTTCTATGATACCATAAAATATTATTTTAAAAATCCTCAGAGGAGGCACATGTTACACTTTGTGGTGGTGATTCTGAATCTTGACTCTTAATCAGAATCCCTCATGGCGCTTACAAAGTAGAAATATAGGGTCCTTTTTGGAAAATTCAGCTTTTTAGTTGCTCAGGTGGCCCTAGTACCTGTGTGTGTGTGTGTGTGTAAAGTTCTACAGGTTCTCGTGTGTGTATGTGTATGTATGTATGTGTGTGTAAAGTTCCACAGGTTCTCCTAAATCAGATCCAAGGATCATGGACTGTCACACTAAAGTTCTTCTCTGTAGAAATTTATGGTGGAAGAACTACTCTCTTCAAGTTTTCTGCATGCCCAGTTGTAGCAAAATGACTGCTCCCAAGATTGCAAAGTAATTGGTACAACTATTTTGTGTGTGTGTGTGTGTGTGTATCTTGGTGTCTGTATATCTATATCAAAGGACACTTTGCAAGCCAGTCCATCAGTTATCAATTTATTTCCCACATGGTGATGTATTTAGTTTTCAACATTTCAATTAACATAATTTAACAAGATTAAACAAAATTTCCCCTATATTAGATACACAAATATTAGGACACTTAATAATATTCCAATTAGCATGATGACTGACAGGATTTACAGACGAATTTTGGTCAAAATAATGCAGTCATTTTTTAATGTGGTTATAAGTGGAGAATTACACTATGTTTGTCTTTTCCCTGAAAGAGGAGGATTTTTCTCTTATCAACACGCTATGGTATATGGAGGCATTTATGATAAACTGGTCAGACTGTGCAGGTAGGAATACGTTCAGACTTAGAATTCTGGTTCTGCCATTTAGCTGTGTGATTTGGCAGGTACTTCAGCCTGAAATAAGGTTGATTTTATGAAGAGGGTTATTTGAAAGATTAAAGGAAACAGTGTGTGAAAATGCTACCTGGATGTGGAACAGTCAAGAATTGTTTGCGATGGACACACATTTTGCTTTCTATTGGAAGCTATGGTCACACGGGCCCGTACGTGGTCATTGTGCATGTAGATTGTAGGATTGCAGAACTGTGACAAATGTTCTCACATTGATATTTTTAGCAACCTCAGCCTCCAAAGAGGAAACAGCTAAGCATCTTGGCACTGTTTGGAGGAAGGAGAACATTGTTTTTTAGGATATTTCCAGGTGTGATTACTTCCCCCCAAAGACTGGATTTCCTCATTATTACTTAGTTATATAAAAGCTGCCTTTTTGTGTGTGTGTTGGAAATTTGACATTGCTGGCATACCTTAGACGTTTTCAGATCTTGTTCACTTTTTAAACTTTCCACCTCTGTTTTCCCAAGGTCCTTACCTTTTTCCAGAGAAATGCCTGAGCTTTTTCATTTTTGCTTTAGAATCGTAGATTGGATAATTTCATGTTGACACCATTAACATTTAATACAACTTTTTTATGTGAGGAAAACTCTTTTCAAAATGTAAATATAGGTCTCCTAGTCGATTCTTTTCTTCTTTTTATTTTTATTTTTATTTTATTTTATTTATTTATTTTTTTTGACAGGCAGAGTGGACAGTGAGAGAGAGAGAGAGAGAGAGAGAGAGAGAGAGAGAAAGGTCTTCCTTTTGCCGTTGGTTCACCCTCCAATGGCCGCCGCGGTAGCGCGTTGCGGCCGGCGCACCGCGCTGTTCCGATGGCAGGAGCCAGGTGCTTCTCCTGGTCTCCCATGGGGTGCAGAGCCCAAACACTTGGGCCGTCCTCCACTGCACTCCCTGGCCACAGCAGAGAGCTGGCCTGGAAGAGGGGCAACCGGGACAGGATCGGTGCCCCGACCGGGACTAGAACCCGGTGTGCCGGCGCCGCAAGGCGGAGGATTAGCCTGGTGAGCCACGGCGCCGGCCTCTTTTCTTCTTTTTACTATTTATTTACCTATTATATTTTTGGAAGACGTGGAGAGAGGGAGGGAGGGAAGGAGAGGGAGGAGAGATTCTTTCAATTGTGGGTTCACTTGACAAATGTGTGCAATAGCTGAGGCAGGACTGGGATGAAGCCAGGAGCAAGGAACTCAGTCCGTGTCTTTCCTGTGCATGCAAGGGACCCAATATTTGAGTCATCACCTGCTGCCTACCAAGGTTTGTGTTGGAGCCTGGGCTGAAACCTGGGCACTCCAGTGTGAGATGCAGGCATCTCAACTGGTCTTTAACCACCGGGCCAAAAAAAGCCCCCTGTAGTCAGCTGTATTTTCATTTGTATTTTCTTGTGTAATGAATTCTGTTTTGGAATTACACTTTTTATTTTATTAGGAAGAATGTAAGGACACGACAATCTTTTATGGGGCCACAGCAGGTTAAGTTGCTGCCTGAAACACAGACATCCCTATGGGCATCAGTTCATGTCCTGGATGATTGGCTTCTCATATACCTACCTGCTAATGCACTTGGGAAAGCAGTGGAGGATGGCTCAGCCTTTGGGCCCCTGTACCCATGTGGGAGCCCTGGAGGAAGCTCCTGGCTCCTGGCTTTGGCCAAGCCTTACCCTGGCCTTGGGGGCCATTTGGGGAATGAACCAGTGGATGGAAGCTCAGGCTCTCTCTCTCTCTTTCTCTTTGCCTTTCAAATAAATAAATACATTTAAAAAAGCAGCCTTTTTATATGATTACTAGTTAAGTAGATTGTCCTGCTCATGACTGTCAAATGATTTGTCATCTCACTCTTCCTCCCTCCCTCTCTTCTGTTGAGACAGACAGTCATAGATGGTTATGGAAATGATATAAGGACCTTAGGGATTAGCAGGTGCTGTTGTAGTGGGACTAAAGGATGCTGTAGTTGATCTTGTCCCATTGCATGCCACCAAGGATGTACTCTTCAGTTATCAATTGTACAGTTGGGCTATTGATTGTATATCTGGATTATTGTTTGTATAGTTAGGTTATTGATATCCCCAGAGCTTGGGAACCATCAACTGCTGCTAGCCACCCTCCAATCCCTGCACATCCTCCTGTGTTCTTTAGAGGAGAGCCCTGGAACAGAATGGCTTGGAGACTGCTCTTTTTATTTGAATCTGATCCAAGCCCTGTAAGTTGTTTTAAAGGGTAAATGTCAAGGTGTTCATTTTACCCTTGACTGATACCCTTAAGATATGGTTCTCCTAGGTTTCACATTCCTTTACGGAGACTAGGTTCAAAATATTCAAGGCATCTGATTAGTGTTAATAATTGTGTTTTGCCAATTCATGGGAGACTGATTAATACTGGAAATTTTACTTGAGAAGTGTACTTCAGTTGGCACGACCACACAAGCCCTCCTCACGTGTTTTTTCATACTTCGTTGGGTGAACTTCCTTGAGCCAAAGATTATAACTTTGTTCTAAAACAAATGTCTTCATCTGTCTGTGATTTATTGTTAATCTATTTCGGCTTTCTACAACCCCAGCCCCCAGGAGTCAGCCTTGTAAATGAGAGAAATCAGTCCTATGTTGGAACAAATTAGTTGTGTTTCCTGTCTTGGAGCAGAATGAGGAGGGTGTTGAGAATGGATGTAGGAGGCATGACAGCAGGTGGATACGGGACGTGATGAGTATGCAGGCAGACACGTTTTACATGTGTGAAGACATGTGAAAGAGAAAGGGGGCAGAGGATGGTGCTGTATATCAGTGTTAATATAGTTTGTGTTTTCCACATAAAGAAAACTGATCTTGACACATTAACACTAAATTAATTAAGAAATTTATTGATCAAAATGCCAGTGGATTTTCAATTTGGAATGTAGTATGTGCTAGTGTTGCCTCTTTATTACAGAAACACACATTGCAGAGTGTGGAAGCAGCAATCTGAAATCAATAAAGCTTTTTATCAAGCACCAGCAACACAGGGGTTACTCGCTAGATGAATTTTTGGCGGGTAGAGTATATCCTTCAGTCACTATTTTGGAAAAACTTAAACAGGACCACCATCTCTTGAGTAGGTATCTAGTTTTCCCTCCTCCCATATTAGTGGGAGTCTTCGAGAAGGCAAAATTCTGTTAATGTTAAGACACACATACCTCAGATATGTAATTTATTTTACTATATGGCAAAATTAAAATAAAAGCAGTCTTTTTAAAAAAGATTTATTTATTTACTTGAAAGTCAGAGTTATTCAGAGAGAGGAGAGGCAGAAAGAGAGAGAGGTCTTCCATCTACTGGTTCATTCCCCCAGCTGGCTGCAATGGCTGGAGCTGTGCCAATCTGAAGCCAGGAGCCAGGAGTTTCTTCTGGGTCTCCCACGTGGGTGCAGGGGCCCAAGCACTTGGGCCATCTTCTACTGCTTTCCCGGGCCTTAGCAGAGAGCTGGATAGGAAGTGGAGCAGCTGGGACTAAAACCGGCGCCCATATGGGATGCCAGCACTACAGGCGGTGGCTTTACCCACTGCATCACAGCGCCATCCCCAATAAGTTCTTTAAACTTCGTGCCATATGGAAACATGTTTTTCATAGCCTCCTTCCTCTGTGAGCTGACAACAAAAAGCCAGTGGTGGTGAAGTTTACCGTGGAGTTCAAAAGACAAGCATTCCATGTGCACAGTTATTATTAACTCAGCCTGGAGCACTGAATCCGGCAAGACGGCCAGAGAGGGAGCTTTCCAGGGTATAGTTTTCATAGTGTCATAAAGTAGCAGCCTCCCAAGCCCCGGATTTTCTGTGCATTTCATCACACAAAGGGAGCCCTGCAAAGGATCTTGGGAGTCACGAAGCCAGCCCCATCATCTCAGGTGAGGAATCCGAAACCCTCTGGGGCTAAGTGATTTTTTTTCCTAGCTTACAATAAACAATCTTAAATTCCAAGTTTATTCCAAAGTAAATTTGTATTCCATGGTGGCATCATTTATTTCTTAACCCTAATCCTAGAAGACATCCCCGTGGTTACAGCTTCTGAGCACGTTGCCTAGCTGTTTCACTGAGCTGTCTTTAGGCACTCAGGGATTCAGGACGAATAAAAAGAACTAAAAACACCACTCCAAAAGAAACTAGCACACGTTAGCATCATTTAATAGTGAGCACCATTTTTTTTATTGATTCAGTGTTTTTCGCCTATTTTAACTGATGATTTCTTTGGAAAAACAAGATAATTTCCATATGAGCATTGGTGAAACCAAGGTTTTGTTCTTGGAAAGTTGTCTGACTTTAAAGCTGAGTTTTTTTTATCTCCTTAGATCTTTCTATATTTTCCTGGTAATCCTGCCTGGGCACGTTGGGGTGGACTTTGTAGGTCCTTAGACAGGACGAGTGGAAGGATTTCAGATTGTGGCTCTGAGCCTCTGTTCAACTCAGTGGTTGAGCTGCGTTAGCCAACTGAACGCTTTAAGACACATTTCAGTCATAATTTTATCACTTAAATGTGGCTGAATTGAGTTTAGCCAATTCTGATACATTTTTTAAAAGAATGTGGTGCTGAGCTAAGACTCTCTATGCCATATTTCAGCCCCAAGCAGATTTTTATGACAAAGTAATAAACCCCTGGAAACAGGTTTATAATGGAAAATGCAACTTGACCCTTAACTAGAGGAGCCCAAATGCACCTTACAAAAGGGCTCGTTTTTTGAAACCTACAAAATCCCTTTCTCCCAGGGGTGGTGTCACAGGAGAAAGGTGTATAATAATAGCTGTATTTACCATAAATACCTGACATATTTTATGATGATTTGATTGTATTAAAAATTTCACCTTATAGATTTTAATAAAGCTGCCTATGGGCAAGGTTATTGCAGTTGAATTTCTTTTCCTTTGCCCTACTGGTCTCGGTGGAAAGAAGCAAGCCACCCTTATAAAAGGCTTTAGTTTTTAGTACCTGGTTAATAAAAAATAATTTCCTCTCCTTTGGACTTGTTCATGAAGCTGAAAAATGACTCCACGGGTCAGTGGTGTGTGGCAAAGCTAATTTCTATAAGCTTTTTATCAGGTGGGACTGAGTCGAACAATATGGGGAAACTGAACACCCCCATCTCCTGCACTAAATCTCAACGGTCAGAGTTAGCCCCAGTGTCACAGAAAGGGGGAAAGAAATGACACTTTTTTTCCACCTCTAGATTCCTAATAGAACAACAAAAAGTTCCAAGCTATAAAAGGTACAGTAGGAAAAAACTAAAGTGTATGGAAATTCTACGCTACATTTAGATGTAAAAATCTGACACAAATGAAAACATGATAACACTCAACATTTACTTGTTTTGTTGACAAGGGAACCTCACAGCACTAGTGTGAGCAAGCTGAAGCACATCCTAGCAGTCTGGAAAGCCATGGCCATTGAGACAAATTACACTCCTAGGCAAGATCCTGTTTCCCCAAGCACCTACGGACTTCTCAGAGGAGCTTTCAGGGACATCCTAAGAAAAGGCTGTCCCCTCCCACGAGGTTCAGCCACATGTTTTCTGTGTTGGCTTGCAGAGCCTGATAGAGGATTGTGGATCTCTCCAGCTCTCCAGTAGCAGGCCCTGGAACCTTGCAGGAGGGGAGATAGGAGCATGGCTGTGTAGAGCTGCCGGGCATCTGTGTAGCTGGCACCTCTGCTCCCAAGAAGCTCAACGTCGCATTTCTTTTTCTATATCTTCAGACTGGGCAACCACTGGGATGCACAGTAGCAATGTCTACTTTTAGCAGGTCGCATGTCCCTTCTTTATAATCCTTGTGTGAAGGCGGCCAGGGCACCTTTGCACTGGCCTGTTCCTCTTTGAGTCCAGAGGAAGAATCAGAAACCACAGGAAGTTGGAGAGGTGATGGGTGAGTTCGTCTTTGATTAGCTTTGTTTAAACAGCTGGCGTGGAGGTGGGTTGGTGGCAATATTAGATGGTAGAAATAATGCACTCCTTGGAGCTGTGTCTCAGAGGATGGTGAAATTAGCAAGGCAAGTGCAAGACCTTTGAAGAGTATAGCCAAAGGGCTTATTCTTCCTTAGTTTAGGTAAAGGCATGTGGTATATAGATGTGGAGAGAGGTGGTTGCATCATCAGTGGACACACAGAGAAAGTTGCAGATATAGCAATCTAGTCTGTATTTTACCTCTTAGGGTTTCAGTCTATTTTCATTTACTTGAAAGGTGTGTGTGGGGGAGCTGAGAGAGAGAGAGAGAGATTGATCTTCCATTTGCTAATTCATTCTCCAAATGACCACGACCATCAAGGCTAACCCAAGCTGAAGCCAGGAGCCTGGGACTCCATCCAGGTCTTTCACATGGGTGACAGAGACCCAAGCACTTGAACCATCACCTTCTGCCTCCCAGGGTGTGCATTAGCAGGGATCTGTGTTGGAATAAGAAGTAGAACTTGATCCCAGGTACCCCAATAGGAATTGTGGGCATCCCAAGAAGTTTCTTTTCCTTAACAGAATGGAACATGTGTGTGTTGATATACTATCAGATGTTAAATAAACACAGTTAAAGTTGAGCATCCTTAATCCAAAAATCCCAAATATGAAATGCTCCTGAATCTGGAATGTGTTGAGCACCAACATGATGCTACTGACTTTATGTGACAGTGTTAGGGACTTCAGTGCCCTCTGGAAAGGAAAGAAAAAGCATACATGAGGTAACTCTCCAGGAGCCCTGAGGAAGGAGGAGATGGGAGAAACATACACAGTGTAATCTTCAGATGTTGTTGAGTCTGCAGAACCTGCCTGACTGAGCACTCTTCGAGCATCTGTGCAAAACAGGCTAGTTCAATATCAGTTCTCTGATTGGTTCATGTAGAATACCTCATTAGCATATACCTGAACCAATCTGAGAGAACACTCTGCTTTAGAAACAAAAGTCCAAGTCAGTCAGTCTTGAGAAGCAGTGTGGGGCAAGCAGCCCTCCTGGACAGGCCGCACTCCTTCCGTGTTCATGTGCTGCATTCTTTGTGGGCACGAGACGGAATCTGGCAGGCAGGGGAAGCTGTGGCAGTGAAGATGGCAATGCCTGACAAACCAGCAGAGAGGAGAAGCTGTGACCCCGTGGCAGAGAAGAGGGCTGTGCCACAGAGACCTGCACCAGCAGAGCTATGCTGCTCCCAGAGAATCCGCTGAGAAGAGCTGCCGTGTCTGTCCGAGAAAAGATGCAGACTCAGCCGACTGGAGCTGCAGGCTCCCCCCGCATCCACTCCTGCAACACAGATCTCAGAACTCCTGCAGCAGCAGGTCTCACTCAGAACATAGGCAAACTGAAAATACTGCAAAAAATTGCCAGTTTTCATCAGGCTGTGTTATAAGAGGTGCATGAGGGACCAGCGCTGTGGCACAGTGGGTTAAAGCTCAGGCTTGAAGCACCAGCATCCTATATGGGCGCCAGTTCGAGTCCTGGCTGCTCCTCTTCCAATCCAGCTCTCTGCTATGGCCTGGGAAAGCAGTGGAAGGTCTCCCAAGTGCTTCAGCCCCTTCACCCACATTGGAGACCTGGAAGAAGCTCCTGGTTCCTGACTTTGGATCATCTCAGTTGCGACCGTTGTGGCCATTTGGGGAGGGAGCTAGTGGATGGAAGATCTCTCTCTCTCTCTCTCTCTCTCTCTCTCTCTAACTCTAACTCTCTCTCTGTAATTCTGTTTTTCAAATAAGTAAAAATAAATCTTTTTTAAAAAAGAGAGATGCATGAAGAATAAAGAATTTTGTATTTAGACTTGGGTCCAATCCCCAAAATATCTCATTATCTGTGTGAAATATTCTTCCATCCGAGGAAGTCTGAAATATGAAATGCTTCTCATCCTGAGCCTTTCAGACCAGGCCTTTCAGTCTCGAGGACTATTTACATAAGGTCGGCTCCACTCCCTTCATTGTGGCATGGAAATGTTGGGGGAACTTACTTTGAGCTGGAATCGTTTTTAGATGGTGTGTGGCTCTCAGGAGCCTTATGTGTCTTCCTATTTCTTGTTCAGCTTTTGTCTCTTGAGTTCTGCCATGTCAAAGGCCCCTTAGATTTCTGGAAAACCCAGAGGGGGTTACAGGCAGAAGAATGGTCAGGGTCAGTGTGATGGAGATGTGAGGTAGCCTGGTGAGAGGAACCATGGACTTTCCAAAGTCCAATGGAGTAGACGATGCAAGGATGGGTGAGGTGGGGGATGGGCCCAGGCTGAACACAAGGGCCTTCCATGGATGGCTTTGATTGCTGAGCCAGGGAACTCTGGTTTTGCCCGAGTGTCCTGGTAACTGGCCCTCAGCAGCTTTCCAGCAGGTGAGAGGCATGGGGAGATTGTCCATTTGTAGAGCTCACTCTGGTGGCCGTGTGGGTAATGAATTTGAAGGCAGGGGGCTGATTCATACTTGGTGTTACTGAGGGCTGTAGGCAATTTTAAATCTAAAGCCAATGAGGAAAGGTTGCTTTCATGTCCTTCACTGACAAAGGCACTGCTTTTAAGAATAAATTCAGCATGGGTACAGAGTGTTTAGTTCATTAATAGCACTCTGTGCATAAGTCATTTCCTTTTACCTATTCTTACCTGTCTTTTCATACATTCATTTGGTTCATTTGGCTTTTGTGTGCATTGCAGTAAACACACACACAAAAATAATAAATTCAATAAAAAGCCATATGTATTATATTCATTTTCTGAGAAAAAAATTTGGGTGGCATAGCAAGTAGAAAGAATCCACCAGCAATCTGATGTTCTAAACAGAGTGATTATATAAAACACTGGCTTGTGGCTCAAGTGAATGCAATCAGAGTTGCATAGCTGTGAGTCAGCACCAAGCCTGTCCTTAAAGTCCCTGGCTTGCTAGTAAATTAGTGGCTTAGGGAAATATATTTACATTTCATTCCTTATTGTACGTCTGATTGCATGTTTTGAGAATCAGATAGAAATATCTGTATTTACAAATTTGGAGCAGGGAAATATATAGACTGTGTACACATACAGACTTAAATTTCTCAGTTAAATGTATAACTTCAGTGACGTATATACTTACATAGTAAGATATTGCTCATCTGCCACTTTATTTCAAATATAAATGAAATCCAAGATATGAAGTTCAGTGACTATTATAGTAAAATCATCATTTCTAAAGAGTGACATATTAGGTCTTTCGATTTAGTCAACAGTGACATATCAGTGAAGGGTGGAACCAATTTTGCTATTTTTTAAACTGTTTCTTTCCTTTGCTTCCATATTTCTTTCTATCATAAAGCTTAGATGCCCAATATACCCATCATTTTCCTGTGTCTTTCTTCAGAGTTGACTACTTAGATGTGTATAGATTGAAGGCAGAGCCTGCAGTATATTTGCTTGTAGCCTTCAAGTCTAGCACAGTGCATAGTCATAGTAATTACTGCATGTGTATTTGTTACAATTTATGAAATAATAGCTAAATGAATGAGTAAATAAATAAATGAACTCTAGGTGGGTCTGGCCAAAGTTCCAAACACTTATTGAGTGGGTGCTGTGTTTCCAGTTCTGAGCAGGTGCACCATGTTGAGACAAACAGTTCTTGCCCTTAGAGTTTGTGTTCAAGAACAAGACAGAAATTAATCAAATAACTGCAGAAGAAAATATGCAACTCAGACATGTCATAGGCATCAGGAAGGAAAAGTTGAGCTTACTCTAAAGATATCTAAAGTCTTGACCTACACTGGGGAGATGAGGTAAGTTTGTGTGAAGATGAAACCTTCAGCATGAGACCTGATAATGAGTTAGCGTTGGTTAAGTGAAGAGGGGAGAGACCTTCCAAGAAGAAGTAAAAACTACTGGAAGCTACGAGGAGGTTAGAAAGGTAGCCTGTTGGAGGAATTGATAGGCACACGCAGCAAAGAGATGGTGGATAGAGCTCAGTCAGAAAATAATATGCACGGTGGCCAGCCAATGCATGGGTGTAAATTTCTGCTTTGACCTCTTGCACTTGGAATGTAGCCGTGAAATATACTGTCATGTAATGCAGTGATATTGCTGTTGTATTTAATACCTAGTTAGTTCACCCAAAAGGAATCTCTGATTAAGGGCCAAATTGAAGGCCAGCAGAAATATAAGGAGGAATTGTGTCCTCAAGAGGTTTAGAGTTTACGTAGGAAGGACATGCTTAATGTGTTTTTCAAAAAGGACATAATAAATCATTTAAATGGCTTAATGACTGGAAGAATCATCAAATGAGAAAAAGGACAATGAGAGTAGGTTCTGTGTTGAGGAATCATGGGTCTTCACATTTAGCACTTAATTATGCTGGCTGGGAAGTTCTTCACAAGCGGGGGCTAGGTTAAACTCATTACCGTGTCCTTAGTGTTTATTGCTCAGCAACTGTACAATGTAATTGCTAACAGTTTCTTTGTATTTTTGAAATTTCTGACTTATACTAGTTGTGCTTAGTAACACAAAATAAGCAGCTTCCTTTGGGGATGAGACTCTGGTAGACTTTATCCAACTCTTCCTTAAAATAGAGCTGCTTAAAACTTGGATTACATCCCTGTTATTTTTTAATTTTTTTTTATTTTTAATTTTAATTGGTTTTAATGGATTCAATGTGATTCATAGATAACGATTCTAAGAACTTAATGATACACCCTCCCTTCCTCTCTTCTGGCCTTGGTTTCCAGATATTTCTTTGCCATATAATTCTGATCACTTATTTCTGTTCTAGGTTTGTTTCATTGTCTCTCTAAGATATTTTTTCACATAACTGTTTCCATTTCTCCCCAAGTGAAAATACAGAAGTCAAGTGTAGCAGCCTCTGTAAGCCATGGAGCAGTGGGGAAAGTCAGTTTGGATCCTTTTCTGCCCATTTGGAGCAACTCTTTTCGTCAGATCTGAGACCCAATACCTAGCTTATGTGGTCATCTCTCTTAGGAAGGTGATGGAGGGACAGGCATTTGGCACAGTAGTTAACAACATAGCTTGGGGCACCCGCATCCCATAGCGGAGTGCCAGATGTCAGATTAGCTGCACTGCTGGTTCCAGCTTCCTGCTAGTGCACACCCTGTGAGACAGCAGATGATGGCTCAAGTGGTCGGGTCCTGGCTATCCACATGGGAGACCTGGATTGATTTTCTTACTCCTAGCTTCTGTCTGGCCCATCCCTGGATCTTAAAAGCATTAGGGGAATGAACCAACAAAGGGGAGTGAACCAACAAATGAATTTTAGAAATCATTAGAAAAAAAAAGAAAGGTAATGAAAGTTGGGACATGAAAAAGGTAGTAGTTTTTTAAAATATAGAAGGGGTAGATTTTTAAATGAGAAAAAAAAGGACAAATACTCTATGTTCTCCCTGGATTGTGATAACTAATAGGGCACCTAAAAGGTAATCTATAGAAGTAAAATTGACACTCTGAGATGAAATGACTTTGAACAGCCCTTATCTTGACTGTTAAGGAACATTTTTTAAATATGCTATTTGTTAACTCTTTGCTTAGTATAGAGCTAATCATATATCTATAAAGTTAAATCTTAGTAAAAAAATAAGAATGGGAATAGGAGAAGGAGAAGGCAGAGGGGTGGGAGTGTGGGTGGGAAGTTCGGGTAGGGTGGGAAGAATCACTGTGTTTTAAAGCTGTAGTTATGAAATGTATGAAGTTTGTAGTCCTTAAATCAAAGGTTTCTAGGGGGTAGGGAAGCATCTGGGGAAGGACATAAGGCCAAGTTGTATTAATATGCTTAAAAAAGTTCAGGGGAAATGGAGTGAAAAAATGTTTGCTTCGGTACAAAACCTTGAAATCTATGCATAGTGCTTCGTGATACGCATTTTCTATGAATTTTTTGAAGATTGCTTATATGCATGGATTTCAAAAGTTTCAACCAAAATAAGCATATCATTTAATTACATGTTCCATGAACCTTTTGAAACATATTCGAATTTTTTCTTTTGAAATTTTAATTGTGGCAGTAATTGAATTTCATCTTCAAATTAGCACATCTGACCTAAAGAACTGCTTTGGCACTTCAAACAAACAAACAAGTAAAAAACAAACAAACAAACAAACAAAAAAACCAGAAAAACATGCAATTGAATAAACAACAAAGCAAACATTGGGTTGGACCAGATTTGCAGAGTTGCTTGTGGCTGGCTTCTCTACACTTGGTTTCCAGCAGAGTGCACTGTGGTTGGTGGGCAACTGTGATCTGATAGATCCCTGGGTCATTTGTCTCCCCTCTGCTCCCAGCATCGTGAATCTTGCCCACAACAGGTTGTCACACAAATTCTAGAATCTTGACAGTTGTCAAATGTATTTCAAATATAAAAGCAGCACAATTTGTTACCAAAATTATTAGAGTATTGAAAATCTTCTTTAAAAATACTGATAATCCCATTACTCTGATATAGGGATATCATTTTTGTTTACAAATCATTTGTTTCATAATTATATGACTTTTACATAATTATAAATGTAGTAAACACAAAATATTGTCCTGCTTTCTCATCCATTTTTATAGGAGTGGAGTTTTCCATTCTTGCTAAAAATGCTTTTGTATATAACATTTTGGATGTCTAATTTTGATCTTGTAACTAACTATATCGAATATAACATTTCTCTTATAACTAGAGTTTTAGGGTCTTTTGTTTCTTCTCTTTCTTGATATTGGAAATCATACAACATTTGACCTAGCAATTCTGAACCAGCCCACATTGGAGTGCCTGGGTTCAGTTCCTGGCTCTGGCTCCTGACTCCAGTAGTCTGATAATACAGACCTGAGGAGGCAGCTGTGTGATGACTCAAGTAGTTGGGTTCCTGCTACCCACACAGGTATTGAGTTCCTGGCTCCTGCCCACGGGCCATTGTGTGCATTTGGAGAATAAACCAGCAAAAGAAATTGATTTCTCTCCCCCTACCAAATAAATCATTGATAAAAATATAGCAATGAATTTATATACATAAATATATATGATTGATAATTATTCACCTGAGCTATGTTTTCCTAAATAATCGCCTAGTCTTTTTAGATGAGATAAAAGAAACAGCTTGGTTATGTGTCTTGAAAATGATTGTGCACTCTAACCTGTGTGCTCATATTTGTAAGTGATTAAAGGTGCACCATTAAATATGGGGCCCAGTTGGGGTGGTCCTTCTTAACTGCATTCTCTATATCTCCGTGTGTATAGTTCTTTATAAACCTTTCAGGGTCCAACATTGGTTATCTTCCCCTTTATGCTCAATCTCACTTCCCTCTCCGTGTGTTGGGGAATAATCCACTTTCCTAATCTTTGGGTTTTATTGGCCTGTTTATTGGATTCCTCACTCTCTTTCAAAAAAAAAAAAAACAAAAAAAAAAACAACTTCTGAGTTCTATTTGATTATGGATTTGGGGGCCTAAGAGCCACTTCTCTGCAAAGGAAAGTGTGCTTTGCACACATCGGGCAACAGGTCTCACCTGTCCACCAGGAAGGAACGCATGTGGTGCACTGGACACTTGCCTCCCTAACTGATCCTATTCTGAGATCTCAAGTAACAGACCTCAAAGTGGAGTGACATAGACTTAGGCAAACACAAATTCCAAATACCTGTGAGTGTCCAGGGGAGCAGGAGATTCGAAGTCAGAGTCTATCGGTCAATTATTGGTCAATTCGATCGGTAAGATCTCTGATGAGACTGCCCACTTTCTCACACAATCCCCAGCACAGTATGCCTAGGCGCGGAATCCATCACAGGCGATCCAAATCCTTGAAACCCTGTGATGTAGGCGTTAAGTTCCGTACAACAGTCGGAAACCGGCACGACTGTTGTTCAGATCAGAGCTGGGCTCTGGAGACTTCAGGAAGAGGATGCTGCAGTCCGCAGTTGTTGAAGGAGACCTGCTTGTGTTTCCTGCTGTGTAGCTGTGCAAATCCTGCTGGCAACGTCGGCAAACAGGCTGAGAGCCTCCAAGAATGGGCCCTAAAGTATTATTTTTCAGAGAGAGAGATGAAGTTTTAAGAAGTAGTTTGGAGCCTAACAACAATGGGTTTGAGTTCCACACATGTTCAGTTACTAGTCAGTGGGCAAATTATTTAGTGTGATCCTACTGCAGGGCACCAGGGAATTACAAAGGTGATATATGTAAAATGTTTTTAAGCATTATATTTTACACAGAGTTTCTACTCAGCACAGACTAATTATTGTTGTTGTTTTGTGAATATGATAGTAAAAAGACTGAATTCTGTTAAAATTGGCAAATAGGGAGGGACAAGCCTGTTGAAGCTTTTCCTAGATTAATCAGATACATGAGGGCAAGAATGTGTTGTCTGTCTTCTCATTGTATCTAGTTTCTGCTCTATGAGAGATACTTAATAAAATAATAACACATAATAAAATATAAGTAAGAAAGAATAAAGAATGAATGAATGATTGAATGAATGAGTTCCTAACTTGTATCCATCTGTCGGCCCTTGATTGTGTGGGTCTTCTCCCAGCCACAGGAACATCCATCATCATAGTACGCCTGCTTGCTTTCTGCTATAAATCTCTTCATTTTCCTCCTGGGAGGCTAGTTCATGCAAACAAAACTCTGGAAAAAGGAAATAGCTTAGCCTGGTACTGTAAGTTCAGAAAAATAGCCAATTTCTGAATATGGCAGTGATTCTCAGTGCGACAGCGGGGCTGGGACTGTGACCCAGGACTCTGACGAGTGTCTCATTTTCTGAGATGGAGGTGGCATGGAGTTACCCTCTCAGAATGTCATTAGGAGCCATTCCCATTGTCCCAGATGAAAATTGAGAGGCTTTTGCTCTCTTGCCATGATGTCGTTAGATTTCCGTATTTCGTGGCTCCCACATATGGGATCATGCTTTGGATACTAACAACAAATTATCCTGATAAACATATAATAGTTTTTAACGTAGACTTTTGTTAAAAAGACCAAAACATACAGCACATGCCTGTAGCACAGCATCGCTAGAGAAGGCACAGGTTGAATCTGAAACAGGAGCTACAGAATCCAAATAAAATCTGTCAGGTAGCAGCTTCCTGAAGATAAGTGCGTATTTAGAACGTCACATTTTCCCTGACACTATGCCCTCCATAAGGACGTCATTTTCAATATACATTTGTCTGCTTTACCTCTTGGTGATTTTGATAAAAAATAAAATCAGCCCTGGATTATAGTTGCCTTGCAAAAAAAAAATTGAAGGTAATATTTTCTAGGTTTTGCTAACTCTGCCTTGGAAGCAGACGAGTTATGGTGCAGGACTGTAACTTCGCCTACTTGTTAATTGGCAGGTTAAACTTTTATGAGTTTCTGGTACCCTGGTGATACATGACTATTAAAATTTGCAGGTGGTTCAAGGGGAGAGAGATGTAAGTTCCTGTGCTAGTAATATATCATAAAAGTGTGTATTTCATGTGCCTGTTGTGAAAATGGAGACTTTAATACTCTTTCACAATATAAGCTGATTAAGGAATCTTTATGGATCTCATTACCTGTGGGCCCTATTTTTTTCATAGGAACGTGGAGAGTGTAATGCTTACAGACAGAAGCAGGGAGGAAAATAATTAGCCCAGTGGTACCTCACTGCGAGGGCGAGTTTACCGACACCCTCTGCGTTCACCTCCCAACCCTTGGAAATTGCTCTGGCTTCAGAAGTTGCTTCCAGCACTTGAAATGCTGTTGATGTGGCGTTTTCCTCTTTCCCTTCAGAAGATGACGTTTGCTTCATTACGCTTCTGTCTTACATCTCAGTGTCAGCACGTTCCCTTTTTTGAGTCCACCTTTTCATTAGGAAATGTCAAGCTATGTACTCTGGCTAGTGATGGGATTCCACAGAATCACTAAGTCTTGGAAAATGTCTTTATGTGATTGTAATTCTTGGGAAGCTGTATGTTCTCATGTTTTACATGTGGACTTAGGGTCTAAATTGGTCATTTCCCCACCAAACCATAGACGTAGCTCTTTATAATTAGGATTATAGCTTGGTTTTACATGGAGAAAATAGTGAAATGGGTCAGTTCTGGTTTAGAAAAGAGTAGAAATGTGAACAGTAAAATTTGTTTTACTTTGAACTTTTAGCCCAACATTTTCCTTTACACATTTTTTGAGGGGAAGATTTTTGTTTGTTTATCTGATATTAAATCATTTAAAATAGTTGTTTTAGAAAGTTAGATTGTGATTTAGTTTTTCAGTCATCTAATAAATATTTTGTTTGAAGGTAATGCATGTCTTTTAACTTGGTGCTGAGAAAAAAAAAAAAAACAGAATCTTTCTTCAAGTCCATTAAAAAAAGTGATTTCTTTTCTAAGTTGGTTCACCTGTGGTCATGGTGAAGATGCAGCAAAGAAGACACAGAGACAGAGCTTGGAATGTAGAGTGAGAAGCTGAGGCCTAAGAGAGAATGGGCATCGGTCACCATCCTAGATGGAGAAATGCGTTTGTGCTGCAGTGACAATCATACTGGGGCTTGTTGTTCTGTCATCGGTTCTAAGCACTTACTCTCTAGAACTTTGCCTGCCAAGAGCCTGAAGAAGTAATTCCTTTTGACAAAGAGTGCATTCTGACCAGGACAGTTATACATCACACACACACACACACACATATAATTGCATGTGATATACTTGTATATATACACAAACTGTATTATGTATACATACAGGGCACTTCAAAAAGTTCATGGGAAATGATATGAAAAAATAATTCTGTTTTGGTGCAAAACTTTTTTATTTAAGATTTATTTTATTTATTTGAAGGGCAGATTTACAGAGAGGGAGAGGGAAAGTGACAGGGAGAGAGGGAGAGAAAGAGAAGGACAGAGTCTTCCATCCACTGTTTCACTCCCCGAATGGCCATTGTCTGGGCCAGGCTAAAGCCAGGAGCCAGGAGCTCCATCCAGGTCTCCCACGTTGGTGCAGGGGCCCAAGCATTTGGGCTGTCTTCCACTGCTTTTCCAGGTATATCAGCAGGGAGCTAGATCAGAGGTGGAGCAGCCAGGACTGGAACTAGTGCCCATATGGGATGCTGGCATTGCAGACGGCAGCTTAACCCCTACGCCAAAGTGCCAGTGCTGTGCAAAACCTTTTGATATCCATACATTTGTTTTAAATATCCAATTCCCATGAATCTTTTGAAGACTCCTTGTATGCATGGATTTCTAAACTTTTTTTGTACCAAAATAGACTTATCTTTTAACTCCGTTTTTGTGTGGACTACTTAAATACAGTACACAGTGTTGTTCGTGAATACACTAAGATACTATATTTTTATAAGAGCTCATGAATTGATTTATGACTTTCTTTAAATTAGTTTAGTTTTTAAAATCTCATTATCAAATGTGTGACAGTAGAGCATGTAATACAGTTGACAGGAATATGGTCCTTTAAATATTTGTTCCCCTTGCCATAGCTTTGTATTTTTGTTGTTGTTGTTGTTGCCTTTAAGAATACATTGCTTCAGGAAGGAAGAATGGGTTTTTTTTTTTTTTTTAACTTTATGAAATACAAGAGGGTGGCAATAAAAGTAGTTTTCTTTATTGCAAAATACTGCAAATGATGTTCTAGAAAAAGGTGGCGAATTTTATGCTTTACAGAAAATTCACTCTTTGGGTGATGTCTTTGGGAAGCTGGGTTTTAGAGGAAAGATTTTTTTCTTTCCCAAAGAAAAAGAGGTAGCTTTAGAGAATGATAATCCCATCAGGGAATAGTGGGAATCAAAGGCTAGTTTTGAAAATCCGCTTCTTGCCAGGTGACAAGGTGCTAAGCCTCCCTGCAGGGGGTGGTTGGCAGCAGGGCCTGTGTGTCAGTCTTTCAGAGGTGCTAATAAGCCAATAAGCCAGGAGTCCCAGCTGGAGGATTTGGTGTATCCCTGGAGTGCTTGTGTATAGCTCCCCTTAGGACAGGATGCAGGTTGGTCCCCAAGGTTTCCTGGGGATCCACTTTGTATGTACATGTCTTTCTCTAGGTGCCTATATGGAAGAAAAAAATGTGTTTAAAAACAGATAATTGGCCGGCGCTGCGGCTCAATAGGCTAATCCTCCACCTGCGGTGCCGGCACCCCGGGTTCTAGTCCCTGTCGGGCGCCAAATTCTGTCCCGGTTGCTCCTTTTCCAGTCCAACTCTCTGCTGTGGCCTGGGAGTGCAATGGAGGATGGCCCAAGTCCTTGGGCCCTGCACCTGCATGGGAGACCAGGAGAAGCACCTGGCTCCTGGCTTTGGATCAGTGCAGTGCGCTGGCTGCAGCGGCCATTGGAGGGTGAACCAATGGCAAAGGAAGACCTTTCTCTCTGTCTCTCTCTCTTACTGTCCACTCTGCCTGTCAAAAAAAAAATTAAAGAAAATTAAAAACAGATAATTGAGATATGTCTTCTCTCATACTCCTACAATCTTTTATTTTCCATTGCAAACACACACAATACACACACAGAATAGTATACCAAGCACCTGATAAAAGTAAAAATCTGAAAGAAAGATGGAGTTTATCAGAGCAAAAGGCTCCCCACATTTCCAGCCCGCCCCATGGTGCTGTAATGTGTGGTGGGAGTGATTGCTGCTGTTTTGTTGGCTGGCTTTGTGCTAAGTGTCTTCTAGTCAGGTATTTTCATCATTTATTCTGGTACAACTCCTGTGACTGCTGGTAGATGAAGATCCTGCAGTTCGGATGCGTGAAATAATCTGCTGGCCATTGAGTGCCTAGAAGACCCATACCTAAAGCCTGAGCTCTTGACATGACAGAAAATACAGTGGCCATTACTCAAAGTAGAAAGTTTATAGCACATGCGACAGGAACTCACATTCCCAGCCCTAGATGGACATTGTAATATACAGATTTGAAGGACAGGGGCTGTCATTTGGCCTACTGGCTAAGATGCCTGCATCCTACCTCAGAGTGCCTGGGTCTGATCCAAAGCTCAAACTCCTGACCCCAGCTTCCTGCTATGTAGGCCCCTGGAGGCAGCGAGTGAGGGCTCCAGTGGTGAGTTCCTGCCACTTATATGAGAGAACTGGACCGAATTCCCAGTTCCTGGCTTTAACCCTGCCCAGCCACAGCCATTGCAGTCATTTTTGGGTGTGAACCAAGGCATGGGAGCGCCCTCCCTCTCTCCCTCACCCTTCTGTGGCTCTCTGCCTCATAAATACAAAGACTCTTACAAATTAGAAGGAAAGATAGTCTAATTAACACTCTTCATCTAGTGAAAACTTGAAAAGGCATAAAGGAAAAAGAAATTATCCATTTTATATCTATATTGTTTGAAGTTTCTCAAATTTTTGTTCGATGAAGAGTAGTTAAAAGAACATTGATTTTTAAGTACTTTCATAATGACAACCAAACAATTTTATAATAGAGTGTTTTTTTTAAAGAAGCAAATATGAACATATCTGTGACACATCATCTCAAAGTTTTATCATGTCTACCTTCAGATGGACTGAATTAAAATATGGTTTAGCTTAAGAAGGCAATTTGAAA
This sequence comes from Lepus europaeus, assembly GCF_033115175.1. Lineage (NCBI taxonomy): Eukaryota > Metazoa > Chordata > Mammalia > Lagomorpha > Leporidae > Lepus > Lepus europaeus. The sequence goes on from NC_084846.1 coordinate 22,620,199, forward strand.
ACTTTGCTGTCAATAGTATCTAGTAAAACTCCATTTAAAAGTGTTTATTGGTTTTTAACTATGAACTAAATAAAGAATGTATCACACTAATTTGAAGGATTTGCCAAATAACAGCATATACCAGAAATATTTCAGTTGTGAATTGGTGTTTGATACAATATCACAAAAGGAAGATAGGGCAGAAAAAATATCTCAACTTAATTTGAGAAAAGAATATGTGGTAAAGGTAATATAATACCGATTTTCTAAGTTCAACTAGAAATCCATAAGGAAACAGGAAAGAATCTTTGGAACTCTTGATTCTGACTTGAAATCTATCTCGTGATGCATAAAGATCCACCAAAACACTGGGGCCTTGTTTATATTTGAAAAAATTCTCATGCTAATACATTTACTCCCAATAAATCAATATTGAATGTAAAAACTTTTTGTGAGTTTGCACTTGTTATTGCATTAACAGTATAGTAACTTTGTCTCATGCGTATCAGAATTTCTGATTGATTGTGACATGTCTTTGTAAAACATATGAAGTCACGTTATTCCTTACTTGACAAAATTTGGTTGGCAAAACATTTGAAATAGAGAGTGCTAATGTGTGTCAGGAAAAGGCTGAGGGATCATTGCTGCGTATGTTCTGACCTCTGAGTAAAACAATATGATATACCTCAGTGCAGAGCTGAGGCTGAAGTTTAGTGCTACATGAAACTTCTGCTTCGAGTCCCAGTGGCTCCACTTCCCATCTAGCTCTCAGCTACGGCCTGGGACAGCAGTAGAAGGTGACCCAAATCCTTGGGCCGCTGCACCCACAAGAGAGACCTGGAAGAAGTTCTCGGCTCCTGATTTTGGATCGGCCCAGTTCCGGCTGTTGTGGTCATTTGAGGAGTGAACCAGCAAATGGAAGACCTTTCTGTTTCTCCCTTTCTATGTCTCTAATTCTGCCTCTCAAATAAATAAAATCTTTAAAAAAACCCTCAAAACATTTAGAATTATATTATTAGTTAATAAGGATGGATTCTTTGGTAGGTGCTGAGTTTGTGTTGGGCTAAGAATACTTTGTCAGTACCTCCCTTTGAATATATGTGTTAATTAATTGTGATAAGAGATTTCAGTGAATGTGCTAATAAACTCACCTTAAACTAAGACCACACATGAGAAACTTCAAGTCCAAAGGAAATGAGAAGGCCAGAGGAAGAGATCGCAAATAAACAAATGCTATTTCAAGCTGAAATGCTCTAACTGGAATACTGCTAAGATACTAAAATACTTAGACTTTCAAAAGGTGTGGATATTTGGCATTTATTGTTCATATATACTTAAGTGAAAATTATTTGAACTAAGTCTAACTTCCAGATTCATTTTATTAAAGGAGGTATTTTGTAAAGATACAGTGATGATATTAACCATTCTCTTACGTGATGTCCATTCAAGGACAGTAGCAAGAAAATAAGTAACTTCTGTGTTCTTTCTTATGAAGTAATGGGAGCTATGTCTCTTCCTACCTCAGTCTTCATGTTTCTGCTTTGGCCTACAGTGATCAAAATTGAGTGATCACTTGCTGTCAGTAATATGCCTCAGTCTGACTATAGGGCATTCTTTTCACTATATTTTATTTGTCTTTTGAATTATTCAGTAATATATTTAATTATAAGTGGTTCTTTAACTCCTTTTTATATGTTTATAACAAATAAATTATAAAGAAATGGCTCCCAAGTTAAAAATTTTTGTATCTTCCTATTTCTAAGTTATTTTGTTCTTTTAGTGAAAAAAATATGTGGGCAAAATATCAAAATGTCAACATACACACAAGCTTTTTTTTAAATTTGAAAGACAGAAGAGGAGAAACAGAGATCGATTTTCCAACTGCTGGTTCACTCCCCAAATGGCAGCAATAGCCAGGTCTGGGCCAGGCAGAAGCCAGGATCCTGAAGCTTCTTCCTGGTCTCCTACATTGGGGGCAGGGGCCCAAGCACTTGGGCCATCTTCCACTGCTTTCCCAGGCACATTAGCAGGGAGCTGGATTGGAAGTGGAGGGGCTGGATTTCAAACCGGTCCCCACATGGGTTGCTGACGTTGCAGGTGGAGGCTTAACCTGCTGTGCCACAGCACTGGCCCCCAAACACACTCCTACATACAGAATATTATAATAATAGGCATAAACACTTCCTGGAAGAAACTAAAAATACAACTTAAATTAATCGGACCAGCTACTCGTTAATTTTAGAGACTACCCTGGTAGAGTTTTATGTACAATGGGAAATAGCGAGTGATTGACTTTGGTATTTTGGTTCTCAATTTTTTTTCTCCCCATTCTTATTTTGGAGAGTAGTCTTCCTTGAAATGTTGCATGTTTAGTCCTTACTCCATACTTTCCCGTGCTTTCTACCATGCCCCATCATTCTGTGACCTGTCTGCCTCTCAGTCCGCTTGCCTTTTGCTGGTTCCTTATCTTTCTTGTACTTGGGTCACAAATCCTTCCCCTAACTTTGCAGCTGAGAAAGCAAATCCTGGGAAGATCAAAGTAGCCTGGCTGAGTTTACACAGGGCTGATTGGTCAGAACGGGGCTTCCTGGTGCCCTGTTTCTCCTAAGCTTCTGATGCAGTTAGAACGTGATGCCAATAGACTGTGGCGTACTTCTTGGTGGCTTCATGTATACATATTTCTGTTTTTTTTTTTTTTTTGACAGGCAGAGTGGACAGTGAGAGAGAGAGACAGAGAGAAAGGTCTTCCTTTTTGCCGTTGGTTCACCCTCCAATGGCCGCCGTGGCTGGCGTGCTGCGGCCAGCACACCGCGCTGATCCGATGGCAGGAGCCAGGTGCTTCTCCTGGTCTCCCATGGGGTGCAGGGCCCAAGCACTTGGACCATCCTCCACTGCACTCCCTGGCCACAGCAGAGAGCTGGCCTGGAAGAGGGGCAACCAGGACAGAATTGGTGCCCCGACCGGGACTAGAACCTGGTGTGCCGGCGCCACAAGGCAGAGGATTAGCCTGTTGAGCCGCGGCGCCGGCTTACATATTTCTTGATATAAACTGGAATGTCCATGAGGTTGCTTTCCTTCAGGTTCTATCAGTATGATTGTTCCAGCTTTAAAAAATAGTTAAAATATCTCCATCCTGGCTGTTAAGTGGGCCTTGCTTCTCAATTGTACCTCCTCTTAGCAGCCCAAGTGAATCTCTTTAACCACTGTCAACGAAAATGGGCATTTAGCAACCAATGGTTGGGCAAAATGATCAGTGAAACACTCAGGTTTTCATAGAGAGACATGTTCTCTTCCACATTTATCTTTTTGGTTGGATTCATTCTTATAATAATGATGAAAGAAAAGATTAACTCTCCTAAGAGAATGCTGATTTCAGGTTTTGGTTTTTAAAAAATTATTAACAGTAAGCAATATCTGAAAACAGTATTGAAAGAAGTGTTTATGTAATATCAGATGTCCCCTTAAAGTTTTTCAAAGGTTTCTCTTCAGAGATCATTTAAAGATTCTAATTCTGAAATAGCTTGAGTTATCTGTATCTATCTTGAAATTTCAAGTATGGAAATACTGTTTTTATGTATCTAAGTTATCCTTACTCTTTGCTTTTCAGTTGGCTGATTTGATGAATTGCACTGTTGATTTTCAAATGTTAACCCATCCATGAAATTTGAGATTATGTCCCACTTGTCATGATGTATTATCGTTTTTCTATATTATTAATCTGTTAACTTTTTATTTAAAATTTTTGCATCTGTGTTCATGAAAGATGTTTTTAGTTTCTTGCAGCATCCTTGTTGGTTTTGATATCAGAGTAGTGCTTCACTGGGCTTGGATAGTATTTCTTTCTCTTCATTTTTTTGGAACAGCTGTATAAAATTGGTAATATTTTTGCTAAATAGTTAAAGTTTTCAAGTGAAGCTATCTGGGTCTGAAGTTTTAACTAAATATTCAACGACTATAATAAATAATGGGGTGGTCAAGTTATTTCTTCTTCAGTGAATTTTGATAGAGTTCTTCAAAGAATCTATTTCTTTTAACTTGCCAATTTATTTGAAAATATTGTATTCATAGTATTGTCTTATTATGTTTGCAGTTGTAATAGAATAAGTAGTGATGCCACCTTTGTATCTTTTTCTTTTTTCCAATACATTGAACTAAAGTTGATCTACTATTGGCCCGCTCATATTGCTTTTTTAAAAATATCTGCTGTCATTCTTATTTTGTTCCTTTGTAAATTATGTGAGTTTTTTCACTCTGAATTTATAAAATCTTTTCTCTTTATTATTGATTTGGGGAAATTTTATTATGATATATTTTTGTATAGCTTTATTTACATTTCTTGTGCTTGGAATTCACTGAGCTTCTTGGATCTGTGGGTTTATAGATTTCATCCAATTTAGATAATTTCATTCAATTCTTTTTATGTCCCTCCCACATCCTTCAAGGGCTCCAATTGTAATAATTGTGTAAGTTACCCCAGGGATCACTCATGGTTTATACTATTATGTTAGTCCTTTTCTCTATGTGTTTCGGTTTAGGTACTTTTTTTATTTCTGTGCTTACAGGGTTACCAGTCTTTACTTCTGCATTATCTACACTGCCATTTAGTCAGTGCATCCAGTGTATTTTTCATCTCATACTATACTATAAATTTGCAGAAGTGAAATTTCTGTTGTTTTGGTATTTTCCTTATTTCAATTTAAATTTTTAAACAAATGTGATGATCTCAATGAATGCTCTAAAGGGTCACATGTTTCAGTGCTAGATCATTTTTCTGTTTGGTTGTTTTTTATCCTATCTATGGGTTTTATTTTTCTGAGTCTCTGAATGCCTGATAATTTTAGATTAGAAGTCAGTCACTGGGAATTGTTTTTAAGATTTATTTTTATTTATTTGAAAGTCAGAGTTACAGAGAGAGGGAAAGACACAGAGAGAGAGAGAGAGAAAGAGAGGGAGAGAGAGACAGAGACAGAGACAGAGACAGAGGGAGGGAGGGAGACAATTTTCCATCTGCTGGTTCACTCCCCAAATGGCCACAACAGCCAGGGCTGGGCCAGACAGAAGACAGGAACCAGAAGTTTCTTCCAGGTTGCCCATGTGGTGCAGAGGCCCAAGGACTTGGGCCATCTTCTGCTGCTTTCTCAGGCACATTAGCAGGGAGCTGGATTGCAAGTGGAGCAGCCAGGACGTGAGCCAGTGACCATATGAAATGCTAGTGTTGCAGGCAGTGACCTTACCCACTATGTCACAATGCCAGTCCCCTTGTGACTTTTAACTTGTTGGGCACTAGATATTTTTGTAGTCCCCTGACTCTTTCTTTGTTCTGGGGTGTAGTACAGTTCCTGGCCAACAGTTTTATGCTCTTGAGTGTTGCTGTTAAGATCTGTTTGTCAGAACTGGAGCAGGTGGCTTTGGACAGCACCACTTCAGCTGCTCTACCAAAGGCACTTTACATACTGAGGCTTCCTGGTCTGGCTGTAGGACCAGCAAGTCTTCTTGTTTTGTGTGAGTGCTGGTGACCCTTACCTCTAGGTCTTTGGGGGGATTCTGCTCTCTGTCTCAAGTAGTTCCCCACATATATGAATTTCTGTTGGTAGAGACCCTTTATAGATTTGAGAATTCTATCTCTGAGTAGTTCTCCTCTCTGTGGTACCCTATCCAGAAAACTGATTGCTTTGTTCTCCTGTGGACTGTAGTTCTGTATCCTCAAATCTGGAGTCCACCAGACTCTTGCTGGACATTCCTTCCCCATGCCATCACCTAGAAACATGGCCACAAGCTTGGACAGTTGTAGGACTCACCTCATTTATTTTTCATCTGTCAGGATTACCATCCTTTCTTGCCTCAAATCCAAAGTCTTGTGAACCATTGTTTCATGGCTTTAGTTGTTTCAGCTAAAAGGGCCAGTTCTGTTCTCACTGCTTCACTTAAGTTGAAAGGAGGCATTGCTTGACACCTGGGGCAGGCATGAGGTGGGGAGACCGGAGACCACATTCTGAAATGCCAGCCTCAGAGAACGGGCTCAGCACAATGAATCCTAGTATTTTGGCATGAGTACATCTTTATACTTATTTTTTTTTCTTTTCAGAAAAAAAAAATGGGAAAACATACAAACCAAAAAGTACAGCCACACTAGCACCTAAAGTGCTCTTTAATAAATTAGTGAAATAATTGCAGGCAAGTTGATAGATTGTGTAGTTGGTTACCAAAGTCATGTCCCTTTACAAGTACTTATCTTCAAGGATATCTTTAGCAGACCCCAGAAGGCTTAAAAAAATAAAGGAATTTTTCACAGAACCTAACTAGTTCCATTGAAAAGAGTTTGTTTACTTTTACTATGTCTTCCTACCTCATTAGCGATGAGCTTTCATGCTTTGAGGAATTTATTATGAGAGAGGTTGGGTGTTCAGGATTTTTGTCATTTTTTTTAAGTCAGACTGATAAGAGCAGGGCCCGTCCTGTGTTCATTCACCATAAAATGTTTGTTTTACATTCTATACTTGGGAACAATTGCTTAGTACAAACACTCAGCACTGCCCATTTTTATTCAAACACTGACTAATGGAAGACTTTATGCAGCAAGGCAAGTAATGTTTCTCCGTTTGAGAATCCTTATTTTAGGGATTGTGTTTTCTGTCCTGTACAGCTCAGAGAATCTTTGTGCATAATAGGACATATCTGAATGGCCAAGTTGTATCATCTCTATTTTTTTCTCTCTTTTTACTCTGTAGAACATAAAGTTTGGAGATGGAGTTTTGGTTTTATCATTTTCTAGTATTATTTCTCTCTCTCTTGTCTAACAAGAAAATTGATATTGTCATGAATATATAGCTGGTGAGAAAACTCCCTTCTTAATGGTGATGCTGATCGTGCTAAATGTGTGTCAGTTACTGGTGTTCTCAGAAGTATACAGTAACTCTTCACAGTTCTGGGGGTGACCACCATTATTCCTACTTCACCCACGAAGAAATTGAGTCTTAAACAGTAAGCTCAATGGGCTGTTGCTGTGGCTTGGTAGGCTAAGCCTCCACCTATGGCACAATGCATTCCGTATGGGCACCAGTTCTAGTCCCTGCTGCTCCTCTTCCAATCCAGCTCTCTGCTCTGGCCTGGGAAAGCAGTGGAAGATGGCCCGGGATACCTGGAGGAACCTCCTGGCTCCTGGCCTCAGATCAACCTGGCTCTGGCCGTTATGAACCAGCAGATGGAAGTCCTCTCTTTCTGTTTCTCCCTCTTTGTCTGTCACTCTACTTCCCAAATAAGTAAATAAATCTTTTTTTTTTTTTTTTTTTTTAAAGAGTAAGCTCAAATTCCAGAGGGGAAAGGAGAGCTCTGGAGGACACACAGGTCTCTGTGCTTGGCTAGCATGCTGCCAGTGGTGGCAGTGTTACTCCCAGACGCTGCTCAGAATCTCCAGGGAAGAGACATGACTCCACCCTGTGCAATACTCATTGCTGCTGTTGCACAATTTTTTTATTGAAAGAGGAGAAGGATAAATCACACTCTTGTTGAAATAAGCCTTTTAGGCCTGTGAAGAGGATTGGAAACCAAAGAAAACAGACATTCCTGAGGAAGTGTGGCCTATTTTTTTTTAAATAAATCTTTTCATTTGCTGAGATCTCCTAAAAATATTTCCATTTTTATAAAAGCCTTCTGGTTTCTTTGTGAAAATAGCTGTGAGGATATGTCATTGGATAGGTTCATTAAAAATTACAAGCACACAGCATTACTGTGAAAAGTTCCTGCACTTTGGGAAGGGTGCAGCTTTCCAGTGGGGGCTGCCCGTGAATCTTGGAGGCCTGCACCTGCAGCTTACAGCCTCAGGGCACTGGCACCGTGAGAACAGCACTGATTTTGTAAAACCGAAAAGCTCTGCTGTTCTACAGAAATGTTTGGAACACAGAAATGGACCTCAGTGAGATAAACAAAACTCATAAAGCGCTGAGATTAGAGAGATGGCTGGAGTTGTGGGGAAGGCCAGGCAGGAACAAACATTCTCTTCCTAAATGTAGTTTTCCAGCACTTGGGACAAGCACACTATCTGATTACCCAGGGTGATTCATTTATCTTTCTGCACTGTTGACATGAAGTCTGAATTTCAGGCCCAGGAAAGGTGTACTTCCTGTAGTTACTTTGTTTGCAGAAATCATAGACTTCTCTCAGAGTACTTTTTGTGATTGCTGGAGTTAGCAGCATCAGAGCTAGCGTAGCCACCTCTTGTGTAACAGTACAATCTCAGTAAATCACTCTGGGTTTCAAGTGTCGTGCCTGGCAGAACTATCTAGCAGTAAACAGAGTACCTGTTTTGGTTTGGTTTGGTTTGGTTTTAGCTACAGCCTGTATCAGTGATAACTCAGTTTCTTCTTTTTTTTTTTTTAAAGATTTATTTATTTATTTGAAAGTCAGAGTTACACACAGAGAAAAGGAAAGGCAGAGAGAGGGAGAGGTCTTCCATCCTCTGGTTCACTCCCCAGTTGGCCACAACAACTAGAGCTGTGCACATCCAAAGCCAGGAGCCAGGAGCTTCCTCCGGGTCTCCCATGTGGGTGCAGGGGCCCAAGCAGTTGGGCCATCTTCCACTGCTTCCCCAGGCCATAGCAGAGAGTTGGATCGGAAGTGGGGCAACCGGGTCTTGAACCAGAACCCATATGGGATGCTGGCACTGCAGTCGGTAGCCTTACCCGCTATGCCACAGTGCCAGCCCCAGTTTCTTCTTGATTATGATTTTTCATACTAATCACTCATAAAATTCATGCTTTGGGGGCTGAAGGAGGAGCATGGACAGCATACTATTGAAATCCCAGCCCCATTGGGAGTGACCTCGGGCACAGAGCACCCCCTCCCCCAGCTCAGAATTCCTGGGATGGGGCAGGGATGCAGGGTGGGAGTGGGCAACAGCCCTATTAGGGATTACCTAAGGCCATGGCTACCCTGTTCACTTCTAAGGACCCTGTTGTGAGGTTGATTGTTCTAATTTATTTTAAGCTAGGTAAGGCTGAGGGGGTTATGGCCGTGATCCCCCTTAGCCTCCATGGGGAGGGGAGAAGGGGGAGCGCTTTTTTTTACGTTGACTTTTTTTTTTCTACTGTTTTCCCTTTTTCCTTCTGCACCATTTGGGGCCCTAGGAGTTTCAGTCATCTCCCCATTTGGTCCCCTGGACTTTCTTTGTCTGTTGATTCTAACTTGTAAATAAAGAAAAATATTATTCAAAAAAAAAAAAAAGTCATCTGAAGGCAATCGTTCATTTGTTAATTCGTGGCCTCCACACATTTTTATTGAATACCTTGTATCTGACAGGCATTCTTGTTGGGTCAGTGACTCAATGACGCAAAGAAAATTCAGATTCCTGCTCTTAAAGAGTTCATGTTTTAATTGGGGGAGGGAAGGTGTTGAATAAAAGGAGAATAAAATAGACATTGAAAATCGAGTGGTGAGAAGGCTCAGAAGAAAGTAAAACAAGGTTTAAAACAAGTGGTCAGGGTCGGTGCTGTGGTGTAGTGGGCTAAGCCTCTGCCTGCAGCACCAGCATCCCATTTGGGCATCAGTTCGAGTACTGGCTGCTCCTCTTCCAATGCAGCTCTCTACTATGGACTGGTAAAACAGTGGAAGATGATCCAAGTGCTTGGGCCCCTGAACCTGCTTGGGAGACCAGGAAGGAGCTCCTGGCTCCTGGCTTTGGATCATCTCATCTCTGGCCGGCTGTTGTGGCCATTTGGGAAGTGCACCAGTGGGTGGAAGAGCTTTCTCTCTGTGTCTCCCTCTCTCTGTAACTCTGCCTCTCAAATAAATAAATATTTTTATTTTAAAAAGGCACTGGTGTTGTGGCTTAGCAGGTTAAGGTACCACCTACAATGCTGGCATACCATGTAGGCTGCAGGCTCGAGTCCCAGCTGCTCCACTTCAGATCTAGCTCCCTGATGATGCCCTGGGAAAGCAGCAGATCCAAGTGTTTGGGTCCCTGCCATCCACATGGGAGACCCAGATGAAGCTTCTGGCTCCTGGCTCCAGTCTGGCCCAGTCCTGGCCATTGTGGCCATCTGAGGAGTGAATGTGGATGGAAGATATTTCTCTGTCTCTCTGTCTCTCTGTCGCTGTCTCTGTGTGTATGTGTGTGCATGTGTCTGTCTCTCCCTTCCTCTCTGTAATTCTGCTTTTCAAATACATAAATTAATTTTTTAAAACGTCAATTCTATGTGTCTGGAATCTTCCTTCCATTTCATGGTCCAAGACAGCCCATCCAGGAAGGTGGCATGCACATGGATATCCAAGGCAGCAACAGGCTGTGGCAAAGGTCTGGAAAAAGACCCCAGGCAGAAGTAGCAACTCATGCAATGATGCAGCGGCTGTGAGCACCTGGCTGGATGCATAACCTGTCACCTTGAGTAGGACTCTGGTTTCATCTTGCTGTTACTCTTCAGAATTATTCTGAACTCTGACCCCATTTCCTTCACCCTTCAGAGTTGATGTTCATAATAAAAAGAACTATATTAGCGGCAGGTACTGTGGTGCAGCGGGTTAAAGGGCTGGCCGGCAGTGCCAGCATTCCATATGGGTGCTGGTTCAAGTCCCGGCTGCTCCACTTCTGATCCAGCTCCCTGCTAATGTGCCTGGGAAATCAGCAGAGGAAAGGTCAAGTCCTTGGGCCCCTGAACCCACATGGGAGAACCAGAAGAAGCTCCGGGCTCCTGGCTTTGGATCGGCTCAGCTCCAGCTGTTGCATCCATTTGGGGAATGAACTAGCGGATGGAAGGCATATCTCTCTCTCTCCCCATCTCTACTTCTCTCTCTAACTCTGTCTTCCAAATAAATAAAATAAATCTTAAAAAAAGCAGTATATTATATGACTATAAAGCTATTGTCTTATATCATTGGTTATATAGTTTTTTTAGGAAATTATTTTATATTTTGAATAATCTTAACAAAATACTTTAAAAATGGTTTCTTAAGAAACAGTTACATTTCAAAACCATTGCTTTTCATTCAGAGCATGCATTAAAATCAGCAAGTCCAGCATCTCTAAAATGTAGACCAGAAGAAGGAAGTGTGGATAGAAAGAAGAAAGAAGATAAATTCTTTTTTTTTTTTAATGTCTGGGAAGATGTAGGGAACTTTGCCCCCAGTGAGGTGACTTTGGAGTTGGGAGAGAGATTCCCATGTTCAAAAAGTGAAACTTCTAGGGCGTCATTTCCCAAATTGTTTCTTTCACTGCCCTCTTGGTAGCTCAGTGTCACGGATGAGTGCGCTTACCTCACAAGTAAGCATTTAGCTCCCTGAGAAAGACTGCTAACCTTCGCTCGCCACGTGATTCAGCCCAGGGTGAATGCACAAGATTAATGAGGGTCCTGAGCAAGAACAGTCTCCCGTAAGGGCAGCACTAAATCTTGTAAGGCTGGATGTTATTGTTTGTGGAGGCTCAGCCCCCTGCCCCACTGCTAGAAGGGATCACGGTAGCGGCTCCTGACGGGTAACGCCTTGCTCCTGTGTCACTCGATTGCCGTTGTGTCGTTCCTCATTGGAATCTGTTTTTAGGAGACACCCCACGTCTTCGTGTTTCCTCACTCTGTCTAAATGGGAGTCTTAGAGTGCTACTCTCATTCCACCCCTTTTTCCAGATGATAGGAAGAAGACACATTCCCACATCTGGAAGTTAATGTTTTCATTCTACTTGACTGTCCCTTCAAGTCCACTAAAGATTTTCCTTTTCTCAGTAGTGATCTTCTAGTGGACAATAAAATGATGAGAAAAAAAAATGTCTTTTAATATGTCCCACTCTTCACTTTTTCCCTGTCTGTTTTTTTTTCCTCCCCAATCCTGTACCATTTCAGTAAAGGGAACGTGGGACAGTGGTCTTTAGGGAGAATGGACTTCTACAACGAAGCCATTGCCAACTCAACATCAACCAGGTGCTAGCCATGGAGAGTTAATATCCTCAGGTGAGCCGGGATGGTTTAGAATGCATGTGCAAATTACAAACATCAAAAACAAAGACACACACGAGGAATATTCTGAATGTGCTCCTCTGTGCCCAGTTTGCATCAGTGGTCGTATCCACAGAGCACCGTAACAGGCAAGAATGAGGCACTTATTTTATAAAACAGAATCTTCAAAGGAGAGGGGAGCTGGGCCTGCCGGGAAGGAAAGCAAAAGTCTGGAGATAGGTCGTGGGAAAGGAAGGAATCACTGTGGGGTCTGGACTTGCAGAGAGAAGGAAGTAGCAGCAGGCCACAGCCCAACCTGTCATTAGCTTAAAGTTTAAACACACACAGGCACACACACACACGTACATACACATGCACGGGGCAGGGGGAGGAGAGAGAAACAAACACAAAAACTGCCACTGACCTCACAGTGGTCTGGGTTGAAGGTTATTTTTCTCCTCTCCAGACTCATTCCCTATCTTAAGTTCATATGAACAGTTTCGCTGCTTCTTTACAGTCTCGAGTTTGGGGATGGAGTGGTGAGGTCTTAGTACTTCCAGTCTAGTAGTTCTGCTTTGCCCCTGAAGTGTTATGTTCAAGGGGCTCTGTGGTGCTAATAGCTACAAATACATCAGTTTTCTATCAAAACTTTTTATAGCAGACTGTTATTGGGTAATTGAGATGCACTTTGCTGAAATTATAACAGGTTTAAAGTAGTGGATTTTATTAATACTTATTTTTGTTTTACAGTCCAATTACACGGAACACTACACTTTATTCAGAACAGGTATCTTTTGTTTTTATTTTTAAAAACACATTGATTATATTTATAGATATTTCAAAATTAACAGCTTTGTATGCTTTTGCAGAAGGAACATTTCAGCAAATCATGAATTTTTTGTTTTTCTTTTTGGGTGTATTTTTGTTGTGCTCCATTTGTACCATAGGTCTATTTTGTTGGGGACAGCATATATATATGGTTTAAGAGGTTTAGAAAATCAGTAATCCTAATTTATTTTATCTCTGCCTATTGTAAAAGAGTTAAGTTTCTAGTTACTAGATCTTCCATCAAGAGAGAAGGCTTCATTCATAAAATAGTATAAGGTGCTTCAAGCAGTGACTTAAAAGAAAAGGTTTTGTTAAGCACTGATTTTCATTTCTGAGGGTATGTAAAATATTACATCCCAAGTGCAGTGATTTCAAGCACAGCCAATTATTTGTGTGTGGCTTTGTGTTTTGCACAGTTCTGGGCAGAACACCTGTGTCTGCTTCTATGATACTGAGCTAAGACCAGGGATGGCAAGTTCATGGTGGCTGTCTCCACATAGACCTCCTCTCATTCAGAGTCCAGAGCTTCTTACCAGAGGGTACATGCTACAGGAGTAAACACAGAAGGTGCCAGGCCTCTTAAAGGCTAGATCTGGTGGATGCAGCACCACCAATACCACATTCTGTTCACCAACACAAGTCACAAGGTCAGCAGCTATTCAAAGGGAGGTAGAATGGACTCCATGTGGTGTTAGGAGGGATAACTTGCCTTGTGCAGGGAGGGAAGGCAGTGTTTGCCACCATCTTTGCAGATTAGAGCACAAGCCTCCTTAAATAGAATAAGAAAACTCCTTAGTTCTGAAAGTCTCGTTCAAACAACAACCTGTAAATAGCATTCAGGAGCTTCATATTCACCCTTAGTTTTGCAGTGTGAGCTTGTTTGTGTGTCCTTGATCTGCAGTTAGGGCATTCCACATTATTATCTTTGACAATACGGAGCTGCACTTCTCATGCAAGTCAGATAGTTTCCCAGTGTTCATGCTTGCTCTCTAGGGTCTAGGCAGTCAGCTGAGTTATTTTTGAAAACCTTCCCTTCACCATGGTGTAGTGAAAAGAATCTGAACCCCGATGGATTAAGGTTCAAATGCAGATCCAGTTTCATTGACTGTGGCTATTTGAGCGAGTTAATTTGAAGTCCTTGTGTTTCATTTTCCTCGTTTGTATAATGAGAATATTTACAATGACTTCTTCAGGTTGGTGTGACGATTAAGCAAAATAAGTATATGTGTCGCATGGTACAGTCACTGGGCACTATACTGAGATGTCCCAGCTGTCCCCTGTCCCTGTGTTTTTTCCAGGTAGTAAGTAACTAGATATCTTAGCCTTCCTCAGTTTGGAGTTGATTTTTCTAGTAAGATCTTATAATAAATAAAGTAATAATAATTCTCTTCCCTTATCTAAACATTTAGAGGCCAAAGAAGAAGGCAATATTAAGATTGATTATAGTAGAGAGGTCCCATTATTTGTTTGGTTTTGCTTGAAAGGTAGATTGACAAAGAGAGGTTTTCCATCTGTTGGTTCACTCCCCAATGCCAGCAACAGCCAGGGCTAGGTCAGACTGCAGCCAGGAGCCAGGGTGGCAGAGCCCCAAGTTCTTGAGCCACCACCACTGCCTGCCAGGGTGTGTACCAGCAGGAAACTGAATTACAGGTGGATGTATGGGGTTGGCGCCATGGCCTTGTGGGTAAAGCCGCCGCCTGCAATGCCAGCATCCCATATGGGTGCTGGTTTGAGTCACGGCTGCTCCACTTCTGATCTAGCTCTCTGCTGTGGCCTGGGAAAGCGGAAGATGGCCCAAATCTTGGCCCCCTGCACCTGCGTGGGAGACTTGGAAGCAGCTCCTGACTCCTGGCTTCGCATTGGCCTAGCTACGGGCATTGTGGCCTTCTGGGGAACGAACCAGTAAATGAAAGACCTCTCTCTCTCTCTCTGCCTCTGCCTCTCTGTACCTCTGCCTTTCAAATAAATAAATCAATCTTTTAAAAAAAAGTGGACGTGGCACTTGATTGAAACCACTGTGATATTGGATATGGGTGTCCTAAGTGACGACTTAACCTTCTGTAACGAAGTATTTGCCCCACATTTTAACATTTATGTTTGTTGATACAATATTTGTATGGAGGTTTCATTTCTCAGAGTTCTTACTTTTTCATAAATGGCAGCTTCCTCAGAAGTTGAAAGTGTAGCATACTGTTTTTATTTTGCCTTTATAGTTACTACATAACATTAAAAAAAAAAGATTTATTTATTTATTTATTTGAGAGGTAGGGCTACAGACAGGGAGAGACAAAGGTTTTCCATCTGCTGGTTCACTCTCTAGATAGCCACAATGGCTGGAGCCGGGCCAATCTATAGCCAGGAGCCAGGAGCTTGTTCTGAGTCTCCCACCTAGATGCAGGGGCCCAAACACTCAGGCTATCTTCCACTGCTTTCCAGGTCATAGGCAGAGAGCTGGATCGGAACAAGAGCAGCCTGGACACAACATATGGGATGCTGGTGCCGCGGGTGGATGCTTATTAGCCTGCTATGCCACAGCACCGGCCCTGATTGTATAAATATTTAAAAAAATTTTTTTTAATTTATTTGAGAGGTAGAGTTACAGATACAGAGAGGGAGAGACAGAGATAAAGGTCTTCCATCTTCTGGCTTATTCCCCAAATGGCTGTAATGGCTGGAGCTGAGCCAGTCTGAAGCCAGGAGCAGGAGAGAGAGAGAGAAAAAGAGAGAGAAAGAAAGGTCTTTCATCCAATGACTCACTCCCCAAATAGCCGTTGGTTGGACCAGGCTGAAGCCAGGAGCCAGGAGCTGCATACAGATCGCCCCTGTGGCTGCAGGGACCCAACCACATGGAACCATCTTCTGCTGCTTTCCCAAGTGCATTAGCAGAGAGCTGGATTGAAAGAGGAGCAGCTGGGACAGAACCAGCGCCCATATGGGATGCCAGTGCCACAGGCAGAGGTTTAGCCTACTATGCCACAGTGCTGGCCACCGATTGTGTAACTTTTACAACAAGGTCATCAGAAAAATGAATGAAGTATTTCTCCCAACTAGTGTTCAATAGTTAAATCAAGCAATAGGAATGATAATACATCTCATGACTTGCTGGTTCATAATGCCCTATTATTGTTTATTTAGATTATATCATCCTCATGTGCTTGTGCCAAAGATATTTGTGCATTAGCTATGAGAGATTTATGAACTATTTTAACTGTAAATTTTAATCTCTAGGTATAGTAAATCAGTTTGTTTCTTGTCAAAAAATAGCTTTGAGAAACTTGAACCTTGGCTTTCACTGAAATTACTTGGACAGGAATTATATAGACAGCTTGCAGGATTGTGTCCAAATATGTGCAAAAGTTTCAGAACAATGCAAAATGTTGATTATCAAAATTACTACTGCAGATAAGTTTCTTCAAGTAGTTGCAAAAGTAGTTCTAAAATGCCAGTTTACAACTGAAGTATATCACAATGGATCTATTTTAAAATATGAAAAGCAGCAGAAGTTGTGGCACAGCAGGTTAAGCTGCCCCTGGGCCTCATGCTCCCCATGTTGGCACACCTAGTTCAAATTCCAGCTGCTCTGCTTTGGAGACGGCTTCCTGCTAGTGCATCCTGTAAGGCAACAGCTGATGGCTCAAGTGCTTGGATGCCTGCCATCCAGATGGGAGACCCAGATGGAGTTCCTGGCTCCTGGCTTCCGTCTGACCCAGCTACAACCGTTGCAGGCATCTTGGGAACGAGCCAGCAGATGGGGGGGGGGGGTCTGGCTCTTTTTCTATTTTTCTCTGCCTTTCAAGTAAATAAATATGCAAACATTAAAAAAAAGGAAACTAAGATTATTCAACAAGTATTCATGTCACTGTGAAAGAGAAAAATGCAGAGCTGAAGGTGGCATAACACATTTTCCCATTTGCAGCTGAGTGGGCAGGTGACACGTGTTGGGAGAGCCCCACATTCTGTTTTTCCTCTGATGAAACTTGTCAACTCCATTGAATTCCAGGGTTTTCAAAATATCAGAGTAGATGGAATCTACTCTTTACATTTAGGTAAATCTCACACGTAGCCGGAGAGGGACCCTCTTTCTCCAGTTAATAAAAGTCACCAGTGCTTAGCAGCCAGCAATGTGCCATGTTGGTTGGAATTCTGGAGAGTTAATATTGAAATACTCATTGTACATTACGTTTCTGGAAAATATTGAGAAGAAATTTCTCCCTGGCTAGCTCTAATCCAAGGTCTGGGCTCTTTGTAGAACAAATTATAAATTCTTTAACACTATTCTTGTGATTTGGTTGTAGAGGTGAGATCATCATGTCTTTTAACAGGTCCATTTGTACGTCAGTGATAATGAGTGTATCCCCTTGTGATGAATTCCAGCCCAATGTGCTTTGTACTAAGCTGGCCTGCAGTTTTGAACTTTGAGATAGCGTAACATAAGAGAGATTTGTTTTCACTTTGCACATGACTGAGTCCTTGCTGGCTCTCAGTAGGAAATAGACTCCACCTATGTCATGTCTTGGCACAGCAATATGTGGATACACAATCACAGAAATGCGGACTCATTGTTTGCATTTGATTTTTGGTATAAATTCTCTCCTGAATTAATCAGGAATAATTATGAGCCACATGTAACTAATAACTAAACCAGGGAATTGATTGGCATCTGTGAAGAACTTTAGAAATGTCATGGTTTACATTTATTATCTTTTGTTCCTGAGAACCTCTGAAGGCAACTGCTGCACTCCAATCATTTGTCATTCTTTCTCCCAAGTGCCAGTTTGCCAAGAGACTTTTTTATACAAGTGGCAGCATATACACAAAAAGCTACTACAGTTACTGAATCTTGGTGAGAAGCAGAGAACCTGGTTATTTTATGAAAGTACAATGACAATGGCACTTAGTGTATCAACTAGCAACTTTTATTCAAGAATATCAATGCAGTTCACAGTTGAATTGGCACAAATTATTAGCAAACATTAAGGGCACTGGGTTACTGTATTAAACCATAAATTACCTGACATATGAACACACGAAAGGAGATGTGAAATTTTCGTTCAGTCTCTTCAAAGACTAGAAAATGACTACCTCAGGCATATAATAACCAAGTTGCTTAGTCACACCCATTTACATAACCTTGGAATCATTCTTATTACCACTCTCATCCTTACTTCGAGTCTAGTTGTATACTTTATGAATCCACAAATGATTGCCTTTATTGAAAGGTTTGTGTTATTCAAGATGACTTGTAAAGTTTACTCAATCTTCCCTAGCAAGGGAAACAGGAAATTCCAGAGAACACTAGACTCAGCAAACCTATAAAATCTGAGAAAGCAGACCATTATTTCTGGAGACATTTCACATAACACTTTGGGAAGCAATGACTAATTAGTTTTCGGTCTTAACAATAGCACTTTCAGAAGCTGTTTTCCCCCTTTTACGGCTTTCATATTAGGAAAAAAAGCAAAGTCACTCAGATGATGAAATATTGGCAGCGCATGCACTGGCTTCTCTGTAGGGGCTCAGCGCTTTGATCCTTGGTACAATTACCTGGTGTTTTCCAGTTGGAGAGTAACAACCAATTGTTGCAGGCATGACAGCATCCTAGGCTGCTTTACCTCTGATGACAGACTGAATATTTCAATGGAGGCCTCTGCTCTCTCTATACCTAAATTCCAGTTATGGTACCTTAAGGCCTTCAAGAAGTACAGGTGTTTGTTCATACCAAGAGCCTCATCTTTTCAATGGCAGTACCTTTCCCAGCCACCCCGTCCCCAGAGCCAATAGTAAGATTTCTTGAGTTCTGTACATGAAACATTTGCATGGTAAGTCTCCTGGCATGCATGCTTTAATTATTTACTCGTTCATTTTTGAATTTCACTCTCATATGTGCGTCTTAACTCAAGCAGCCTTCCATGAGCCTTATTTCCTCTCCCATCCCACAACCAGTTTATCATCAGATCCCATCTGTTCCCCCTCCACGGTACTCTCCTGATGCTGGCCCACACTTTGGCACCCTTGGATTATTGCAGTGGCCTGCTAATTGCTCTCCTAGTTTTTCCCCTAAATCCATCTCCCCTTTGCCTTCACCCATGGCTGTGATTTCTTTGTTTGTAAAATGTCCTTAATTCTTGTGAGAGCATTTAAACGTGATGTCTGCTACCTTAACATTTTTTTTCAAACTGAGAAAGTTTTCATTTTTAAAACCAGATAGCATTAGCATACATCCAATTGCCAGTGTTTTACAAAACGCTGGGTTTTATAAAAGAGAAAACTACACTCCAGTAGCTAGGAAAACTAGAGTCATTGAAGAATGACCACTGATTCTGATGACATGGGGGCAACATGTACTTGTCTAAAATGTTGTTCTGTGTTCACATCTATGTGGAATGCATGGCAAGAATGAAGAAACGTAGGGCAAAGTGGCAAGTAGGCAATGCTCAAGTCCCCTTTCTCCACTCCAGTGGGCTTTTTGCTCTGCTTTTGAGAATTAAAGGAATCAGCAGGCCATTTTGCAAAGAATTTGAATCTCAAAGAACACGTTCAAAAGTCTGAACTACATTGGGGGTCATGGGGATACAATAGTTTGTGTTCTCAAAAGCCCTAATTTATATACTGGCAGTGAATCTATCTCGACTATATAGGCTATGGCAACTAGAGTCAAATATACAATCTTTTTCTGTACTAATAGCAATAAATGGACAATATTTTATACTGTGGTATTTTCTTTGAGATATCCAAGTGATATATGAGAAAATAGTTTTGTAAAATCCATTACTAAAAGTCACAAGTGGTGGTGTTCAGTCAAAATTTGATTTAAACGACAGTTTTGATGTGTCTACTTTGAAAAACTTTCCACAAAGACCATTCCTTGGACCCCTTCTTACATGTGTAGTCGTAATCTTAATGGAGAAGACCCTGCAGACTGTGAAAGTTTGTGTAATCCTATTAAGAATTCTTGTGAGCAGTGGGAAACGATTCTTTAATTTCATTCATTTGCTGTTAAAAAATCCATATGTGGTTGTTTTGTTTTCACAGTAATTTCTGATAGACTGATCCTGATGAATCCATCTGTTTTTAATGATTTTCAATTGTGGGATTGTCATGAGGGAGTTTGGTGCTGTAGCACCAAATACAGCACGCGCACACACACACACATGCACACACACATAAATATTGAACTATTGCAAAGGTAAAGGTGTACAACATTTTGCATCAATTGTGAAGGATTGCACCTTGTGAATTGTAAATTCAATAGATTATGTTTTCATAACAAATCACATTTTCTAAATGAAACTGCATTTTAATACACACCTTACTGTCTGGTCTGCCAGGTATGGATGACTGAACCGTAGAATGTAGAATGAAATGTAGATGGTGGTTTGGTGTTGCTTATTTAGTGAGGGAAGAAGTAGATGGATAAGGGAAAGATTTGGTATGATAGAAATAAAGGATTTGCTGGTTATATATCACTGACTGATGAATAAATCCAGCTATACTAATACCGGTAACATACATATTATTAAGTAAAGCTTCTCTTTAGGATGACTGTGAAATGGAGAGGCGTTTCAAGGACTCTCTTTCAGCAGGACTGGAGGTTTTATATACTACTTAAAACTCTATAAATATCATAGTACTGGCTATTCAGGATCAGGTTTTCTGAGCTGATTTTAATTAAACTTGATTTTGAGCTCAATTTCACTTCACTCAAAGCTAAAATGGTCTGTGCAAAGAAGTCTTTTATGTATGAGGGTAAAAGCAGAAATTTTAAAGAGTGAATGTATATGTGCATGTGGCATGTGTGTGTGTGTGTATGTGTTTATATATGTGTAATGTATTCAAGAACACTAAGGTGAAGCCAGCCAAAAATATCATATGGCTTTTTTGTTATTGAGGTTTGTTTGAGCTCCTGCCAGGAGAACTGGAACCAACTCAACTCACACCCCTGGATCACTTGTGTCTGTCTCTCTGTGACCCTGGACAACCCACTTAGAGCCTCCACATCCCAGTGCTTCTCTGCCATCTGGTTTCCAAAACCTGCTACCATCAAAATATATACTTGAGAAGCCACAAAGGAGGAGAATGCAAATTTGACATGTTGAAGATGTAACATATGTATTAGATATTGGTAACTATGTAAATATGTGTTATAAATGTATAAATAATATATGAAGAGTTCCCAGAAATCACAAAACTCAGTGTAAACATGGAAGAGGGATATGCAAACACAGCAATAGAAGAAGAAATTCAAGTGGCCCATAGACAAGTGGTACGTGCTTACATTAATAAGCTATCCAGAACAGGGCGGTGTTTACTGTAGTAGTGAAGAGGCTGCTTAGGACGCCTGCATCCCATATTGGAATGCCTAGGTTCAAGTCCTGGCTCTACCCCTGATTCCAGCTTCCTGTGCATGGAAGATGGGAGATGTCAGGTGATGGCACAAGCCATCCCACATGGGAGACCTGAATTGTTTCTCATATTCTTAGGTCATCCATCTAGTCCGTCTACAGTGGATATTTGGGGACTGGACCAGGGAATCCAAAATCTCTTTCTGTCTGTCCCTCTGCCTTTCAAATAAGTAAATGAATAAAATTAGAACAAGTATGAGATGTCTATTCACCATGAGGACTGATAAACATATTTTAAAGATTGGCGTTACTCCATGTTGGTAGTAGTATGGGGAACTGGGCATTCTGGTATGCTAGTAATAGTGTTTTGGTGGCAAATTTTTTATCTTAAGGTGTTAAATTGGCCTGCGCCGCGGCTCAATAAATAGGCTAATCCTCCGCCTGCCGCGCCGGCACACTGGGTTCTAGTCCCGGTCGGGGCGCCGGATTCTGTCTCGGTTGCTCCTCTTCCAGGCCAGCTCTCTGCTGTGGCCCAGGAGTGCAGTGGAGGATGGCCCAAGTCCTTGGGCCCTGCACCCGCATGGGAGACTAGGAGAAGCACCTGGCTCCTGGCTTCGGATCAGCGCGGTGCAGTGGCCGCAGTGCGCCAGCCGCAGTGGCCAGCTCTCTGCTGTGGCCCAGGAGTGCAGTGGAGGATGGCCCAAGTCCTTGGGCCCTGCACCCGCATGGGAGACTAGGAGAAGCACCTGGCTCCTGGCTTCGGATCAGCGCGGTGCACTGGCCGCAGTGCGCCGGCCGCAGTGGCCATTGGAGGGTGAACCAACGGAAAAAGGAAGACCTTTCTCTCTGTCTCTCTCTTTTTCACTGTCCACTCTGCCTGTCAAAAAAAAAAAAAAAGATGTTAAATATACTTTGCCAGTAATTTGACTTCTTAGAGACAATGTATCATTGAGAAATATTTATACTATGTGCAAACTCATGCACATAGGCTTTTGCTTGCAATTACAAAACAATTGGAGAAGGATTAAACTATGATACTATTATATAATAGAATGGGACAGATCTATGTCTAGGCATCAAAGATGTCCAGGGGTGAAAAGATAAGTTATATGCTGTACATGCTATGTATAATATGATGTATATGTGTGTGTATGATGGATGTGTGTAACATGCATAGAGAAAGGTGTCTGGAAGGACCCACAGCAAACTCCTACACTTGTGAATCCTAGGAGGGAGGATCTTCCCTTTTGATTTCATAAGCTTATAAATTGCTTTGATTTTATGGAGCTACATTTTAATAATATTTAAGAAGCCAGTAGACGTCTGAGATGACCCCTGTCTGCCTCACAGTGATTATAGTGGATGCTAAGATTCAGGTGATTGTTGAGCACTGCACGTGCCAAACAATGTGAGTGCATGTCGTGGTCTGACCTGGTCCTTGGTGTGTGAACTTACAGAGAATATGCTTGTTATTCAGACTGGGTGAGTTTGAATAGCTTCTACTAAACAAGCAGTTGATTTATTCTGCAAAACTCATTATTTATTGGGTTTGGCGAATGATGCTAAATATTTTCTGGTCACTGAAGAGGATAAAAATAGGAAGATTGTCAGATACAGGAGTTTTTAATCCATGCTTCATTCTCTCTGTCTCTCTATGGCTTCTCAGTTTGTTCCTCCACTTTCTGCCTCTTTTTTTCGCATTCACACCCAAAAATAGTTCCACAAAAATACTAGAAGCAAATCACAATTTGATTTCCTAATAGTTGTGTTAAATTTAAGATTGGTTAAATCAAAGCAAAAGCGTTGTCTGGCTGTCAGTCTTAATGTAGTCCTTCCACCTTGCAAACATGCAAGCTCTTTTATCCGTCTCATGTCTACTACATCGGGTGTTCAGTGGCCTCTGCACGTATGATACCAATGTGCCCATCTCTGCTGTTCCCCTCGTGACTCCAAAGAGTCCTGGGAACTTCTTATGCAACAACTTGAGAGGTCCTAACCCTCACTGCTGCTGTCTTTTCACTGACAGAGGGACTCAGCCATAGTTTGGTAAATCAGTTTAATTGGCTGAGACCAGTGTTTTAAACATGGGATCACAAGTATCAAAGTGAATAACATATAGTAAGAGAGATATCATCTCACAAAACTTGAATTTCTCTCTCTTTCTACACACACACACATACTTGCTTGCAAACATACTCTATACATATATGTACAATTTAAAATGTATTTCTTAATATGAATTGTGGTCAAAAAATTAAAAACAATCCTTTTAAGAACAAGAGAGAGGCAGACAGACAGCTCCTATCCACTGATTCATTGCCTACATGCCCGCAACATCCCTTAGTTGGGACTGAAGCTGACAGGTAAGAACTCATTCTAGTTTTCCCACAGGACTGGCAGGGACCCAATTACTGAAGCCATCAACTGTTGCCTCCCAGGGTGTGACTTGGGAGCTGGAGCCAGGTGTCAATCCTACGTACTAATGCAGCTATCTTAAAGCTAAGCCAAAAGTGCAGCCCCACCCCTACATTTTGAACTGCTGTCAATCCAGTTCAATCAGTGAAAATACCTTTTACGTATATTAAAGCTTGGGCATAAAGCAAAATATTTTATGAAATTTCATCATGACTTGTATGCTTGGGGTGTTAGCAAGGAAGTTATTCATTACATCACTTCATTGTGGAGAAATTCCCTTTTGGTATTAATATAACTGATACTCTTGTTTATTTTTATGTTTGGGACATTGTTAATATGATTCTCACCTAGAGTTAATTCTTTATATTGTAGGAGTAGGATGTGTTTGTGTGATCATTCTTAAGTGAATACACACATGTTTTCTTGGGTCATGCATCTCACTTAATTTTGTTATTATCTGTGACCTCATTTTTGCCCTATCCTTATTTCTAACACCATTTTATAAATCTGTTCTTGTTTTCAGTGTTATTACCATTGTAGGTAATATTAAATGCATCTTCTAAAATTACTTTTTTCTAATATAAGATAAAAATAGATGTATGCAGATGCTGAAGATCCTAAAAACCATAAACACTGTTTGTGATAATAAACAGACACAGCAGACCATTTCTGTCTTTCTGAAAGTTTTTATTTAATTATTTTGAAAGAGTTACAGAGAGAAGGGGGAGAGGAGAGGGAGAGAGAGAGAGAGCGAGAGAGCGAGAGAGCACGAGCAAGAGAGCGCTTCCATCTGCTGGTTTACTCCCCAAATAGTCACAACAGCCGGGGCTGGGCCAGACCAAAGCCAGGAGCTAGGAGTTTCTTCCAGGTCTCCCACATGGGTGCAGGGGCCCAAGCACGTGGGCCATTCCTCGACCGCTTTCCCAGGCACATTAGCAGGGAGCTGGATTGGAAATGGAGCAGCCGGGACTCAAACAGGTGTCCACACAGGAAGGCGGCACCTATCTGCTAAGCTGCAACGCCAGCCCTGCAATTTCTCTTTCTTAATGCAATGTCACATATATCTTTTTGGTCTTATAATCAAAAAGAAAGCTTCTTGACTTCCAGGCTTTCATAGTAATATTTAGTAAGCCAACTCCACAATGCAAGTTAACGGAATTACTGCGTGAGGTGCATTAGAGGAATGAGATCCAGCTTCTAATTTTACTGCTCTGCTCTGAGAGAATTTGGCCCCTCAGTAACCTTCTCTGGACTGTGTTTCTTCATCTGTGAAGTGGATACATTAATATCAAATATTCATAAAACCCAAAGGGGCTCCCTAGACACTCGACATCCTTTTACGACCTAACATTTGTATATCTGGGACCATGTCCCCTACTATTTTGTTGATGGGAGACTTTAGCTGTTTTATACCCACGGCTATATAGACATCTGACCTTTTTTTAAGAAACAAAAACATATTTCACTGCTGCACCCATATTTTCTGTCAGCTCTCATTATCATATTATGCTTGAACATTTGTCTCTTCATTTTTTGCTTTTGTCTTTTTTAAGTTTTAATATTTTAGCACTTGTATGACAGTACAAGATTTTGAAATTTTAAATAAATATATTTAGAAGTATTTAGACATATACACAGTGCATACACATGCATATTTAAAATTTATATTTTTCCTCCATAGTAATATGACACTTGCTTGGGAATAATATGTTGTGATTTATCTCAGCTTTCATTTTTGCATGTGCATAATATAGGTTGCAAATCCTACTACATTCTGAAGACAATGTTCAGCCTTCACCTGTTTTGAGGTGAGACTCTATGAAGACTTATATTTTAGAATGTAGAAAACACAAGAACACAAATCATAGAAGGGCTGCACTTGGTTTCTATCTGTCTTCCACCCAGAGTGGGACTTACATAGTTACAAGGGCTGTGGAGACCCAGGGCCCTTACTTGAGGGACTCATCAAAGTCAGACAAACTGAACAATGATAGATGACCACCAATGACAGCAATTATGATGTTGATATTGTGCACATGATGTTTTTCCTACCAACATTTAGCATTTTCTACCCCTTAGTAAGTTGTGGGAAGTGGATGGGAAGAATTGCGATTTTTTTTTCTCTGTCTTGTTCATCCTTCTTAAAAGATAATTACTTTATGTAGCCTTAAGATTCACATTAGGGACCGGCATTGTGGCATAGTGGATTACGCCTCCACCTGCAACGCCAGCATCCCATATGGGCACCATTTCGTATCCAGGCTGCTCCACTTCCAATCCAGCTTCCTGTTAATGGCATGGGTAAAGCAGTGGAAGATGGTCCAGGTACTGGAGCCCCTGCAGCCAGGTGGGAGACCCGAATGAAACTCCTGTGCCAGCACTGGCTGTTGCAGTCATCTGGGGAGTGAACTAGCAGATGGAAAATCAATCCCTCCCTCCCTCCCTCCTTTCTCTCTGTAACTCTGACTTTCAATTAAATAAATAAATCTTTAAACAAAAAGATTCACATTAATGCTTGGAAATAAGGGATTTGCAATTGTAGGTTACCTGCACATTTACTCCCAAATTGCTAGACCTAGTTTCCTGCAAAGCAAAGAGTTGTACACTTTGGTACATCTTGTTCTTCAGCCTCACCTGCCTTTTCCTTAGGAGTCCCTGAGTTCATTCTGTTTCCAGAAGGGGAGCCCATAATCCACTAGGCACCTCTGATTTTTAGCGGGAACATGTGCATTGAACTGCTGCAGAGTGACACCACCCTGTTACTTTGTAGTATCTGTTTATATTCCTTCATGCTGTACTGCCATGGGAAAGCTGGATTTCTCTTCTCACTGGGGTTTTTAGTGGTTGGATAATCAAGACAGTGCTTGCTTGGTGAGAAGCTTTTTGTCCATATCACCAGAGGCTCAGTGGCTTCCAGTCAAGCCACAGATACTTAGCTTCAAATCAGGGGAGGTGTCTGCAATGCAAGGCTGAGATTTATAAGGGGAGACATTAGGAGATTCAGTAACAGTGGTTTAGACCTGTAGGCTGATGGCTGCTTGCCTCTGAACACCTGAATTATTCTCCAGAATCACCACAAGTCAGTGGGGCCTGATTGGCTGGGGTGTCCTCCACAGAGTCACAGCAGTCCCTGTGTTGACACAAACCCATTCCCCTGGAACTGAGATTCTGAGCAATCACAGACTAGCCAGGGATGGGCCGGTCCCTATCGTGCTTTATTGATTTGAGGTTTTCTGAAAGAAAACTTGTCTCATTGCTTTCAAGGCTAAATTTCCACAGGCATAAGATGTTACGCATTAGCATTAATTTTATGCACTATGACAGAATGATCAGGGAAAATTATTCCTTGACTTCAGATTTTCTCTGAAGAGAAAATTCAACCAAACAAGACCAATGGTTAAAAACCTCACCTCTCTCATAAATACCAGTTGGAAACTGATTGTGTTACAGAGACCATACACCTACACCTCCATAGAAGGAACTGGAATTAAATAAACAGGAAGTAAGCACCAGTTACACTTTATTTTTTAAGTCAGCTTTTCAGGTGTTAGGGTCTATTCTAAAAACATGTTTTGCTCTTATAATTATAGCCTTGTAGGTGAATATTAATGAAGCTTTCAAGACAGCTTATGTTTATATATTTGGTTTAGAACCAACTGTTTAACCCTGGCTGTTAATTTGCAAAGCACCACCCTTCATTCAGAAAATAGAATTCAAGAGATTCAGGGCAGGTGTTTGGTGAAGCAGTTAAGATACCCTGGGACAATCTGCATTTCGTGTTAGAATACCTGTGTTCAACTCCTGGCTCTGCTTCTGATTCCAGTTTGCTACTAATGTGCATCCTAGGAGACAGCAAGTTATGGCCCAGTAGTTGAATCTCTGCCATCCAAATGGAAGACTCAGATTTAATTCCTGGCTCCTGGCTCAGCCCTGGCTGTTGTGTACATTTAGGGAGTGAACCAGAGGATGAAAGACCTGTCTTTCTCTTTCTGTCTGTCCCTCTGCCTTTCAGATAAAAGCAAAATAGGTAAATAAAAATCTGAAATGAGCTTAAATGTATTTTGGATGACAGAAGAACCCAATCTGACTTTGTATACACATACATATTTAAATATTATGCTTTGTGGGTGTATTTATATACATTTGTATATTTATAAAATAAATATGTTTATGTATCTACGTAGCTGCTGTAAAGGTGACGATTTACTATTAGCACTAATAATTAAGTCTAAATAGAGTTCTTAGGTATTTTTGACATACTCAGAGGTATATCTTGTAGTTAGAAGGGGAAGCTGGATCACTGTATTTCATTCTTCAAACGTTGTATATCCCATACTAATCTTAGTATTTAAATTGTTATTTCCAAATATATTCATTTTTAAGCATGCGGGAGGAGACGCTGGTATCCTAGATACACAGAAATCTGGTCATTTCACTTTGTTAGAACTTTTTTTCTGCTTGCAGATTTATAGTTCTTTATACTATGCCATGCACAGGAGGTACTAATACACAAATAAAATAATGCCAACTCTGATGTCAGATCCATGTTTGGTACCAAAATATAGATGGTTCACATTGAGTGACTACAAACATTGTCCTCTTACCATTGTTCTCAAAGTAGGGTTTGCTAACTGCTCTTCTTGCTCATTATCATCAAGTCCTATTTATAATTTCTGTCGCAATGTGACTTCCAGCCATTTAATTTGTATGTGCTAAGAATAGAAATAGTATGTTTCTCTTCTTTTCCTTCAATGACTAAATTCTTATAGTATATGCCTATAGCTGATAAAAAGACTCAGGACTGGAAGCATTAGCTACATGTGCATTCCTTAATTTATGTAAGACCTTGATCATTTTATGACCTGAGACCATTCCTGCTAAGTTGCATGTATATGCATTGTGGAAATGCACACGGTTGCATTCACTGTATCTAGGATATAAGAACTCACAGCTTCAGAAAAATGAATTATACATACTCTTGAAATGATAATCACATAGCAACAGATTACATACTTAATCAATTGTAATCAGCTTCCACTAATCATGAAGGTAAAATTAGTTCTACTAGCTCAAGTCACAGCCCTCTTTAAGTAGAAATATAAATACAATTACACCGAGTTATTTTAAATTCTTTTGGTGAACATATCATTGTTTTCCACCATAGACTGTTTTCGAATGAGTTGTTGTAATTTGTTTATATGTTTGGGTTATTTGCTATATGATGGTGTTAATCAACTTTAAATATTGAGAGGCTGCTCATTTCCTGCTCACCGAATTATGTCTCTGACTGTGTTGTTACAGTGCACAGAAGTGATGCTAAAGTACTTGGAGGCTGGGTGGTTCCTTGTTATTTGTGTTGCAAGTTGCATCTCCCATTGTTGAGAGAAAGAAGTATATGTGACAGTATGTCAGTATTCCGGAACTTTTTTTTCTTAAGATTTATTTATTTATTTGAAAGTCAGAGTTACAGAGGCAGAGGCAGAAAGACAGAGAGAGAGGTCTTTAATCCACTGGTTCACTCCCGAGATGACCAGAGCTGCGCTGGTCCGAAGCCAGGAGCCAGGAGCTTCTTCCGGGTCTCCCATGCGGGTGCAGGGGCCCAAGGACTTGGGCCATCTTCTACTGCTTTCCCAGGCCATACATAGCAGAGGGCTGGATCGGAAGTGGAGCAGCTGGGATTTGAACCAGCGTGTATATGGGATGTCCGCACTACAGGCGGCGGCTTTATCCCCTACGCCACAGCGCCGGCCCCTCCAGAACTTTCTAGGCCATTTTTAAGAAGATTTTAACTCAATACCATCAGTGCCAGACATTGCTCTCCTACATGTGATAACCAGGCCTCTCTGTTCCCAAACACCCAGAGGCAGAGCTATTTACAGACAGCAAGGAAGGCGTTATTTAGAAACTTCAACTTGCCCGAGTCCAATACCTCCTTTTCTGCCTGGTTAGTTAGATTGGTCAAAAAGGTATAGTTGACAGCAGTATTTGGAAAAATCCTGAAAAGAATTTTTCATTAGGTGCAGGAGATCAAAGCACAGGATAAAAAGATTTTAATTTAACCTTTCAAAACAGAAACCTGCTTACCAGTCAGACACCTTGTGGGAATATGCATCCACTGCTGTTGGCGTGGAGGCTCGTGTGCTCCTTAAAGAACTGAATTGGAGCACAAGGAAAGGAAACCTTCCACTGGAACAAGGAAGCTCTATTTAAAAAGTGTAAGTCTCTATTTAGAAAGAGTGGGGCTGGCAAAGCCTCTGTCATCTGGCCAGCCAAGAGGATAACGTGAAGAGTCATTTAGATGCAGTGGGACAAACACTGCCCTTGGCTGGCTGGCACACTAGCAGACACACACAGAGCTCGCACTAAAGTTAGAGAACTGTAGCTAATTTGGAATTCAGAAGATGGCCAAGAATAAATAGTTTATTGTCATATTCAGATTGTATTTGCGGTTTTCTAGATGGGTGTGTGACATCACCGCTCCAAACCCAGCCATTCATTGGCATTAGTCACTATTCTTCCACATCCCTAGAGCGGGGTGGGTTTAAATAAAATAAATAAAGCAAATGTTTAGCATGGATTTTTCAAGTCTTCCTAGAAGAAGACTTGGATATATTCTGGAGTCACATCTTCCTCTTTACCCTGACCTTGCTCATGATAGAAAGTATATTTAAATATTTCAGATTTTTAGTTATAAAAATATGTATTTATTATTTAAAATTTCATATTATGAGTAACTTCTTTATACCAAGTAATTAAACTCCCTTTCTGTATTCATTTCCCTTGGGGAAGTACTGTTTGTATGTTTTTTCCCAAATGTTTTGCTATGCATTTGCAAATATACAAATTCTGATTTCTCTGTTTTTGTGTATGTGCACATATCAATCATAGCAAAACTCTTCATGGAGTTCATGCAAAATGTGTATTTTGAAAAACTATTCATGAACTTCAAAATTTTCTGCACAGAATTAAATTTTGAATTCAATTTTCCATGAGGTTTTTGAAATACCCTTATATATGTATACTTCCTTTGAAGATGCTTTGGTTTTAAAAGCTCAACGAAGCCTCAAGGGCATCCCTAAATGTTAAAAGCTATAAATGTTCTCAGAGTATTTTATCACTTGCTTATCACTTGCATACAACTACACAGTGTAGCTGTAATATGATTAACCTTTTTCCTAATGTTGGATATTTAGTGTACTTTTTCCTCTATTACTTAAAAAAAATACCCCAGTGAATATTGTATACCAATTAATTAGCAAATGCTTGTAACTATGTGACTATTGCATTCAAAAAGTGCTCCGAATATTTGGGTAAATGCTGAATTCTCATGTTGAAAGATTTTTACTTTTAACCCTACCAAAGAATATGGGATCACTAATGTATCTGAAATAATTTAAATGCTTATTGGCTCTGTTATTATGTCTGTAGCATCCTTGAGAGAACTCAAATCTAGATGTGAGTCAGTGCTATGAAAATAAAAATGAGTTTAAAATGATTTATGATGAAGGATATTGACACCTAAAACAAACTGGATGTGAAGAAATGCTTCACACTGTTCCTTTAATATCATTCCTGTCTTTCACAGAAGCGTTTCAAATGTTCCTTGCCAAAATTGAGGTCCCTTTTTTATTTCAGAGGTACAAATAAGGACTGATAATATTATGCTGCTTATAAAAAAGAAGATATTAAGGTGTGGGCAATTTAATCATCATTGTGGAAGCATCTGTCTTATTCATGCTGTGGGGAGAACAGAAATGCAGCTAAGAATGTCCATCACTTCTTAAATTCCTGTGTATCCTAGAAGTTGAAACACATGAAAGTAAACATCACAGTAATAATCTTAGCTATACACATTTAAATGCTAAAGTTGAGATTCTTTTTACGAATATTAGAAATAAGTGCAGTTGCAGCTCTCACCAGCTCTGCTTTGCTCTTTAGATGGAGTTGTAGCCAGAACTTCATGATTAGCCATCAGATACACCTCAGCAGGTTGATGTAAATGTTATGAAATCCCCAAGTTTGATTGTTTAAAAACTGCCCTGGCTTCTGTTGTGTACATGTCCCTATTGGACTGAGTATTAGGAAGGACACAGCCATCATGGGGCAAAAAAAAAAAAAAAAAAAAAGAGCAGCTAAACGCAGACAGCCCTGGAGCCCTCTGCAGATGTCACAGGCAGAATGGTTGGAAGAGAGGTGGGCATTTGATGTGGCAAATCTCTGCCTAGGACAGTCACGTCCCATATCAGAGTGCCTGGGTTTCAGTTGTGGCTCTAATCCAGATTCCGGTTTCCTGCTACTGCTCACTTTGACAGGCAACAGGTGATGACTCGAGTAACAGGGTTCCTGCTACCCATGTAGGAAACCCAGACTGAGTTGGTTCCTGAGTGCAGCCTGGGTCATCCCTAGCTATTGCAGCATGTTGGAAATAGACCAATGGATGGGAGATCTGTTACCCTGCTTTTCAAATAAAATGAAAATAAATAAGTAATTAAAAAAAAGTATTGTTGAAGGAGCTGGGGATGTTTAGCCTATAAAGAAGAGACCAGCATCACTTATATCTTTTAAGAACTCTCATATGGGAAAAAAAGTCAAATCTATTCTGTGTAGCCATATAAAGCAAAACTAAGGGAGCCAGTGCTGTGGCATAGTGGGTAAAGCTGCTGCTTGCAGCACTGGTTCAAGTCCCAGCTGTTCTACTTCCAATCCAGCTCCCTGCTAATGCACCTAGGAAAGTAGCGGAAAATGGCCCCAGTGCTTGGGCCCCTGCACCTGTGTGGGAGACCTGGGAGAAGCTCCTAGCTCGGCCCAGGTATCGCCATTGTGGCCATTTGGGGAGTGAACCAGCAGATGGAAGATTCTCTCTCTCTCTCTCTCTCTCTCGATCTGTAACTCTGCCTTTAAAATAAAAAAAAATAAATAAATCTTAGGGGGAAAAAAAGCAAAACTAAGACCAACAAATAGATATTAACAGGGAAACAGTTTACTTTTAGCTGGATTTTCATGAGTATTTTCTGCTTATGCAAATAATGACTATTTATTGTACCAAATGAAAGTGTTAGAATGAAAATATCACCTTTGATCTCAACACCAAGAACTAGAGCAGTTTGGTTTATCTTCTTTCTGTATTTTATATGTGTACAGATGTATTCAAATTAGTTGAATATTCATTTATTGACCCTCTGGGTGAGAAAGAAGGAATGATTGTAACCTAATTATTTCATGGTAAATGGAATATATGCAGTTTGCTTCCATTCAAATTTTCCTCCTTCCTAGCACCACATTTTTTTAACTGACTCATTTGTCACTTTCCAGATATGTTGATTTCTGGATACAATTAGACTCTATTAGGAAATATATTGCAAAAATAGTACAAACTGATTTGCAAAACTTTTTTGGAGGGAAAAGAACAAAATTGGATCAACTTGCTGCAAGTGACATTGGAAAAACAATGCGGATGATAAAACTCCTACAATTGTGTTATTCTGTTAGGAATTGTGTTGTTGATAGCTCAGTAAGATAAACCCTACAAGACTTGTAGCATGGAATTTGCTTTAAAAATTGAGAGGAAAGAGTGGGCAAAGAGAATGCTTTGTATGTCAGGGCAGTAAAGAAAGCTCTTGGGAAAATTGATAAAGCCCTAGATTTCTTTTGGCAAAACTAAAGACTGTATTATGAAGACTTTACCTTATTTCCTTATTTATTTTTTGGCTTATATTAAGTCTGGACATGTGCGTATTGTAAGACCCATCATATACTGAAAAATGTTTACCAAAAATACATATACAGCCCCAAAATGGAAACAACCCAATGTGCCTCAAAATTAGGATTGGATAAACACATTATTATGTATTCATATATGGAATGTCACATAGCAACAAAAAGGAACAAGCTACTGTTACATAGAACAACACTGAGTAAACTCACAACGCAACATTGAATGAAAGATACCGTACCCAAGAGTACATGTTGTGTGATGCCATTTTACCAAGTTAAGAAGCAGGCTACATTGGTGTGTGGCATCAGGCCCCTGCCAGTCCTTGGGTTACTTTGAAGAAACGATTGAGAAATTTTGAGGGTAGCTGCTGTGGTGCTGAGAGCGTCCAGTTCTATGGTTATGGATTCAAGTCCAGTGCTTCCTGATGTCTCTCTCACCTTTGCCATTGTTTTACAGACAGAAGTTTGGGCGCATTAATAGTGATGGGAGCCTTTGGGTTTTGGCAGTTAGTAGACAAGCTAGCTCCAAAAATGTCTATATGTCAAAATGGCACAAAAATTTGTACAATCTTGTACACTTCCTTTCTAGTCTGTGGCATCCTTTCATAGCACTGGGTGTAGGCTAAACTCCGTAACCTTCCCAGGGGGATGCAAGTGTTTTGTGATTCCATCCTTGTTGGCTGTTGTTCTTCCTTTAAGCGTGAGTGAATACGTTTGATTAAGGCAGTAAGAAGCAAATGCTTTCTTTTCTCAAGAGGGCTTCTCTTTGGTCTTATTGCACCAAGTGGCACTTTTAGTATTTTTTCATATTTACATCCCAACTGATATTTTAATGGCACAGTTTTTTATTCCACGTTTCTTTGTGGTTTTAGGAGGAGATGACGCTCCAGAGATTACATTCTCATTGGCCAGTTGGTTAATCAGGAGGAAGCAGACTTGGGGTGGAGGTCTCTCATGTTGACTTTCTGAGTGCTGTGCAGCGAGTCAAAGGGAAGGAAAAAATGTCAAGGAGGAGGGAAGCTCTTCGGCATTAGATAGCACAGGGATTCCTCTGTGGTCATCTGTCTTTTTCAAAAAGCCCACGGAAAATGCTTATCATGAGAAAACTGCATAGATTTCAGGTTTCTTTTTAGACCAAAATGAATTTTTTTCTTTTAGTTCCATTTCCATGAACTTCCGAAGCCCTCATGGGAAGAGAAAGAGTAGTCAGATGAGTTATAGTATCCATCTGTGACAAAGACTTGAACATACATCATATTGTGTATGTAGACTGTGGCACTCAGGACAACTCAAGAGAGTGTTACCCTTGCTTGGCAAAGCAAGCTGGCCCTTACTGTGACGCAAAAAGTTAGAAAGTACTCATGGAATCAATTTATATCTCCTAACTAGAATTTTCCTTAAAGACTTCTCTAAATCACACAGTGAGGGTGAACATTGCTTTTTATACGTCTTTGTTTTAAAAAGATCAGAATGTGCAGTGTATCGTTTTACTTTGCTTAATACGGTCATCACCTGTATCTTTGGTATTATCCTAGGTTATTTCTAGTAACAGTAGCCTCTATTGCTAGGTGTGCTGATGATAAATACACAAAAATCAGCATGGCTGAAAAGAGGGCTGTGTGTTCAGTCTGGGGCTAAAATCCTTGTAGCTAAGCTGATCAAGAGCATACCCTAAAGGGCTAGTGCTTCCCCATGATGGCCTAACACATAAATAAATAGGCAAATATTTCTCTCCTTGCATGGCTGTTACATAATATTGGTAGCAGCTGCCTGGGGTCCTAGGTTCAGAAAGGGGCTGAGGCTTGGATGAAAGGAATGGGCAAGCACTTGTCTGGGGGTACCAAACTAGTGGCTAGGAGATTGTGGTGGCACAAGTGCCACCTGTTTGCTAGTCCTGGTCTCACAGTTTTTCTCAAATACTATTTAGCTAGTTTCGCTGTCAGTCTTCGGGGTCCTAAGTTGTTTCATATTTTACGTTCTCTAATTTGTCTCTAGCTATTACATTACTGCTGATCATTTTTGTACAGATTATTACTTACCAGTCAATGTCAGTTACTACATGTGGCTATCTGGGACTAAAAGTCAACATTTGTGGATGAGATCTAATTCAGGCAATAGACTCGCCCAGATAATCTACAGATGACTCTCAGGGGCCCATTTAGACTTTCCTGCAAACAAAAGGGAAGGGATTCATATGTTTCGAATAAAGGGGGAAATGGTTCCTTTTCTGTCCAGTTGCAGAAATACTTGTTTAGCATATACCAAGATATTCTCAGAATTAGATTATGCATTGAAATCCTCATAATCTAATATGAAAATAGACAAATTATTCAGAAAGTATAATTGCCTAAATTAATAATTATAGAATTTGTAACAGTTTCTGAAGTGTTAATTATGGAATTTTGAAAGCCATTTTAGACATCACAAAAAAGATATAGGATTTGTCTGATACATTTGTTAATTTTACAGCAATACTGGAGATTTACAAAATTAGTTACTTTTAATTTTTGAGCTAAAAATCTTTGAATTAATAACTTGATGAATTGCTATTTTTCTCAGCAATATAATTAATCTTCTAATTTTAAGTAGGTCACTCCAATTTGGAGATTAAAACTGTAGGAAATTTTATAATAGCAATGTTTTATATTTGAGCAACGCTTTACACTTTGCAAACTGTTATGTTTTCCAATACTTAACTTGGTAATATAAATAGGTCAAGTTCGCCTCCATTTTCCATGTAAAGCTACTGTGACTCAGAAAGTTTAAATCAGTTACTAAAGTTTGCAAAGCCAAAAGAGTTGGACTTCAATTCCAAGTGTTTTGGTTTTTGCTTCCAAATCCTTTCTTTATGTTACATTAAGTCCAACTGAATGCATTCTTGAAAACAGCTTAAAAATGTAAATCATGAGGCCAGTGCTGTGGCTTAGCGGGTAAAGCCACTGCCTGCAGTGCTGGCATCCCATATGGGTGATGGTTCGGTCCCAGCTGCTCCACTTCCAATCCAGCTCTCTGCTATGATCTGGGAAAGGAGCAGAAGATGGCCCAAGTCTTTGGGCCTCTGCACCGGTATAGGAGACCCAGAAGAAGCTCCTGACTCCAGGTTTCAGATAGTCCCAGCTCTGGCTGTTGCGGCCACCTGGGGAGTGAACCAGTGGATGGGAGTCTCTCTCTCTATGGCGCTTTGTAACTCTGCCTTTCAAATAAATAAATAAGTCTTTTAAAAATGTAAATCATAATAAGGAAAAATGAAATTTTAGTCTTTTACTTTCCTAAACGCCCACTAAAGTAAGAACTTACAAAAAGCAGGAAACCTGCTTTATTGAATTAAATTGAACAAAATCATCTCTCTCTTATTATGCAGCTGTTATTTTCAGTATGTATCCTGAAGGAAAAAAAACCAGCATCTGATAATTAAGTTATTACACAAGTTTTATTTAACAATCCTTTTTCCCATTACTGGTTTAAATATAATCTTTTTTTTTTTTTTTGTAACTGGGTAAAGTAGAACATCATAAATTAATTTTCCTTGTGGAGATTGTTTCTTGCCGAGAAAAAGTAATCAAAATGAAAGTTTTATTTGGCTTAAAAATGGAGGAAGATGGTATCAAAATTTGTTTTCTCTGCTGGTGTCTAATTCCTTGCCTCTGAGATCATGGATCATACATGATTCACAGCTGTCTGTTGTCTGTGAATTTGCCTTTCCTGTTTCTTTCTTTCTTTTCTGTTTGTGTTTTTTTTTTCTTTACATGTTTATTTGCTTCAACCAAAGCCCAGTATCTTTGGGCAATAAAATGGAGTTAGAGACATAGAAATTAAATGTAGTAAAAAGTGCAGAAATTCTTTGGTTTGTTCTGAGAAACTAGATATTCAGTAGCTCAAGTATAATCAAGTGAATTAAAAAAAATATAATTACTCTTTCTTCACTTTGCATTCTAGGTGATATTGAAAGTAACTTTTAAAATACTGTCTAACTCTATGAATTCTTTATGACTTAAACTAGTCATATTTATAATTATATTTGATACCCCTGGTCTCTTTTTCCATTTTTATGAAATTTTAGCCAGAACACTGATTAAAAACATTTAAATGAAGTGGAATAAAAGGAGTTTGGTATTGGTGTTTATCTCTTCTCTTCCAAACTTAGAAAGAAAAATTCTTGCAATGAGAATGTTCCAGACAGATCTGTGTTTTTGTAATAATCAGAATTTTAAAATATATCATAAATAAATGTTTCTATTTAGTGTTTTTCCCAAAAGATGGATCAAGCACAAAAATCTGTTGCACACCCATGAGACACTGCAAGAGGAGTGGGCTGGGTTGGGGTGTAGCCAACCGTCTAATTACTCCAATAGATTCACATCATAAGTTGGGTCACAAATTATGTTTCTAAACTTAGGCAATGCATCTCCACCATAAATTATTGAAAAGCACTCTGTGGTACTCCACTCTCCATTTCCCGCAAATTAGATTACTGAGAGCTATAAAGCGTCTTTAGAAAGTGTTTTCTTTGCTGTTTTAAAACTTTCCTTTATCATCAGTTAGTGCCAAATTTTGAAAGCATCAGCTGTAATCAGAAAACACTAAAACCAAAGGGTAAAGAAACAAGGCAATTCTTTCTTTCTTTTTTTTTTTTTTTTTCTTTTTTGACAGGCAGAGTGGACAGTGAGAGAGAGAGAGAGAGAGAAAGGTCTTCCTTTGCCGTTGGTTCACCCTCCAATGGCCGAAGCCAGGAGCCAGGTGCTTCTCCTGGTCTCCCATGGGGTGCAGGGCTCAAGGACTTGGGCCATCCTCCACTGCATTCCTGGGCCACAGCAGAGAGCTGGCCTGGAAGAGGGGCAACCGGGACAGAATCCAGCGCCCCAACTGGGACTAGAACCCGGTGTGCCGGCGCCGCAAGGCAGAGGATTAGCCTGTTGAGCCACGGCGCCAGCCCGGAAATTATTTCTAAAAGACATAGACAGATTTTTTTTTAACATGCTGTGAAGACTTATTAATGAAGTATTTGTGGGTTTTTTATCTCAACTTTCCTTGGTATATAGAAATGTGATAACATACCACATAAATATTGTCCCCACAATTCATTTCCACATTAATATCAGTTGTTCCTGAAATAATCATAGTTGACTAAGTTTTGTTGATAATTTCATTCTGCCATGAATTACCCACTTGCATTACTAGTGCATGTTTAGTTTTTGAGATTTTATATATACATATCACTCATAAGATTCATGAACTTGATAATAAGTTGATGGAACATACCAGAAAATAAGGTTGTAGATAATAAACACTGCACTAACTTAAGAAGGTTTGACTACTCCACTTGACTTAAGATATCCTCTATAACACCTGTCCTTGGCTCTATTAAGTGGGTGAACAATCGCTCTTGTATACTTACTATTTGTGAAGTCAACAGCTATGCCCCAACCCGGCCCATTTCTCTTGCACTGTCTTCTGGACATTCATCAGATTTTGTTCTCGGGTCTGTCTTTGGGGAAAACATTAAATAAAGTGATCAACCAGCTTTTGATTAGCAAGAGATTTTTGAAAATTGTTGTTTAGATTCTAAATCAAATGTATACAATGTACTATTGAGGACTCCCTGATTCCAAGTTAAAAAATGTCCAACTCAAACTGATTAAAGTTAAAAGGGCATATAAATCCAGGCCCTACAGGTTGAGATCGCTGCTTTCAGACACTGCTAACAATTATGCCATTTTTAGTTTTTGCTGCCTACTGTGTTCAAACTCAAGTTTTATAGTAAGCTGTCAGTACAGCTGAAGTACCTGCATGTTCTGAGAGCTTCCACTGGTAGGAAATGTACAATTCCCTTTCTCAGGATTCCTTGCAGACACTTGCTGATTCTCAGAGTCTCTGTTCAGCTCGTGAGTCCATTTTTCAACTTAACCTTCTTCTGATGAATAAGAAGAGAATACCTTTTTAACAGCACCCACACGATGTGTGTGAAGTTTGCTTCCATTTTTCATACAGCATTTTTAGCAGTTCAGGGTCTGGTCCATCAGTTTGTGATTCTTTAATTTAGGGTTAAATCAAAGAGTTGTTAATTAAAAGGAAGAGTGCTTTTAATGAATATAGGAGTAAAGAAATAAAACTTGTGAGATGTAATGAAGGTATTTGCTTTTTAGAGTTTAACATTTTTAAATTGCAAACCATGATTTTTCAAAGGAATGAATACATCATTCTGAGAGTTTTGTTTCTTTCTGATTCGTTACTGTCCATGTCTGTGTCGTTAACCTGTCCTATTTGCAGATGGTTTGTTTTCTGCATATGGGCTTTGATAGTCTTATAATTATGTTATAAAATCTGCTCTAATTAACTTTCTTTTATATCAACTGAACTTGACATCCATGTTGGGGGAATTGGTGAGGTTTTTTAATTTTTCTAATTAGTAAAGTTCAATAGAGTTTAATCTGTTGATTGGTCAAAAGTATTGTTAAATGGGCTTAACTATATTTACCAACAGTTTTTCAGGTTCTGAGTATTTTTATATTGGTTCTTCTTCACCCCTGGATACATCTTATCCTGCAAGGGAGAAGTTAGAGCCATGCCATTGGCAGATACTGTGTAGGTGTAGCTTAACATGGGACACACGTATATGCAAATACACCTGCTGATAGTGAGGAACAAGGTACCTGTGCTTTTACAATGCCCACTTTTAGACTGTGTATGGGCATGCCTGCCTCAATGGGGGTTCATTTCTATGAAGATGTTAGGGCTGTCTTGCATTTGTTTGGTGATATTTGCTGCCTCACCATCAAAGATGAGATACCATGGTGGTGACCACTCCTGGGCATTTTGCCTCCATGGAAGTGTTGCACTATCCACAGATGTGCCGGTGTGCGGGGAATTACAATGTGGGCGTTGACCACAACTCATGAGAAAACATGATCAAAAGAATACATGGCAATGAAAACCTCAACTAGGCAGAGTTATTTCAAATGAGCAAGAGGTGAGTGCTCTCAGGCTTGTTAACTTAGATGAGTATATATGAAATGTGGCTAATGTTTCTGAATAAAATATAGTAGTTACTTTGAAATGTCCCCTAATTATGTGGCCTCCAATCTATACCAGTGAGTATGGAATTTGGATTCATTTGTGCTAAAACCAGTGCCAAATAATGCACTAGTGTTTTTAATATCTTTGTGGTTTGTTTCAAAGAAACTAAGATTTACTGTGCTTTTGAAGTCTGCATACCCACTCATGGAGACTGGACTTACTGAGAAGTTCATAGCCAATGCTAATGTGGTTTAGCTATTGAATGTTCATCTCATACTGCTGTCTTCTACAAGTATATATTGATAAGAAGAACTTTGTGTTGTTTATCTGACCAAGACCTTGAGCTCCACCCAAAGCAGTAGCAGAAAGACTGAAGGTGGTAGCCCCTTGTGTCTTGTGTCTCCTACATCCAGGGAGGGCCTTTCTCCCTGAACATGACCTTGGCACCTTAGCAGACCACACGTGGACCCAGAGTCTCAGGAAGAGTCAGAACTCACCTTGTTTCTTTGACTTTGAGTTCAGCATGAGTGGGCAACTTGCTTTCCTAGGCTGTTTGTCAGAACTGCGGTGAACACCAGCTTTGGCCAAGACGTGCTTGACCCGGTTTTGCCATGGGCAACTGAGCAAGGTTCCGAGGGTCGCAGGTTGCAGCTGGTATGATGAAAGGAAGCAGAAGGGCCAGCTGGGCAAACTCAGATTGGGTAGGTGTGTCTTTCAGTGTTTTTTGCCTCTCCCTATTCTTTTTTAACCTCTCACCTTGGGCCTTCCTCTCCTTAGCCCCAGGTGCCTGAAACATGTTACTTCCTAGTAAGTTTTAACAGGTAAGTCAGATGGAGGCTAAAATGTTAAGAATTAGCTCTTCTAGTCTTTCCAGAAAATTTGATTTATGAAAGATACTATAGTGGAGAAAGAATTGGATAGGAAAGCATAAAATTAC
This sequence comes from Lepus europaeus, assembly GCF_033115175.1. Lineage (NCBI taxonomy): Eukaryota > Metazoa > Chordata > Mammalia > Lagomorpha > Leporidae > Lepus > Lepus europaeus. The sequence goes on from NC_084846.1 coordinate 22,661,343, forward strand.
ATTAAGGAGAGTGAAAGGAACTTTCTATGAAAATGATGAGTAAATAAATCAAATAACATTTTAGTAGTATGTATGCCCAATTGGATTATTTTTCCAGACTGTCTTTAGAGAAGGCCATTTTTTAAAAAAGATAATACAAACTTCATTTTTCTGACTGTTTGACTAACGGTACCATAGAAAATTGCCATAGCCTTTAATTTTTGCTCATTGCCAGTGAACTAGCCTGCCTAAGGTGATGATGTGATTTTCATGGTATTCAAATTACAAATTAACGTTTGCGGGTGTCGATTTGGGGGATTGTGCTGAAGCCTGGTAGAATCCTCTGAGGATGGTGTGTCTGCTTGGGCTACATCATGTCACTTCCTTATTAAGTGAAAGGAAATTGCCTTTGGGCTTCTACACATCACATCTGCCAGTCCTCGTTTTTAAGAAAGACATTCAGGGGCCGGCACTGTGGCATAGCGGGTTAAGTTGCTGCCTGTGACACTGGCATCCCATGTGGGCACTGGTTCTGAGACCCAGCTGCTCCACTTCCTATCCAGCTCCCTGCTAATGGCCTGGGAAAGCAGCAGAGGATGGTGCAAGTACTTGGGCCCCTGCACCCATGTGGGGGACCTGGACAAAGCTCCTGGCTTCTGGCTTCAATCTGACCCAGCCTAGGCCATTGTGCCATTTAGGGAGTGAACCAGTGGCTGGAAGATTTTTCTCTCTTTCTCTCTCCTTTGAGATTCCGGCTTTCAAATAAATAAAAGATAAATCTTAGGGAGGGGGGTGGAAAGGAAAGACATTCAGCTATCCTATTCAATCTTCAAACTCCTAGCTTTATCTGTATCAAAATACTTCAGATATTCAGTTTGCACACTATTTATGGGTTAAGCTAATCTGATTGCAAAAACCAGTGGTATGTTTGCTTCTAGTAATTGCAGTTTAGGAGAAAAATTCTAGGCTGCAACCATATTGATGATAAATTCTTGTATAACTTGTGTCTGTTTTTAGCCATTATGGAATTATAAGGAGGAAGCAAAGCTTTTGACAGGGTTAAAGTTGGTTTCAGGGGGAGGATAAACAGTAGTTTGTTCAATAACATAGAATTTTGTGGAATTCTGATATATAACAATTAGATTTGGGGGACAAAATTCACAGATTTCTCTATTTTATGATTTTTCAAGTTTATTATGTGATATCAAAAGTATGTTTTCTGGAACCCATATAAAAATATTTGGAGGGAAAGACTGATGTGTTTTCCTGTAATGAACATTGAAGAGAGAAATTATAAAACAATTGAATGCTCTACTGTGACTAACATTTGCAACTCAACCTGTTTAATGGACTATGGAAAATAAACAGTGATTCCTAGAGAAGAGTGAAAGAGCCAAGGAGAGAAAATTAAATTAGTGGCACTGTTTCTGTGGGGAAACCAATTAACTGTGGAAAAGAATAACAAAAGTCAATCAAACAAAGTCTACCAAAAAGTCTTTGTGTGTGTGTGTGTGCATGCATGCACATACATATACAGGTAAATGTTTCCATCAGATGTACATGGAATTTGCAGTCAGAAAACAATTGGAACCCAAAGTATTTTGTTAAGTGCTGGAAACTGGTACCAAATTGGTTAGTAGAATGCAAGGTGTTTTTTCCTTCCTCCCTCCCTCCCTCCCTCCCTCCCTCCCTTCCTTCCTTCCTCCCTTCCTTCCTTCCTTCCTTTCTTTTTTTTTTTTTGATATAGATTGAGCCTGTTGTAAAATTATAAAATTCATGGCACTCAAAACTCTGTGCAATGCTAAAGAAGGTATTTGATCATTTTTTTTAATGTTTTTATTTGAGAGCGAGAGAGAGAGAAGAGGAAAGAGAGAGCCGGTGAGATCCCTCCCTTCTTCTGACTCACTCCCCAAATTTATGCAACAGTAAGGACTGGGCCAAAAGCTTGGAGCCAGGAATTCAATCCACATGTCCCATCCAGATGGGAAGGAACCCAATCCCTTGAGCCATCGCTCATGCCTCCCAGGGTATGCATTAGCCAGAAACGAGTCAAGGCTGGACTGGGGAGGAGGGGTCAAGATTGTAGCTCAGTGGGTTAATCCACCATCTGTGACATCCCATGAGCTCCAATTTTGAGTCCTGAGTTCCAGTTGCTCCATTTCCAATCCAGCTTCCTACCAACATGCATGGGAAGGCAGCAGCAGCAGATGGCCCAACTACTTGGGCCCTAAATGTTGGATACCTAAATGGAGTTCCAGGCTCCTGGCTTTAGCCTGGCTTGGCCTGGGTGTTGAGGCCTTTCTAGGGGGTGAACCAGCAGAGGGAAGATCTCCATTTCTCTCTGTTTTTCTTTCTTTGTAATTCTGCCTTTCAAATTAATAAATAATCTTAAAAAAAAAAGAATTGAGCTGGACAGCTGGGCATCCAACAAACTCAGGCCCTTTATTGTAGGGTGTGGGCATTCTAAAAATCATTGTAATCCATGGCTACATGCCTGCCACACCAGATTTTCTTAATTTTAGATTAAATTATTAAAGGGATTAAAAAAGTAAAATTTTAATGAAAATGTTTCTTCTAAAATTTAAATAATTAAAAATATTTTGTCTATAATTTTTTAAAGATTTAATTATTTACTTGAAAGTCAGAGTTACACAGAGAAAGAAGGAGAGGCTGGGGGGGAGGGTCTTCCATCTGCTGGTTCACTCCCCAGATGGCCGCAATGGCTGGAGATGTGCCTATCTGAAGCCAGAAGCCAGGAGCTTCTTCTGGGTCTCCCCAGTAGAAGTCCCAAGGACTTGGGCCATCTTCTACTGCTTTCCCAGGCCATAGCAGAGAGTTGGATCGGAAGTAGAGCAGCTGGGACTCGAACCAGCACCCATATGGGATGCTGGCACTGCAGGCGGCAGCTTTACCCGCTACGCTACAGCGCCGGCCCCTGTTTATAATTTTTTAAGAGACAAAAATTTCAAAAGGGCTTAGTTAAATGTAGTATTTCAGAGCTGGCACTGCGGTATAGTAGACTAAGCCTCCGCCTGCAGCGCCAGCATCCCATATGGGTGCCAATTAGAATCCCAGCTGCTTCTCTTCCTATACAACTCTCTGCTTAGGGTCTGGGAAAGCACTAGAAGATGGCCCAAGTGTTTGGGTCTGTGCACCAGAGTGGGAGACCCAGAAAAAGCTCCTGGCTTCGGATAGGCCTAGCTCTGGTTGTTGCAGCCATTTGAGGAGTAAACCAGCAGATGAAAGACTCTCTCCCTGTCTCTCTGTACCTCTGCCTCTCAAATCTTTTAAAATGTAGTATTTCTTAAAATGTTTATAAATTTATAATCTACCATGATGCTATTTAGCAGTTTTATGCTATCTTCTGATAAAAGGAGTCTTATTAAATTGGTGTGAGGCAAAGCAACCATCTTGGGATGTGAGGCAGGCCAGTGGGGCTTGGAGTCTGTGGACCCCTTCTGACGTAGGTAGAATGTCCTTCACAAGCAAGCTGTCAGCTGTGGCTGGAAAGCCTGTCTCCAGGCCAACTGGCATCTCCCCCACTAATAGCTTCTTGTGCTGCATGTGTGACCTTGTGGCCTCAAATCACACCTTCAAGTTAATTGCAATCTTCTACCCAGAGCTAGCAGAGGAGGAGGCTGAGCCCCTGAGGAGACAGGCAGTCTCCAGGAGACCCCCACTATCTCCTTGAACCCCAAACCAATCAACATGCATATGTGAAAACCCCTGTCCAATGGGCACCCCCAGTAGGATAACCCAATGAACAGACAGTAATGCCTTAAAAACCCAGGACACTTCCTCAAAGCCAGTGTTCTGCCCAGGCACTCCGCCTGCTCTCCTCTCCAACCAGATGCTTTTTCTTTAGCTTGCCAATCGAATAAAAGTTTCTACCTCTTTGCAAATTATTTCCTGGCTTTTTATTTCTATACTAAGCTGAGGAAAAGAACCCATGGAACTCGCTCTAGCAACCACCCTCCCCTCCGTGACCGGTAACAGGATGTACATTTGTTCTAGAGCTTGAGACTTAGTAAGAGACTCCTGACCCATGACAGAGTACCTGGGTTCAGTGCCTTCTTCTAACTGTAGCTTCCTGCTAATGTACACATCAACAGGATGGCTCAAGTAGTTGAGTCCCTGACTCCCTGGTGGAGGCTTACATTGAGTTCCTAGCTCTGGGCTTCAGCCTCTGGCCTGGAGCTGTTCGTTAAAGGCATTTGAAGAGGGAACCAGCAGATGGAGACTCTTTCTTTCTTTCTTTCTGCCTCTCAAATAAATAATAAATAAAAATCAATTTGTACTTGGCCAATCTGGGCTATGAATGTGATTTTATTAAGAGTTACAGTACCTATCTGTAATCTTCAGGGCAGCATCCCAATAGAAGCTCAACTGGTTATTTTATTTTATTTTATTTTATTTATTTACTTGAGAAGTAGAGTTATAGACAGTGAGAGGGAGAGACAGAGAGAAAGGTCTTCCTTCTGTTGGTTCACTACCCAAATGGCTGCTATGGCCAGCACTGCACCAATCCGAAGCCAGGAGCCAGGTGCCTCTCCCTGGTCTCCCATGTGGGTGCAGGGGCCCAAGCACTTGGGCCATCCTCCACTGCCTTCCCAGGCCATAGCAGAGAGCTGGATTGGAAGAGGAGCAGCCAGGACTAGAACCGGCGTCCATTTGGGATGCTGGCACCGCAGGTGGAGGATTAACACAGTTCGCCGGCCCTGCTCACCTGGTTATTTTAACACCAGTTTTATTGCCTGACCATTGGAGAATTTTTTATCCTCTTTTAGATAAAATGTTTTCTTGTTTGATTTTTTTTTAAAGTCAACCAAAATCAATTTCTGTGTTTTTTGTTTGTTTATTTAATGTTGGGCGACTTATCTGTTACTATCTAACTTTGGCAGTTAAATAGAATTTAAACAGTTTTAACAAGAACAGTCTTTTAGCGAAAAAAAAATTGGCTTCCCTCACACATTAATTGCTTATAAAGTGCAGGTGGGGTTGATAAGAGGTTTGTACAACTGTGGTCTGGACAAATGAGACTTTTTCCTTTTATTTAACCAAAGGTAATACATTTTGAATAATCCCACTAAAATATGTTAAAATGTGTTTATGCTAATTGATTTAAGACACATTTGAATGACAATACAAGCTTCTATATAAATGGTACTCATATGTGGTAGGCATTATGTTAAACGTGTTACATAAATGATCTCATTTAGTCTTCCTGGGTGTTACACTAGAATGTCAGAATGGAGCCCTGAGAAGGTATATGTTCACCGTCACTAAATTCATAAGCGATTCTGTTTGACTAAGTACTTCTTATCACTTAATGCTGTATATCTCCTTCAATTAATAATAAACCCCACTTTTTAAAGCTTCTAGTTCTTAACATTTCAGAGAGAATGGCCTGGAAATTATAATTCTGTCTTATAAACATATGTCTCAATATTTTAAGTAAAGATGTAACAGCAATTTCTCTTTTGTTGTCACCTACCAGTGCTTAGTGTCTGATAAATGGATTATTGTTTGCTAAAACCTCTTGTCTTCTTTCCTGTGTGTAGGCTTCCTATTCTCATTCACTCTTTTAATTTTTTTTTAATTTATTTGAGAGAGACAGGGGGAGAGGAAAGGGAGAGAGAGGGGGAGAGAGAGAGGGGGAGAGAGAGAGAGTGGCTGAGCACCCATCTGCAAGTTCAGTCCGCAAATGGAACCCAACTCGGGTCTTTCATGTGGCTGGCAGGAACCCAGTTTCTTGAACCACCACTGCTGCCTCCCATGGTCTGCATTAGCAGGAAGGTGGATTTAGGAAGGGAGCGGGGTATTGAACCGGGTACTCTGACATGGGACATGGGCATCTTAACTAGTACCTTAACTGCTAGGCTAAATGCCCACCCCTCCTCCACTCTTCAGAGAACTGCATTATGGTATCACTCAGCAGGTTCACATTATCATTCTCTTGTATGAAAAATACTGTTAAAAGTCACTGCTTTTTTTATTAAGATGTATTTATTTATTTGAAAGGCAGAATTGCAGAGAGAGAGAGAGAGAGAGAGAGAGAGAGAGGTCTTCCATTCGCTGGTTCACTGCCCAAGTGGCTGCAACAGCCAGAGCTGGACCCATTCAAAGCCAGGAGCCAGGAGCTTCTTCCAGGTCTCCCACATGGGTGCGGGGTCCCAAGGACTTGGGCCATCTTCCACTGCTTTCCCAGATCATAGCAGAAAGCTGGATTGGAAGTGGGGCAGCTGGGACCTGAACCGGCACCCATATGGGATGCCAGCACTGCAGGTGGAGGCTTTACCTACTATGCCACAGCGCCGGCCCCAAGTCATTTTTCTTTTCTTTTTTTTTTTTAACATGAGGTCAAACCTGCATGCTGAAAACTTACTCAATGAATATGTCCTAGTATCATCCTCTGGATGAAGAAACAGAACAAGAGCAGCACTCTGTGTTTTTGGTAATCAGTAATCTCGGGCCCAGCATTATTCCCTCAAAGGGAATCTCCATCTTCTGCTGCCATCACTTCATGTTGCCTGTTTTCATCTTGTGTGAATGTCATTCTGTTTAGGTATTCAGCTGTGACTGGGGTTTTCACTGCAAGTGTGTGAGATTGCACCTCAGTGTGTTTCACAGCTGTCCTTTGTTAGTTTGCAGCACTGTTTCACAATTTATTTACTCTGTTCCTACTGCAGGGTGTTTAGGTGTCTGTAGTTTTGACCATTTGAGACTGATGTTGTACTTCGTGCATGTTTCCCTGTGAATTGCCATTTCCTGGTGCATCAAAACATAATGCTTCATATCAAACAGTAGACCCCAAGAGATTCTGTTAATGTGCAGTTCTTCCAGCCCTGTTTGAGAATGCAACTGGTCACACCGGTTTCTTGTTAACACTTGGTGTCCCCAGTGCTTTTAATATTAGCCACGCCAGTGGGTGTATAGTTTTGGTTTTAATTAAAATTTCCCCAAAGAGTCCTGTGACTAATAGAAATTGGAGCTATCCTTTTATTTTTAGCTTTGATTTCCTATATTTATTCAGCAGTGAGTGCCTATGTTCATGAATGAGATTAGTGCGTAATTTTCCTGTCTGGAAATTCTCTTGTCAGAATTGGTACCACGGTAGACCCACTTAATAAGTTGGCTAGTATTCCTTCTTTTCATATTTCCTAGAAACTTTTGGTGTTATTTCTTCCTTAACATTTGGTTATAGTTTTCTGATGAAATTATCTGGACCTGGAATTTTATTTCTGGGAAGATTTTTAATTGTGGGTTCAAATTTCTACGAGTTGTAGAACTACTCAGAATTTCTATTTATTTATGAGTTCTATTTTGTATGTTTGAAAAGTTTGTATGTATGAAAAGTTGCCCATTTTATCTAAATTTTCCATTTTTTTAAACAGAATATGCTATTATATGCTCAAAGTCTCTTATATTCCTGAATTATTCTTTCCACATTGCTGATTCTCCTTGTAGTTGCATGTTTCTTTCTATGCTTTTTGTGGTTGTTTTATTTTCTTTCAAAAATCTTTTTGGGGTTTAACTTTTAGTTTTCTTCCTAATTTTCTTATTTCGTTGATTGCTTATTCACTTTTATCCTTGCTTCCTTTGTATGTATATGTATATATTTAATTTTATTTGAGAGGTAGAAAATTGCAGAGAGAGAGAGAGAGAGAGTGAGAGAGAGCAAGCACACTTCAGTGGTAGGAACATAATTACTTGAACTATCGCCGCCTCCCAGGGTGCACATTTGCAGGGAGCTGGAGTTGGAGCCAGGTATTGAACCCAGGTACTCTGATGTGAGTATCTGCACTAGCATCCTAACCGGTAGACTTAATGCCCACTCCATTCCTTCCTGAACTGAAGACTGTGATTTCCCCTGTAAGCATTATGTTCTAGTTCTTAACCAGTTTTATTATCACCCATTTAAAATTATCTTTTATTTCCCATTTGAATTCTTCTCTGCTCCCTGAGTGCCATCCTTATGTTACAAACACACGGGTATATTTTCTTTGTCTTTTATTATGGATTTGGAGTTGGATTCTACTGTGGGTAGAGAATATAGTCTGATTTTAACCTACAATTTTTGAGACTCCTCTGTTTAATTATTATAGAAGGCTTATATGTACTTCAAATACTATATTTAAATATGTGTCTGCCTTTATATAATTTAGAGAAGTGTGTTAAAATCTCCCAGAGTATGAATTTTTCTATTTTAACTATTTCAAACATTTTTATTTCCCCTTACATCTTTTATAATTATTCTTTCATGACGCTAGTTTAATGACATTGGTTTTCTTTTGATTGGTGTTTGCATAATATATCTTTCATCCTTTTACATCAAATGTTCTGTATCTATACTAAAGAATTTCTATAAGCAGCATATTTCAATCCAGTGTGAAAATATTTTTCTCTTAAAAATTGTAGTAGTTGACTCACTTACATTTAATATAATTACAAATACATTTGGGCTTCAAACTATCATTGGATTCTTCTTTAGTTCTTGGAGCTATATGGTGACTGGTGGAAGTTCTTAAGCTTGTCTTTTTCTTCTTTGAATGTATCAAGTATTCTAGGATTAATGTCTATTTTTGATAACACATTGCTTACAGGTTTGCCTATAAAATCTATTATTCTTTCTGGTTTTGATCATTTTGTTTCACCTCTTCACATGCCTATTTTCAATTGTGTGTCAGACAGTCTATATCAAAATTCCCAGAAACCCTGTTGTTTGAAATTCATGATTCCTTCTGCAAATTACAGGGTGCTGTAGCAGTACTGGATCAACTTCATTCAAATTCTGAGAATGAAATAATCCATGCCTTCTAGCAACTTCTCATGCTGCCTTTTATTTCTGAGTTGTAATGCGTGGGGTTCTCAACCCTGAATCCAAAGTGTTTCTGTAGCCCCCTCTCTGGTGGACCCTGGAGTTCAGTGTATGCCCACCACGTTCTGTTAGGCTGTGAAGCCTTTTCAGCCTCTCAACTACCTCTTCTGGAATCAACAGTTTAACTAAGAGTAAATGTCAGGGTTACCTCCCTGAATTCCTTCTCATTCTGATCTTATCCCCTTTATCCCTCAGTGTTTGAGGTCCTTTGTATCTTTATGTCTTTCATCAGCTTTAGTAGCTTTAAAAAATATTTGTAAAGCTCTTTTAGTTTTTTGTACAAGTACTGGTCCATTTTATTTGATACACTTGATAAGAAGCATAATTCCCTATTCTAATAAGGTTTTAAAATATTCTAAAATAATATATTTAAGTTCCCAGAGTCCTTTTCTCTGTGTTCATAAATTTTATATTGCTTCTTCTTTTACAAATGTAGAATATCCTTGTAATCTCCAAAGATTCTCATCCTATTTTAAATTACTTTGTAAGTTACTATATTTTCATGAATTTTCCATAGTTCATTTACTATTGATTCTTTTTTTTTCTTTTTTTAAAAATATTTATGCTGTTCTTTTATGTTAACTTCTCAAAAACCATCGATCCATTATTGTTATTCAGAAGGGAGAAATAGGGGCAGGCATTTGTCCTAGTGGTTAAGATACTGGTCAAGACTCCTGTGTTCTGCCTTGGAGTACCTGGGTTTGATTCCTGGTTCCAGGTCCTAATTCCAGCTTCCTGCTAACATGGACCCTGGGAGACAGTGATAATGGTTCAAGTGGTTGGATCCCTCCCACCCATGTTGGAGACTGGGGTTGAGTTCATAGACTTGGGACCTTGGCCCCAGCTGTCCTCATCAGTGCTTGCATTTGGAGAGTGAACCAGCAGATGGGAGTCCTGTCTTCTGCTGCCTCTCAAATAAAGAAAAAGAAAGAGGAAATCTGTAAGAGACTGATTTCTATGGAGGAGGGAGGAACTTGTGGTGGATTTTGCAAATTTCACATAGAATTTTTTAAATTTATGTTATTTATTTGAAAGGCAGTTACAGAGAGGCAGTGGGGAAAGGGAGAGAGAGAGAGAGAGGTTTTCCATTCTCTGGTTCACTCCCCAAATGGCTGCAACAGCCCAAGCTGAGCCAATCTGAAGCTAGGAGCCAGAAACTTCTCCTGGGTCTCCCACGCGGGTACAAGGGCCCAAGGACTTGGGCCATCTTCTACTGCTTTCCCAGGCCATAGCAGAGAGCTGGATCAGAAGTGGAGCATCTGAGACCAGAACCGGTGCCCATATGGAATGCCAGCACTGCAGGCAGCGGCTTTACCCACTACGTCATAGCTCTGGGCCCACATAGAAGTTTTTTTTTTTTTTTTTTTTTTTGACAGGCAGAGTGGATAGTGAGAGAGAGAGAGACAGAGAGAAAGGTCTTCCTTTTTGCTGTTGGTTCACCCTCCAATGGCCACTGTGGCCGGGGCATCGTGCTGATCCAAAGCCAGGAGCCAGGTGCCTCCTCCTGGTCTCCCATACGGGTGCAGGGCCCAAGCACTTGGGCCATCCTCCACTGCCTTCCCGGGCCATAGCAGAGAGCTGGCCTGGAAGAGGGGCAACCGGGACAGGACCGGTGCCCCGACCAGGACTAGAACCCAGTGTGCCAGCGCCGCAGGCAGAGGATTAGCCTGTTAAGCCATGGCACCAGCCCCACATAGAAGTTTTTAAAGAGAACAATAAGCAATACAAATACTCTTTCTGGGCTAGTGGTGTGTGTTAATTGGGAATAGGAGTAGGGTTTACTCTTTAGAAAGGAAAATCTGGGAAATTCCTCATAATTCAGATCAGAATACGAACAAGTCTCTTCTGAGTCCCTTTTTTTTTTTTTTTTCAAGTTTCATTCTCTGGTTCGCTACTCAAATGTACACAACACCCAGAGCTGGGCAAGGCAAAAACCAGGAGCTGGGAACTCAATTCACCTCCCAGGTGGACGCAGGCACTCAACTTCCTGAGATCCCATCTGCTGCCTCCCAGGATGTGCATTAGCAGGACTCCGAAGTCAGGAGCAGAGCTGGGACGCAACCCCAGGCACTCTGATAGAGGATGCAGGCGTCTCAACTGTGTCCTGACTGCTCAGGGAGCACCTGCCCTGACCTTGACCGTCGACACCAAAGAACTCCGTCAATTTGAATGTGTCTGTTTTTCTCAAAGCCACTGAGCTGATGGGCTTCGGGAGGAAGACTACGGAGGTGGAGAGCTTTCGCCCTCACATGATATCGGGGGCACATTTCGGCTTGGTTTAGCTGTGATGATGTTAACTGTGAGCACCTGGTGGAGGTGATGCTCGCTAGATTCCCTCACTCTAAGTTACTTTTTCTCCCTTTCCATAAACCACTTGTTGTAAGCAACTCGCTAAGCACAACTTAAAATCAAGGGATTGAAAGTTAATTGTTTCCTTGAGATGGGGATGCCTATATAAATTATTTAGAATTCTTCCATTTCACTGATTTGTCTCTTCTTTTTTTTTTTTAAGTTTAACTACTTACCAGTATGCACATATAGATATTTATTGTATTCTTTGTGTTACGAGCAAATACCATTTTATTTTATTGCACAGATTGTTACAGCCTTAAACCGTTGGGACATTTTAAAAAAATATGTCTTTTTCTGATTAGAATACAAACTCTGGGAGGAAGGGTATCACGTCTGTTTTAAAGGAGAAGCCTTTAGACTGGCAGCTAAGATACCCCACATCCCTGTTCCTGGATTTGATCCCCGGCTCCAGCTCCTGCTGTAACTTCCTGTCCTTGCAGACTTTGGGAATCAGCATTGATGGCTTAAGGGATTGATTTCCTGCCACCTATGTGGAAAACCTGGATTGAGCTTCCATCTTCTTGCTTTGGGTCCAGCTGTCGTAGTTGAGAAGTAAACCAGCAGATGGAGAAATGGAGTCTCTCTCTCTCTCTCTCTCTCTCTCTCTCTCTCTCTCTCTCTCTCTCCCTCACAAATAAATAAATAAGGGTGAGCCCTGTGGCACAGTGAGTTAAGCTACCCCTTGAGACACCAACATCCTGAATCCGAGTTCCTGGGTTGAGGTCCAGCTGTACTCTGCATTTCTGATCTAGTTTCCTGCTAATGCACCTGGAAGGCCGCAGATGGTGATGGCTCCACTATTTGGGTTCTTGTCATCGTCATGGCTCCTGACTTGGGCCTGGCCCCAGTGATGGCTGATGTGGGCATTTGGGAGGTGAACCAGTAGATGGAAGTCCATCTGTCTCTCTCTCTCTGTCTTTCCCTCTCTGTAACTCTGCCTTTCAAATAAATAAATAATCTTAAAAAGATAAAATTTTAGTCAAAATCCTGGTTCCTGGTGGAAATTAGTATTTATTTCATGCATGAATGAAAGGGGCTGGTGAAGATGAGGAAACACAGTTGTGCTTACTTGTTATGAAATGATTCCGGCATTGTCTTCTCAGCACCTGGTTACTATTTACATTCTCTGATAGGATTGTCGACAGGTGCAGGCTAGATGATTCAAAAGTATGTCTAAGGAAACAAATCTATGTATGATCAGACTTGGGTTGCAAAGGATGAACTTTTTAAGAATCATTTTTTTAAGAGAAAGAGACCAAACTTGATGTATTTCACAGATGCACTTCTGCCTCTTTTGCGTTCCCTGGTCATCCTGCCCTTCTAGCGAGCCTGTGATCACCTGTGCATTCGTTCAGGCCCCAGTGTGATTGTGGTGTCCTTTGTGACTTGCCATCGATGGCCACCAGGTTTTTAAAACTCCAGCTGCGGCTTCCTTGGCTGACATGACCATCAAAACCTAAGAGAAGGAGCGTGAGAAGGTTTTTGTTTGTGGGCCTACTTATGCGCATGTGATTGTTTTTGGCTGAGTGCTGAAAGAGGAATTGTGTTAGCTTATTTATAATATTCTGCCACTTTCTCTTTGGGGACCAACAGTTCATGCTCATGTCCAAATTTGAGAACTTCTCACGATTATTCATCAAGTACATAGCTCATGCATCAAAGAGCTGTATTAAATGTCATATTTGTATATGCACTTTCTGGGAAACACCCAATCTAATGTTTTTTGGGGGGAAAACTGTGGGTTTACCTTGCAAAATTCACATTACAAGTCATGTTAAATGATGACACATACGACAGGGAGCTTCGAAGAGCAAGACACAATGTGTAGGTGTTCATTCAGATCACCCAGTACTACCTTTGTAATTTGTGCGTGGGAGAAATTCACAGAGGTGCCACACATAGGACCCCATGCGAGAACATAACCATCTAGCTGCTTTCTTTGTCATTCATTGTATGAATGTTTTATTCATGCCAATGAGGGGCAGGCAGGATCCTGGTTGCTGTGAAAATAAACATGAGTGTGGTCGGTGGGAACTCAGGTCTTCTGGGTGAATTACTCATATTATTTAATATTAGATTCATTTGGTATGCTACTCACTTAATGCGGTACTCACATTGTCTATTACAGTACTAATGAATTGTAGGTGAATCAACTTTGAGAACGAAACCCTGTCATACACAACCTTGCACTTAGGAACCCAGTTGTGAAGAGAACTATGAGGGAATACATGAGAAACCTAATAGAAGTCAAAACTGTGTGTTGCTAATGAGGGATTTTGTAAATGTTCCATTGTTGCTAAAACAACTCTATATTTCTTTAAATGTAAGAAACAACTAGAAACAACAATACCCTGTCTTAAGATACTCCAATTTGCAGGAATCATTTCAATGTTTCCTTGTGTTTACTTTTATATGCTTAGCCAGTGGTTGGGTTCTCTTTTTTTTAGTATTAAAATAAACTGTTTATCTTTTAAATCATTAAAGTTCAGAGGTGAAAGTAGCTTTTGCTGGGACTTTAGACAGCCTGCTTGTGACTCGCTTAAGGGGACACAGGAAATGTTTCTGGCTTTCTGAGGCTATCCAGTCTCTGTCATAGTGACTTGTCTGTGCTGTGTAGCAGGAAAGCAATCATACACAGTATGTAAATGAATGGGTGTGGCTATGTCCCAATAATACTTTATTTGGAAGAATAGGCTGAGGTTTTGCCCAAACTTTGACTTAAGGCATTGATTAAAAACTCAAGAGACCGGCCGGCGCCGCGGCTCACTAGGCTAATCCTCTGCCTTGCGGCGCCGGCACACCGGGTTCTAGTCCCGGTCGAGGCACCGGTCCTGTCCCGGATGCCCCTCTTCCAGGCCAGCTCTCTGCTGTGGCCAGGGAGTGCAGTGGAGGATGGCCCAAGTGCTTGGGCCCTGCACCCCATGGGAGACCAGGAGAAGCACCTGGCTCCTGCCATCGGATCAGCGTGGTGCGCTGGCCGCCGCGCGCCAACCGCGGCGGCCATTGGAGGGTGAACCAACGGCAAAAGGAAGACCTTTCTCTCTGTCTCTCTCTCTCTCACTGTCCACTCTGCCTGTAAAAAAAAAAAACTCAAGAGACCGAGTTCTTACACCTCCCTGAGTCAAATTCCTGAGAGATAAGCCCTTGTAATCTTCATGCTTCATCAGGCTATTATTAATATTAAAGATAACATAATAATATAAATATTATTACTTACATCAATGTTTGAGGACTTCTAGCTCATTTACCTATTGGGAAAGCTGACTTTTATAAGATTTTGTAATACGATTTATTTATATATTTATATAAAAGGCAGACAAGCAGAGAGGGAGATACACAGAGAGAGGTCTTCTTTCCACTGGTTTATTCCCTAAGTGGATAACAGCCATGTTTGGAACAGATTGAAGCCAAGATCCTTGAACTCCATCCTGGTCTTCCATATGAGTGGCAGGGGCACAAGTACTTGGGCCGTATCCTGCTGCCTTCCCAGGTCCATTAGTAGGGAGGCAGGTGGGAAGTGCAGCAGCCAGGACTGGAGGTGGCACTCTGATATGGGACACTGCCATCACAAGTGGCATGTTAACCTACTGTTCCACAGTGTTGGCCCCTAGGCATTTGTCTTGATGATATCTCTGAGGGGTTTCCAGCATGAATACTTACAGAGAGGTTTGTAATTTATAACCTTGTGAGATGGAACCTCTATTTCAAATAGCTGGCAAAGAAAGTTTGAAGGAACATTTCTGATGAGTTAAAATCCAAAGATGGAAACTAAGAGCATAAGGATGTTTCTGTGCCACCCACCCCCCACCGCCGCTTGTACCTGCAACTGTGCCAGACACAGGGAGGGATGGGTTTCGAGAAACGATTGTGTCATGAACACCTTTTCACATTTGCTCACTGTCAGCATACAAGGACACGGTAAATCCAAATGGCCTGATACATGACATCCCAGCAAATCCAGCCTTGGCTGCTCTTTTGAATGACTTTGACATATTCCATCTCTTTTGAATGACTTTGAGATTATGAATCTGTGAATAGTACTCACAGCTCCAAAGCAATATTTGTACTAGTAGTGACTGTATTAGCTGAGGATCTATTAGCAGTGGTCCACAGAAGCCAACACTTCCAACCTCAACACAGAGTGTACTTACTAGTAAAATGGGCTGGGTGAGCCTGGTGCATCAGAGGCCATCCCTCTGGTCTCTGGAATGCCACCTAACGTCACTCAGCTTCTCACCTTCTCCTACTTCGAGGCCTTTGGTTGTGCTGTGTTTTGTGCGAGCTTCAATTCCTGGAGAGAGACGGAGATTGGCTGAGCTGAGGTTCAGTCCTGTAGTTTAGTTTAATTACTTGGCGAATGGGTTAGGGGTACCATTATATAACCACCCTTGTGGAGAGAAAATAAGAGAGTATTACCAGAAGGATGTGGGAGAAAGATGCTGGGAAGACTCATCTGGTTTAGACATGTTGATTTTGTTGCCCCTTTTGTTTGTGTTCAACCTGGAAGTGGCTGTTTACACTCTGGTTCTCCAAACTCCATTCCCATGTTTTAAATTCTCCTGTTAATGTAAACCAGGCTGCAGGCGTCTAAGAGGCCTATGCAGGCACTTCTCTCCCTGCTGCTGCTGCTGCTCCACTTGGAGCAGTGCTGGGCTGTAATTGTCACAGACTTCCTCTGAACTGGAAGATTTGATTTGGAACCTTTGCATTAGCTGCTTTTAGCTGGAAGATTTGATTCCGAGTGCTGTTTTTGCTTTTAGATTATATTGATTTATAATATCTACTCCTGCCTACTTCTTAAGAAACAGTGGCTACTGGCAGGTTTCAAATCAAATTCCACAGAAAGAAATGGCACAGATGATATTCAGACTGCTCCCTCTAATCTGCTCACCTCTGGCTCCACCCTTGCTTAACTGCCCTAAGACATGCAGGGCCCCAGCTTGGTCCTGGACTCAGTTCACAGGGTAGGGGCTCTTAGACAGAATAAAGTTCTTTCCCACTTGATGGCCTCATTTCCAGAATGCTGAACCCCCCTCAAGATCTCCAGCTCTCTCTTATTATGTATGTATGTATTTAAAGGGTAGAGGGGCTGGCTCTGTGGTGCAGCGGGTTAAAGACTTGGCCTGAAGCGCTGGCATCCCATATGGGCACCGTTTCAAGACCCAGATGCTCCACTTCCGATCCAGCTCTCTGCTATGGCCTAGGAAAGCAATAGAAGATGGCCTAAGTACTTGGGCCCCTGAGCCTGCATGGGAGACCAAAGAGAAGTTTCTGGCTCCAAGCCTCAGATTGGCTCAGCTTGGGCTGTTGCAGCCATTTGGGGAGTGAACCAGTGGATGGAAGACCTCTCTCTCTCTCTCTGCCTCTCCTTCTCTCTGTGTGTAACTCTAACTTTCAAATAAAGAAATAAATCTTTTAAAAAAAGTATTTAATGGATAGAAAGACAGAGCTCCTCTGTCTGCTGGTTCACACCCCAAATGCAGGAAGCAGCTGGGACCCAGCCAGTTCAAAGCCAGGAGGCTGGAACCCAATCTGAGTCTCCCTTGTGGGTGACAGGGACCCAAGCACATGAGCCATCATCTGCTGCTTCCCCAGGTACACGTTTGCAGGAAGCTGGGATGGGAAGAGGAGCTGAGACTGGAACCCAGACTCTCTAATGTGGAATGCGACCGTTCCAAGCAAAGTCTAAACTACTGTGCCAAACACCTGTCCTTATCTCTTATTCTTTCACTGTAGGCAAGGGCTGGCCAGTTCTGGCCACTCTCCTTTGCAAAATGCCTGGGACACCTCTCCTGTCTCAATCCTGTGATGCAATCCCACTGGCCCGCTTGCTAGTTCAGATGCACAGAATGCTGATGTCTCAACCTACAATAGCCCTTTCCCAGGTACTTACAAAGCTGGCCCTTCTGTGTTGTTCACATATCAGCTCAAACGTAACTAGCTTAACAAGAGAGGCCATCTGTACCAGGCTTTCTAAGTAGGCCGTGCCTCCTAAGTCACTGTATATCTTTGCCCTGTCGTATTTTAATGTGGCAATGATGACCATCTAGAAGCCTGCTGCTTTGTGTCCTGGTTTGCTTCCTGCAGTAGAGTGTAAGCCTCATGGAAATACCACTCTTGGTTTTGGTGTATCCCCAGCATACAGAACAAGGCATGCTCTACTAGGTACTCAGTTCGAACACAGAATGAAAGAAGTTCACTTGGAAGTTTCCAGATCATCTTTGATGCACAACAGTCCATGTGTGTGGGCATTCAGATAGAACTAACTCTCTGGAATACGTCAAAGCGAGGGAGAGCACATTCACCAGTCGGGACCTTTGACTGGGGGCAGCTGATATCTCTGGGCTCT
Organism: Lepus europaeus; assembly: GCF_033115175.1. Taxonomy (NCBI): domain Eukaryota; kingdom Metazoa; phylum Chordata; class Mammalia; order Lagomorpha; family Leporidae; genus Lepus; species Lepus europaeus. The sequence goes on from NC_084846.1 coordinate 22,678,901, forward strand.
CTGAATCTCTGTTCCCAGGAGCAAATGCAGACAAGGATCACGCTCAATACTTAACACCCATTCAAGTGAAGGTGTTGGGGATTTGCAGCAATGTTTATACCCATGCTCTTGTGTTGCACTTCTCAGGATCTGTGCCAGCATGTTTGCAGGGCTCAGCAAAAAATTCTGCCAGGCTGGGAAGAAGTAACATGTGGAAGGTGTGGTGGAACCTTAGCACAAGGCATGCTTTTGCCGTTAACTCAGGGGACTTATTTTTGGTTTGTCCTTGTATAAGACCCAGCATTTCTATTTCCTGCTAAATCAACTGTTCCTATACATGTATCAGCCTCACATAACTCTAAGAGTCAATACTTCTTTTTGATTTGTTTGTGTACCCATAGCTAAAATGCACTTGTTCATGTACATACTCACCAGCAGTTGCATTCTTTTAAAGATTTTATTTATTTATTTATTTGAGAGGTAGAGTTGCACACCACCCAGAGAGAGGCAGAGGCAGAAAGAGAGAAGTCTTCCATCCACTGGTTCACTCTCCAAATGGCCAGAGCTGGGCTGATCTGAAGGCAGGATCCAGGAGCTTCTTCCGGGTCTCCCACATGGGTGTAGGGGCCCAACGACTTGGGCCATCTTCTACTGTTTTCCCAGGCCATACCAGAGAGCTGGATTGGAAGAGGAGCAGCTGGGACTAGAACTGATGCCCATATGGGATGCCAGCACTGCAGGTAGAGAATTAGCCACTAGGCCATAGCACCAGCTCCCAGGAGTTACATTTCTAAGTAGTGCTGGCATTAGCCAAGCTATACCATAAGTAACTAACAGGACTTATGCAATATAAAGAGTGATTATTTTGGAAAAATTTTAAGGTAAATGTAAGTGACAAAAGATATGTTGAGGTTTTTTAAAAAGTTTATTTATTTATTTATTTGAAAGGCAGGATGATAGAGTGGAAGACACACAGAGAGATTTTCTGTCTGCTGGTTCATTCCCCCAAATGGTTGCAACAGCTGAGGCTGGGCAAGGCTGGAGCTGGAAGTCAGCAATCTCATCTGGGCGTCTCATGTGGATGGCAGTGGCCCAAGTATTTGGGCCATCATTTGCACCTCCCAGATGCATTAGCAGGAAGCTGGGTCAGAGCAGAGGTAGGACTCCATCCTAGGCACTCTGATATAGGATGTGCGTATCCCAGCCAGCAACTTAACTGCATGTCACAACACCTGCCTCCATGTTACCACACCTGCCTCTGTGTCACCTCACCTGCCTCTGTGTCCCCTCACCTGCCTCTGTGTCACCACACCTGCCTCTGTGTAACCTCACCTGCCTCTGTGTCACCACACCTGCCTCTGTGTAACCTCACCTGCCTCTGTGTCACCTGCCACTGTGTCACAACACCTGCCTCTATGTTACCACACCTGCCTCTGTGTCACTTCACCTGCCTCTGTGTCACTTCACCTGCCTCTGTGTAACCGCACCTGCCTCTGTGTCACTGCACCTGCCTCTTGAGTTATCTTTTAAAATCTTGTCGTTTTTTTTCCTCCAGCAGCTTTTGTGCATCTTGCTTAATTATTCATAGTGATCATAATGCATGATGGGCTCCCTTCTCACTGACCAGAACCTTGGTACAGTGTTTTCCTTAGAGCCTCATGATGATGGATCCACCTGTTGATGAAATGGTCTTATATGGTTTTGAAATACTTCACAAATTATGTTAGGTACAGTCTCATATGAACCTTGTGCTATATTTGCTGTGTAATAAATAGTGCTATAATAATTCTCCTAATTTGAGTTTATTGTGTTCCATACACATCACTTAAATCATAGAAATAAAATATCTAATTTTTAATTTTCCAGACCCTGGCACATCTCTCTTTTTTATCTGTGATTTTGGAGGTTATCTAAGGTTAAATGGAAGGAGGGAGGGATAGCATTGTGGTCTTTGGGGAAGATTGTTTTTTTCTACTCAAGACTGATGTTGGCCCTTGGAAACATCAAACAGCTTTTATGTGTATACAGCCATGTGTGCACTGGATGGAAGCTCTGTAACTACCTCTTAAATAAATAAATAAATCTTAAAAGAAAAAAAAAACAGCATTATTTTATGGCACGATGTCAAAAATGGGTTGAAACTTTTTTAGGGCAAATGAAATCCTTTGTATTCTTCTTATTTTTTATTTTTTAAATTTTTATTTATTTATTTATTTTTATTTTGACAGGCAGAGTTAGACAGTGAGAGAGAGGGACACAGAGAGAAAGGTCTTCTTTCCGTTGGTTCACCCCCCAAATGGCCTCTACGGCCAGCGTGCTGCGCCGATCTGAAGCCAGGAGCCAGGTGCTTCCTCCTGGTCTCCCATGCAGGTGCAAGGGCCCAAGCACTTGGGCCATCCTCCACTGCCCTCCCAGGTCACAGCAGAGAGCTGGACTAGAAGAGGAGCAACCGGGACTAGAACCCAGAGCCCACATGGGATGCCGGCGCCAGAGGCAGAGGATTAACCAAGTGAGCCACGATGCCAGCCCCTGTACTCTTCTTAAATCTTTTCTGCAAGTTCCATATCATTGAAAAAATGTATAAGGAAGCATCAGCAACATCCATTGGAGTCAGACTTGGGCTTAGCAGCTCAGCTGTCCATCCAAGCTGCCTCCCTCTGGATGACTCCAGCACTAGTTATTTCAAGGGTTGGCTTTGCTGAGCTGATGAAATGAGAGACATAGACAAATAAAAATTTCATGAAATAAAGCTGATATATAATTTTTAAAATGGATCAAAATGATACTGAGAAAGCAGCATTTTTTAAAAAAAATTTTCCCATAAAGAAATTTTTTATTTAAGGAATGCGGACTTCATGTATTTCTTAAGTACAACTTTAGGAATCTAGTGATTCTTTCCACCGTACCCACCCTCCCAATCACTCTCCCATCCCTTTCCCTCTTCCCTCTCCCATTCCCAGTCCCATTCTCCACTGAGATCTATTTTTGATTAACTTTATACACAGAAGCCCAACACTGTACTAAGTAAAGAGTTCAACAATTTGCACAGAAAAAACAAAAAACAACAAAACAAAACAAAACATAAAAAAACACTGTTCCTCAACAGTAGAGACAAGGGCTGTTCAAAGTTATTGCATCTTCAAGTTAATTTCACTTTTTTTTTTTTAAGAAACTTAATTAACTTTAAAAAAGAACCCAAGAATGATACATCTTTTGTGAATACTTAGACATAATTATAATACAATTCTTTGAGGACAGAGGTCCTGCATGAGAAGTTAGTGCACAGTGACTCTTGTTAATTTAACAACTAACACTCTTAAGTATAATGTCAGTGATCACCCGAGGCTCTTGACATGAGCTGCCTAGGCTATGGAAGCCTTTTGAATCCACAAGCTTCGTCAATATTTAAACAAGGCCATAAACAAAGTGGAAGTTCTCTCCTCCCTTCAGAGAAAAGCAGCTCCTTCTTTGATGACCACTTCTTTCTGCTAGGGTATCACCCACTGAGGTCCTTCATGTAGGACATTTTTTGCCACAGTGTCTTGGCTTTCCATGCCTGAAATGCCCTTGTTAGTTTTTCAGCTAGACCAGAATGCTTTAAGGGCTGATTTAGAGGCAACATTTAAACACAGTTGATTTTGACTACATTCATTTATTTGTATGCATTTTCATTATTTTGAACTACATATTTTTCCTTTGTGGAGTACGGAAGGTCATTACCAAATTCTAATAAACCTTTCCATTCTCAGGTAGTTTACATGTGTGTGTTTGAAATGGATAATGATTATTTGATGCATTTGTCTTGAGCCAAAATTCATATGCTTTGGTTTCAGGATGTTAGAGAAGTACCTCTGAATAAATACACACTAGAAATCTCGAAGTCACAGACATAGAAGTGGGGAGATTTAAAGACATCTATAGCAAGAACCTGGGATCCCTAGAAAACAAAAAAGTGAGCGAAAAAACCACTGTGGCAGGAAGGTAGGGAGGAGAAGAAGTGAGAGGAAGAAAAAGGAAAAGAGGAAGAAGAGAGAAAGGCAGGGAAGGAGGTAGAAAGACATAGTGGGCAAAGAAGAAGCAAGGGAGAGAGGAAGGCCAAGGGAGCAGGCGAGAGGGGACAGGAGGAAGGGGAGCTCTCTAAAGACTCATTGTGGAGATCTTGCTGTCTCGACTTCCTGGGAAGTATATAATGTAGCTGAAACACAATCAAAATAAGTGTTCATAGAATTCTAAAATTCATGATACAGAGTGGGATTACCCTGTGGGATTGTAGAAGCTCAGGCTGCAGCAAGACCTGCTGTAGTGTTGGAGTCAGGCACCGTCCTTTGCCTAGCAAAGCTGGGAAAGGTCTGGAGGGGTTGGGTGGCCAGGCCAGACCCACCCACCCAGGTGAGCAGCTGTCTTAGTAGCAAGTGTCTGAGGAAGGAACGGGAGCTGTTGGCTCTTCTGAACCCGTACAGAATGCCTTTCACCAGACATTCTATATCTTGAACTAGTGTGGAATCGTTCTGTCTATATAGAATGAATGCATTAAATTCTCTTTCTCTCTGTCTCTCTCTCTCTCTCTTAGGAATATAAGGGTTAATCTTACAGAGGTATCAAGCTTCTTAGAAGCAAGATTCTAGACAATATGTTTCATTTCTGTCCCCTCAGTCCCTGAAGATATCCCACTCTCATGATCAGAATTGCCTTTGATTATTATAGAAAAGGTTCATTCTGTAACCATCCCCCCCCCCCAAAAAAAAGACCAAGGTAGCAATTGGACAATAAATCAGTACTTTAGATGTCAACATGGAGATGCATTTCTTCTAATTTTACTAACACTCCAGCCAGGCACCATGCCTCCCCAGTCCATGCAGCTGCGTAATTATACATCGGATCTCCAAAATGAATTAGTTTATTTTTAAAACAGCTAATTGCCTTAGTGGAGTCATGTTTTACCAGAAGCACAAAAGGGTTTTGTTCATTGCGGGAAATTTTCTTCTGAAATGACTGTGCTTGGCTCCAGCTTCTATGAACGTTAGTCAAAACCAGCAAAATATCAGCACAATCCGCTCAGCTCTCTCCTATTCAGAGCGTCGTCCTGTGACTTCTGCGTCTTGTGCACTGCCCGTCACCCTGTGCCACCTTCTGATGAGGACTGCATACCTAGGGATGGATGTGCTGTGGCACAGTGCTAATGTCAGCACACTGAAGTCCACTTAAATCATGGCTCTTGAAACCCAACTGTGTATCTGTAATCAGAATCCCCATTGCATGTTTGGTCTCCTTGATCGATTCTAACCCAGTCTTTAGAGTGAAGGCTTCCCTTTGCTAACCCTACGCTTGAACTTTTTAACTTGGTTTTTGGACACTGTTTGTCCGAGTCTGTTTTCTGCTGGGGTAATAGAATACTATAGAGTGGGTAATGTGTGAACGAGAGATTGGTTTGGTTTGTGGTTCTGGGGGCTGGGAACTACAAGAGCCTAGCACTGACATCTGCGGAGAGCCTTCCAGAGAAAGGGCACCCCAGCAAGCCTGAGGCAGAGCGCCAGTTGGGGCAACACCGGTCCTTTGATCAGGAACCCACACTTGTAATAACAGTGTTAATCCATTCATGAGGGTAAAACCATTATAACCTAATTATCTTTTAAAGGTCCTGCCTGTTAATATTGTTATGATGACAATTTCAACTTCAGTCTTGGAGGAGACATGGAAACCAGAGCTCTGTTGTATTGAAATAGAAGTAGCAGGTGGAATGTTTATTATGTCACTCAGAGAACATGGATGAAAGGATGATGGCAGTAAGTCGCCACAGGGTGGCATGGCCTTGGCAAGTTCACACCAGCAATGTCCACAAAGACTAATGGATTCGGCCCTACGGCCAAGTGAATAGTCACAATGAAAAGTCTTACTCTGAGGGCCAGTGTCCTCATGACCTCTGACCAACACATTCTGGGAAGTCAGAGTATAATTAGAAGGGTGATGGCAGAATTTTGACGGTTGGTTCTGTGGTATGAATGTTTAATAGCCTGAGCCTGAGCTGGCTGCATGGATCTGCTTGTAGGGGACCGAGATGTGGTGAGACCTTCCCAGAGAGCCTTAGCTCTGGCCCCACACCGAACACGAAGAAGTTTCTGGACTTGCTTGCATTGCACAAGGCAAATTTAAGTCGTTAAACTTTAAAGCTTAAAATATTAGTTGTTGTTTACTTGTCAGAGAGAGAGAGAGACAGACAGACAGACAGACATTGTATCATCTGCTGTTTCACTTCCTCAAATGCCCGGGAAACCCCAGACAACTGGAAGCCCGGAGCTCAGTCCAGGTCCCCGGCTTGGATGGCAGGAACCAGACCACATGGACTCCAATCACGTGCAGCTTCCCAGAGCGAGCGTTCACAGAGAGCTGGAATTAGGGGTGGAACCAGGACTCAAACCCAGGAACCCCCACAGGGAACATGGATGTCTTAACCAGCCTTTTAGTGTGCAGGATGAAGGTCTGATTCTTAGTGAATATTTGAATCTAATGTAATGTATGAGACGCAAGCTGAACAGTTTCCACACTGTAAAACTGCTTTAAAAATACCCATTAAGCACCCTGTTCCCTAGCATTTAATAGCCTTTTCTCTCTCTCCCTCCCTCCTTCTTTTTCTCTCTCTCTCTCTTGCTCGTTCTTGCTCTCTCGCAATTTCTCCTGTCGCGCTCTCATTCTCTGTCCACAAAGCTCCCCCAAAAATATGTTGCATTGCCTTGAACAATTAAGTTCCGGCCCCACTTTTGTATTTCCACCCAGAAAGGTCAAGCCTGCAGTGAGCTCAGCCCTTGTGATTGTTTCCAGAGTTTCGCCTTTTAAATTTGCCCTCTGGAGATCTCAATTTCATGCCAAAGAATTCACCCAACAAATGCTAGGAAATCATTCTCCCGCTGAGAAAAGTAAGACTTTCTATTTATAATTATAGGGATTCACCTGCCCCTGGGACTGAATGCCTCTCCCCAAACCAACACTCACATGGGGCCTGATGTTGTTGACTTTTTCATGGCAAGTTTGCCCTGACTCCAAAACCAGCTGACATCCCTTCTGCGGGCTCACTAGATTAATGTAGTTAATTATCTTGCATTTGACTACAATCTGAAATCTATTGTGTATTTTCTAAGTCATGTTAGCTTCCTAAGAACTTGAATTTAGGGAAATAATAATAGCTCCAAGACCTGACATTCTCCATATGAACTGACAGTTTTTTTTTTTTTTAAAGATTTATTTTATTTATTTGAAAGAGTTACAGAGAGAGGTAGAGACAGAGAGGTCTTCCATCCGCTGGTTCACTTACCAGATGGCCACAACGTCAGGAGAATTGCCATTAGAGCAATGCCAGGGTTTGAGTTCTGACTGTTTTTTTCCCCAGCTTCCTGCAAATGTGCACCCTAGGAGACAACAGGCAATGGCTCAAGTACTTCAGTCCCTGCCACCCACATGGGAGAGCCACAGAGAGTTCTGTGGCCTAGCACATGGAAGATCTCTCTCGCTCTCTCTGACTCTGTCTTTCAAATAAATTTTTAAAAGGGGGAAAGAAAGTTCATGGGGAATGAAATTAAGAGATGAGTTTATTTTGTTACAGAAAATTGGCTTTCCATGTTATATGTTTTTGTGAAGTTTTTGATGACCCCTCATATGTGTGGATTTCAGAATTTTTTGCACGAAAGTAAAATTATCTTTTAGTTTCGTTTCCATGAGTTATTTGAAGTACCCTTGTAGATATAAAACAATAACAAACAAATACACAGATATATGTATTTATTTCAGGAACCAGAGACTGCTTGCAAAGTACAGTTGAGATGGTGCTATTTATTAAATTAAGGCCAAAGTGTATCCTTATGGAGTGAATGCTTCTTTATTAATGAATTATTTTATTTAAGAGCTTTAAGATGGTCTCAAAAATCTTTTTCTGTGGCCGGCGCCGTGGGTTAACAGGCTAATCCTCCGCCTCGCGGCACCGGCACACCAGGTTCTAGTCCCGGTCGGGGCGCCGGATTCTATCCCGGTTGCCCCTCTTCCAGGCCAGCTCTCTGCTATGGCCTGGGAAGGCAGTGGAGGATGGCCCAAGTGCTAGGGCCCTGCACCCGCATGGGAGACCAGGAGAAGCACCTGGCTCCTGGCTTCGGATCAGCGAGATGTGCCGGCCGCAGCGGCCATTGGAGGGTGAACCAACGGCAAAAAGGAAGACCTTTCTCTCTGTCTCTCTCTCTCTCACTATCCACTCTGCCTGTCAAAAAAAAAAAAAAAATCTTTTTCTGTTCCCATTTCCTACTATTGAAACTTAATACTTGTGAGGAGCAGGATGCCCAGAATTTAATGTTACTTTTCTTCTTCTTCTTCTTCTTCTTCTTCTTCTTCTTCTTCTTCTTCTTCTTCTTCTTCTTCTTCTTCTTCTTCTTCTTCTTCCTCCTCCTCCTCCTCCTCCTCCTCCTCCTCCTCCTCCTCCTCCTCCTCTTCCTCCTCCTCCTCCTCCTCCTCCTCCTCCTCCTCCTCTTCTTCTTCTTCTTCTTCACAGAGTTAGATACTGAGAGAGAAAGAGACAGAGAGAGAGAGTTATAGACAGTGAGAGAGAGAGACAGAGAGAAAGGTCTTCCTTCTGTTGGTTCACTCCCCTATTGGCCTCCACGGTTGGCGCTGCGCCAATCTGAAGCCAGGTACTTCCTCCCGGTCTCCCATGTGGCTGCAGGGACCCAAGGACTTGGGCCATCCTCTGCTGCCCTCCCAGGCCACAGCAGAGAGCTGGACTGGAAGAGGAGCAACTGGGACTAATACCCAGCACCCCAACCGGGACTAGAACCTGGGATGCCCGCGTCACAGGCGGAGGATTAGCCAAGTGAGCCACGGCACTGGCATGTTACTTTTATTCTTAAAATTTACCATTATTCACAAATTAAAAGTATCACATGCATTTATGAAAATCAAGACAACTTTAGAAGAATTTTAAATGATGTTTTATCTATTAATAGCCTTTTATGGGTTATAACTACTCCCGCCCTTTCTCCCAGAGATGTGTATTTATTGAGATAGTTTTGTAATGTTTGTAGTAGTTTTCATTTTAAGTTAAAACGTATTGGTCTATCATTGGCGTATCTGCATTCTAGAAGTCTTCCATTTGATTTTAGAAAACAAAGATCTGTCAATACTTTAATTACTGGAGGGCTATAAGCGAACTTGAAGCATCTTAGGACGGCATTCATTTTTAGAAAAGAAAGTGTCCTTTTAAGTGCAATTTATGCATTTTCTAATTCTGTGCTGTACTTTTGAGATGATGGGCTTTTCATTAGCTCTTTCCTTTTATGTTGCATTACTTAATTTGAAAATCAACTTTTATTTCAGGTGCCAGAGTTATTTCTCATTGTTGATAGCAGAATTATAATGAGAAAACCTTGAAAAGAATATATTTAGCTTAAATTAAGCACAAAAGAAAAGAGGAAGATAAACTTAACTAAGATTCCATTCAGGATTTCACCCAGAAAGTTTAGTTTACCTTAAAAAATGCAAAATGTTGCCACTTCAAATGGAAATTTCTTGAGAAAATCTAGACATGGTAAAATGAAATGTTTGTAATAAGATAAACTTTCACTATCAGTATATCACAGTCCATATTACTCAACATTCTTACCAATAATTGGGGGTATTAGACTCTTTTCCACCTGTCCAGTGTGTTTAAAATGGTATCTCCTTGTGCCTCGGATTCTCATTTCTTGATGACCAGTGTGCTTGAACCAATTTACTGCATGGATTGGACATTAAGGTTTCTTTTTCAATGAATTGTCTATTCATGTATTTTGCCAACTCCATTATTGGGTTGTATATGTTCTAACATTGTCAGTATTATTAAGGTATATTCTGAGTACTAATCAGTGAATTAAATGTACTATAAATGTTTTCTTCTTTTGAAAGATTTACTTATTTGAAAGGTAGAAGGAGGGAAAGAATGAATGAATGAATGAATGAATATCCATCCACTGGTTTATGCCTCATATGACTGTAACAGCCAAGGCTGAGCCAGGCCAAAACCAGGAGTCTGGAACTCCATTGGGTCTCGTACGTGAGTGAGGGCCCATGCACTTGGGCCATCTTCCACTGCTTTCCCATATGCATTAGCTGGACTGGAAGTGAAGAGGCTGGGACTCTAACTGGTGCTCATATGGGAGGCCGGTGTAGCAGGCAGCAGCTTAACCTGCTACATCTCAACACTGGCCCCAATGTTTTCTTCTACTTTGCCTTTAAATCTTTTTCTTTTAAAAATGTCTTTGCACAAAAACTCTATTCTTATGTCATGTTTATCCATCTTTTCTTTTATGATTTGTGTCTTCTGTTTCATCTAAATCTATCCCTAATCTGATGATTTGTATTCTTTTGTATTTTTTCTTACAGAACTTTTAGGTGGTTCTTTGCATTTGTGTGTTTAATCTATTTGGAACCAATTCTGTGCTTGTAAATTGGTGTGTGCATGCATGCATGTATGTGTGTGTGTAGTTTAATCCAGGAATCTAATAGTTTAACACAGAGAACTAATACTGTAGTGCCAGTTATAGAAAATCTCCACTTGGGGCCTGCGCTGTGGCATAGCAAGTAAAGCTGCCACCTACAGTGCTGGTATTCCATATGGGTGCCGGTTCGAGTCCTGGCTGCTCCACTTCCGATCCAGCTCTCTGCTATGGCCTTGGAAAGTAGTGAAGATGGCCCAAGCCCTTGGGCCCCTGCAGTTGCGTGGGAGACCTGGAAGAAGCTCCTGGCTTTGGATTGGTGCAGCTCTGGCCATTGTGGCCAACTGGGGAGTGGACCAGCAGATGGAAGACGTCTCTCTCTCTCTCTCTCTCTACCTCTCCTTCTCTCTGTGTAACTCTGACTTTCAAATAAATAAATCATAAAAAAGTAAAATTTAAAGAAAATCTCCACTTATCTGTAGGTAAATTTCCCACAAACTCATGTATCTAATCTTTGTGGTATGTTCTGTTGTCAAACTTATTTGTGTATATCTGAACCAGTATAGCTCACCAGAAATCTGTGAGGACATGAACTGTCATTTTTAGCTCCTTCAGTATTGGCATGCCATTTCTTAGAGCTTTGCTATGTCATGTAAGTTTTGGAATAAACTTGAAGAGAATGAGATTAATATTATTTATTGACTTTTCTGCCCATGTACCCAATCTATCTCATTGTGAATTCCTTCATTTTCTTTAATGAATGACTTTTTTTAAATGAATATTTATTTATTTATTTGAAAGGCAGAGTTATAGAGAGAGAGAGAGATAAAGGAAGATCCTCCGTCCAATGTTCAGCTCCCCGGATGGCCACAAGTGCCAGGGCTGGGCCAGGCAGAAGCCAGCAGCCAAGAGCTTAATCCAGATCTCCCACGTGGGTGGCAGGGGCCCAAACACTTGGGCCATCTTCTGCTACTTTTCCCAGGCCGTTAGCAGGGAGCTGGATTGGAAGTGTAGCAGCCAGGACTTGAACCAGCGCCCATGTGTGATGCCGGGGTCTCAGGCAGCGTCTTTACCCACTGTGCCACAATGCCTGTCCCCATCGGTGACTTCTTAAATGAAGGTTACTTGATTTAAGCTTCTCTCAGGACTATCTTTATTTACATTATTCTAATATATAATGTGCCAATGGTTTATTACTCTATAATATTGAGGTGTAGATGTAGGTCTGTGTGTGCCGACAGTCAGTTATCTTAGATTGCAAGGCTGAGGTCTAAAGTTTGCTAGTTTTAGCTCTTCTTTCTTTTCCTTCACTTTGTGAGCTCAACTCTGACTTTCTCCTCTTGAACATTGCAGTTTTTTTAGCACCCTCTCCTCTTTTCTTTTTGTTTTACCCCAATCTATTGCCAACAAATTCTTTAGAATTTTGTCTGCGATTTTAGTAAATAGATTTAGGGTCTGGATTAAGACATAGTAATTAATTAGCTCACAATGGTTTGTCTGAAGGATTTTTCTACTTTATGATGATGTGTAAGCCATATGGCCCTCAGTAGGAACCACACTTGCAGTTTCGGAACGTGGGCTAGCATCATGTGGCCCAGTTCTCTCTCTCTCCTGCTACTGGGCAGCAGCAGTAAATGCAGCCCCCTGTCAACCCCGTGGTCCCAAGGGGAGCAGCTGATACTCTGCCTTGTGCTATGTGGCTGAGCTATGGTTCCTGGTGGTTTAAGTGTAATAAGTACATTTTTGGCCTATGGTAGTTTTCAACTTACAGTGGGCTAACTGGGATGTAACACCATTGTAACTCAAGGAGCATCTGTATTTATTGCTACATACCATCCTTAAATGATTGTTTTGAGCGCTGTCATCACAGCAACACCAGTGTTGGGAATGTATGGTCCTAGCTGTATGTAGAGAAAACAGGATGAACCACCCAAGGTCATGAAGGTGGAATTCCGTGAACTTATGTCTTTGCTTTCTTTCTGGAACCATCCTGCCTCTAATACATGATAAGATGTTGAATTGGAAGCTTAGCCAGCATCATTGTGATGTACAATTCTGAAGACAGACAACCTGATTCTGAGGAGGGATCAGCATCTTCTTGGGTCCTCTGGGCCATGGAGCTCTTGATTGGCCAGGTTTCCGGGGGTGGGTGGTTGGGTAGATGGGCTCCAGGGGCTGGAGCTGGAGGAATCCTGCAGAGGTGACTGTGGCCAGTTGAGGAAAGCACCTTGAACTTCAGAACTGTGACTGAAGACAGGAAGACAGCAGTTTTAGGATCTTCTGTCTGTTCTGCTACAACACGTATCCCTGTAACACAAATTAAGTCAACTGTGATTGCTAAGTAGGGGAGATGGGAATGCAAGCGATGCTGGGTCATGCAGGATTTTCTCTGGTAGGCCTGAGGAACCAGACGAGTTGAAATGTAGTGGTAACTTTCAGGAAGAAACAGTGGGACAAGGCCATCCAGGGCTGCTGCGCTCCCTGCAGAGCCGTGTTGGGTGCATTTAAGAAATGAAAAAACTAGCACCAGCACCGAGAGCGCTGCTGCACAGATGGACATGCCCAGCCCTGGTGAACACTTTCTGCATGCCCACCTGGACTACAGCCCCCTGCCTCGGCTCCACAGCTCCACTGAAGGGGTCTCTGCCACTGTTTATCTGCATTTGTTCATCCCCGGTGGCAGCCTCTGGCCAAGAGGAGCTGTTGGGTTTGGTGGTGGTGTTGGGGAGAATTCAACTTATTTCCCCTAATAATAATCATCATCATCATGATAATGATGATGGACTTAGTGGTACAGTCACAAAATAACTTGGGTTTTCTATGGCTTACTGATAATCCTATTAACTCAAGTACATGCTATTTCGAGTATAAATTTTCTCTGGAATGCAATTATTGTGTTTTAGCTACATAATATAGCATTATAGGCCTATTTCCTTCATGATGTTCAGAAATTATACACGATGGACTCGACTTCGATGTTGCTTTGGGGTTGCTTGAATGAATAATGTGAACTTCAACAATGCTGTCAACCACTGAATGTGATCGGACAGTTTTATAATGGTTGTGCTTGGTTCTGTTTATCATGAGTGTCAGAGTTATTGCCTTCAGTAATCAAATTGTATCACCTCAGTATCATTGCAATACCTAAAAAGTTTCCAACTGATAGTGCTGGAAAGATGATAAAATGATTTAGCATGAGTTGATAAACTGTGCAATGGCTCATTTTCCTGCCTAGGTAAAATAAACAAAATTATATATGACAACTGATGAGTCCTGATATGAAACTCTCTTCTGGGTGGACTCACATTATTGCATGATGATTTTTATCTGGTTGTTGCTTCCTCATGTCCAGATCCTTGTTACAGTTTGTAGGAAAATGGTTAGTATTTCCATCTGCAATTGCCCGTGGCTCATTTTACGTGCTCAGTCACCAACAACAGCATTTCCAAAAGGGTTTGTTTTTTTTCTCGAATACATTTATCAAACGCCTGTTGGAAGCCATGTATCCTGAGGCATGATCTCTCAGCCAGGAGCCCGTATAGCTCTGACTGTGCTCCTCATTTTCTGTGCAAAGTTAGGGCCGCATAAGAACAGATTCTGTTCTTTCTGCCCAGAGGAGAAGAGATTTGAGCTGAAATCAGGGGAACCCCAGAACCCCAGCTTGCAGCTTGCCCTGTCACACTGTCAAAAGATCTTCTTGGCTAAAACACTTGAAAGATTCCTTTTCAACTCCTTCTCCCACATATGGATATTGTTTATATTTCCATCTAGATCTCAATTATCTTTCAGCAATAACTACTTGGCAATATTATTGTACAAATCAAATCCGAGATGAATACAACAGGATAGAAATATTATGAAAGGATTAAAAATGTGGGTGATGGAAGCAACATAACTAAGCAGTGCTTTTGTTAATGTATTTTTTCCTGGGCTGAAATGGCACATTTTCAAGAAAACCATTTTAGGACTCAAAGAGCATGATTTCTCTTCCCTCCGGTAACATCAGGAGTGCCTAGCCCTGGAATTCATGGACATCCTGTCCTGTTACACACAGCTCCCCTGCTCCTTCTTGCTTTGTTTGAACACCTAAAGCCTTTCTTCTTCGCAGCCCCTGAAAGAACTAAAATTTATCCAAGCAGATACTATTTTTTGTCTAAAATATAATAAGTCCCTTAAGTAAAAATGAAGCAAAGGCCAAGGGATAGCTATGAAGAACCACATCTTTCTAGGGTATTGGTCAGAAGTATTACTTTTGCCACTGTATTACAAAAGTATTACTTTTGCAACAGTTTTCCCAGTAAGAAAATTAGGCACCAGATGATGTGTTTGATACCCACTGCACAGAGAGATGAAAGGAGAAAGGAGCTTGTATGTTATAGTTCAGAAATGTATGGTTAGGTTTAAGGCAAGAAGAAAGTCGGTTTCTGATTTCTCCGTGAGAAGACAGAGGTGTCAGTGGGTAGCACCTGCATAACTATTTCAAGAAACAGGCAGCTGTGGCAGGAATGAGACAGAGCGCTTAATCCTCCAGAAGTGACGTTTTCAGGGATGGGTGTTTGGCCTAGAGGTTACGATGCCTCTTTAGACACCTGCATCCCATATCCAGTGGCCTGGGTTGGAGGCCTCAGTCCATTTTCCTGATCATGTGCAACCTGAGAGGCAGCAGGTAGTTGGCTCCCTGCTGCCCCCTTTCAGTGATTGGGTTCCTAGCTCCATGCCCCATGGCCATTGCCAGCATTTGAGGAAGGAACCGTGGATGGAAGCTCTCCCCTTCTCTGCCTCAGATAAATAAGTAACTAGAATAATAGAGTAACTCTATAATAGAACTTCATTTATTTTAAAAAATAAAATAAAGGATATCTATTAAGGGCTCTTTTTTAAAAGATTTGTTTTATTTTTCTGAAGGGCAGAGTTACAGAGAGAGAGGGAGAGACAGAGAAAGAGATCTTGCATCCACTGGTTCACTCCCCAAATGGCCACAGCAGCTGGGGCTGGGCCAGGCCACAGCCAGGAGCCAGGAGCTTCTTCCTGGTCTCCTACATGAGTGCAGGGGCCCAACACTTGGGCCATCTTCTGTTTTCCCAAGCTTATTAGCAGGGAACTGGATTGGAAGTGGAGCAGCCAGGGGACTCCCATATGGGATGCTGGCATCAAAGGTGGAGGCTTTACCTGCTATGCCACAACTCTGGCCCTTTAAGGATTTTTTTTTTTTTTTTTTGCAGGTGGAATACAGGGGTTTTGAAGTGCCTAATTAAAAAAATGAGGGCTGTGCTAAAATAATAATAATAATAATAATAATATAGGAACAGTAAACACACAAGGGACAATTAGAAAGAACTATAACCAATAAATCTGTTTGGTCGTGCATGCATTTTGGTGATTGCTTATGAAACTTGTCAGCAGATGTCTGTGCAGGAGTGGGGAGCAGGTCTGTGGTCTGATGCGTCTTTTTTATTCTGCTCACCCCAAGTTAAGAAGCTGAATTCTGGAAAATGTAAAATTGCTTCAGGATATGCATGGCAACTTCTGGGGGATCTTATTTTCCTTTAGACAATACTCATCATTAGAAATCAGTTTATTTCTTTGGATGTCAAATTTCTAAAACCAATGCTACGTTGCCAATTCTGTTAACAGATTTTAGTATCAGAGAAGATGATGAGATGTCATGACTGCCTGTATACATTGTATTAATGGCATAGTTTCACAATTTTGAGTATTAGCGCTTTTTTTTTAAAAGATATATTTTATTTACTTGAAAGACAGAGTTACAGAGAGAGGTAGAGACAGAGAGGTCTTCCATCTGCTGATTCACTCCCCAGATGGCCACAACGGCCAGAGCTGTCCGATCTGAAGCCAGGAGCCAGCAGCTTCTTCTGGGTCTCCCACGTGGGTGTAGGGGCCCAAGGACTTGGGTCATCTTCTACTGCTATCCCAGGCCATAGCAGGGAGCTGGATTGGAAGGGGAGCAGCCGGGACTAGAACCGGAGCCCATGTGAGATGCCAGCACTTCAGACCAGGGCGTTAATCCACTGTGCCACAGCGCCGGCCCCTTGTATCATCTTAATCTTTCTATTTCTTGTAAAGTGTTTTGAATCCTGTAAATTTGAAATCCTGAAAAACTGTATACTATTAAATGATTCAGATATGCTTGAGATGTTATCATAGTTCATGATTCATTTGAAAATGGATAAAATAGGTCGGTGCCGCCGCTCACTAGGCGCCGGCACCCCGGATTCTAGTCCTGGTTGGGGTGCCGGATTCTGTCCTGGTTGCTCCGCTTCTAGTCCAGCTCTCTGCTGTGGCCTGGGAAGACAGTGAAGGATGGCCCAAATCCTTGGGCCCTGCACCCACCTGGGAGACCAGGAGGAAGCACCTGGCTCCTGGCTTCGGATCGACACAGTATGCTGGCCATAGGGGCCATTTTAGGGGTGAACCAACAGAAGGAAGACCTTTCTCTCTCTCTCACTGTCTAACTCTGCCTGTCAAAAAAAAAAAAAGAAAAGAAAAGAAAAAAAAATAGACAAAAGAGCACTTGGGTTTAATCTGTACTGGATATTCAAAAATATAGGTATTAATACCTTGAGATACAAAGAAAACTCTATATTAGAACTTCATTTCTGATCCTCCATATTGTTTTAAATTTTTATTTTGATATGTAACATGTATTGATTGATACATGCTTATTTTACATGAAACAAAGATTTTTAACATGTTATTTTCTTCCAGTGTCTTCTCTCTAGGTTATAAAGGAAAAAGCATTAACTTAAGTTTATGGATAGTCTGCCTTCCGTTTAGCTCTGTGAATACTAACTGCACCTAGGTTTTAGTTCCCTTTAACCAGGTTCAGTTCATTCAATATATAATTATTTGTCCTTCAAATGATGAAAAATTAGTAATGTTTCACTCATGTAGCAATTGGAATTCAAAATACTGGAATTTG
The DNA here is from genome assembly GCF_033115175.1 of Lepus europaeus. Classification (NCBI taxonomy): domain Eukaryota; kingdom Metazoa; phylum Chordata; class Mammalia; order Lagomorpha; family Leporidae; genus Lepus; species Lepus europaeus. The sequence continues at coordinate 22,696,265 of NC_084846.1, forward strand.
GTGTCCAAGAGACCCTTTCTGTTTGTAGCAAAGACCATTCAGAATTTCCTGCAGATGCAGCCGGAAGGCAGCAGCCCCACTGCATTACAGAAAGTAGGTTGTCAACAGCTTCCGGTGAAACAACTCATGGTAGCTAGCGTATTGATTTTTGTCATGGACTGGCCACACTATCTGGGAAGAAAACATTCGCTGGGGTCAGGGTCGTGTATTGGTGGTATTTCTGGGCCTCGACTGACTGGCAAATGCATTTGTAACACAGTGTGCCCAGTGAAGGATCTATGTTCTGTGTGTGTATGTGTGTTGATGCCCATCTCAAGTTTTCATATTAAAAAGTCAGATTTTTATGGCCGGCGCCGTGGCTCAACAGGCTAATCCTCTGCCTTGCGGCGCCGGCACACCGGGTTCTAGTCCCGGTTGGGCGCCGGATTCTATCCCGGTTGCCCCTCTTCCAGGCCAGCTCTCTGCTATGGCCCGGGAGGGCAGTGGAGGATGGCACAGGTCCTTGGGCCCTGCACCCGCATGGGAGACCAGGAGAAGCACCTGGCTCCAGGCTTCGGATCAGCGCGATGCACCGGCCGCAACGGCCATTGGAGGGTGAACTAATGGCAAAAAGGAAGACCTTTCTCTCTGTCTCTCTCTCTCTCACTGTCCACTCTGCCTGTTTAAAAAAAAAAAAAAAAAAAAAAGTCAGATTTTTGTCTTACAAAGAGCATATAGCAAATAGTCCATCATGCACCATCCCCCTTGGAGTCACTGTTGCCTTGTCTTATTTTGCAGTTAGGAATCACATGGCTAATTTAGCAACTGGAGAGGGATATTAATGTGATGAGAATTTCTATTCTAATTTTTCTTATCTAACACACACACAGACATACATGCACACACACTTTTAAGAAACAAAGAAAACTAATGCACCTTCTGTTCTCTTTTACAATATTTATATATTTTGATCATGAGAAATAGGAGTTGTCTTTTTTTTAAGATTTATTTATTTATTTGAAAGAGTTACACAGAGAGGAGAGGCAGAGAAAGAGAGAGAGTGAGAGAGAGGGAGAGAGAGATCTTTGATCTGCTGGTTCACTCCCCAATTGGCCACATTGGCCGGAGCTATGCCAATCCAAAGCCAAGAGCCAGGAGCCTCTTCGGGTCTCCCACGCAGTTGCAGGGGCTCAAGGACTTCTGCCATCTTCTACTGTTTCTCAGGCCATAGCAGAGAGCTGGTTCAGAAGTGAAGCAGCCGGGACTCCAGCCAGTGCCCATATGGGATGCTGGCACTGCTAGGTGGCAGCCCCACTTGGTACAGCACAGTGCTGGCCCCAGGAGCTATCTTAATTCAGAAGATGACACATGTTAATTTTCCTGTTTGTAAGATGAGAAAACAGTGACTTAGGCAAGTAATTAGGCAAAGGTTGAGGTGCAGCATGTTAAGCCTCAACTTGAGTCACTGGCATCCCAGATTGGAGCACCTGTTCAAGTTCCATCTGCTCTGCTTCTGATCCAGCTCCTGCTAAGGCACCTGGAAAACCAGCAGAAGATGACCCAAGTACTTGGGCACCTGCCACCCACATAGGAGACTCTGGTTGGAGTTTCTTTATCTTGGCAGTTTGGCCATTTGGGGAATACACCAGCAGATGGAAGATCCCTTGTTTTCTCTCTCCCTATCTCTCTCACTTTGCCTTTCAAATAAGTAAATAAATAAATAAAAGTGAATCTATCTTTAAAAAAACAAAAACATAAGTTAACTTACCAATGTTGTATATCTCATAACTGGTCAATAAGTGGCAGAGACAGAGTTGAAATAAAATTCTGTCTCAATCTCTAGCTTCGTCTCCATATAACGTCATATAATTTTGAACGTTACGTCCCTGTCCTTCATATAAAAGAGATACCACGATTCTAATGAATCAAATCTAAGTGAATAATGAAAGCTGAAGCTTTCACATTTCCCATGTATTTCTCCTGTTGATCTAGAACTTACAGGAACATATGACCCCTCCTTCAAAAAGGTTAGAGGATGTAGATTCCTGTCAATGAGAATGTTAGGCGGACTCTGTGTTAGAATTTCAATGTTGTTGGAAGAGCCTTATTGGGGTGTGCTGTAGGGAAACTGCAGGAGGAGCCAGCGTGGCCACTGCACAGAGCCAGGGAAGTAGCAGGGAACAATTGCTAATGGTAAGAACAGAGAAACAATCGTTAAATTTCCCAAAATCCTTTTTTAGTAAATAGGATGTCCATATAGAAATGGAAATGATTTAAATAAATTCTCTGACATCTTGAATTTCTACTTTCTTGTGTTTATTTTTTATCTATTTATTTATTTTTGAAAAGCATAGAAAGGGGGAGAAAATATCTTCTGTCTTCTGGTTCATTCCCCAAATGCCCACACCAGCTGGGGCTGTGCAGACAGAAGCCAGGAGCCTGGAACTGCATCTGGGTCTTCCATGTCAGTGGCAGGGACCCAACGGTTTGATCTATCACCAGCTGGTTGCAGATGAACAGGAATCAGAAGCAGAGCTAGGACTCAAACGCAGGCACTATAGGTATCCTAGGGAATTTTTTCTTTTCTTAAAGATTCATTTATTTATTTGAAAGGCAGAATTACAAAGAAAGAGAGAGAGAGAGAGAGAGAGAGAGAGAGAGAGAGAGAGAGAGAGAGGTCTTCCATCCACTGGTTCACTCATTAGATGACCACAATGGCTGGAGCTAGGCCAATCCAAAGCCAGGAGCCAGGAGTTTCTTCCCAGTCTCCTACGTGGGTTCAGGGGCCCAAGCACTTGGACCATCTTCCACTGCTTTCCTAGGCCACAGCAAAGAGCTGGATTGGAAGTGGAGCAGCTGGGACTCGAATCGGAGCCCATATGGGATGCTGGCACTGCCAGGTGGTGGCTTACCTGCTACGCCACAGCACCGGCTCCCCAGGGGACTTCTTCTTTTTCTTCTTCTTCTTTTTTTTTTTATTTGATAGGTAGAGTTATAGAAACACAGAGAGAGAGACAGAGAGAAAGGTCTTCCCTCCGTTGGCTCACTCCCCAGATGGTCGCTACGACCGGTGCTGTGCCCATCCGAAGCCAGGAGCCAGGCGCCTCCTCCTGGTCTCCCATGTCTGTGCAGGGGCCCGAGGAGTTGGGTCATCTTCCACTGCTTTGCAGCCAGGACTCAACTAGGCGCCTATATGGGATGCCAGCACTGCAGGCGGGGGCTTTAACCCACTGCACCACAGCACCGGCCCCTGGGCAGACTTTTTAAAGGAAGAAGAGGAATTACTGCCATTTGCTCCCAAGAAGCTAGCAAAGCAGCAAGGTGTGCTATCTCTCTTCTGTGAACTTACCAAAGGCAAGAAACATCTATAGTGGAGAAGGAGGGAAGACATGGAAGTACATAACCTGGATGAGAGAGAGAGACATGCCTTCAATAAAGATATGGATAATATGAAAATAAAGGGCTAGACAGATATCTCAGAGGCAAATAATAATAAGAAAAAATTTGTTGTATTAATTTTGAGGCCAAAAATTATCTGTAAGCAACAAGGAAGGTTATTATATATTGATAAAATATAAAAGGATTTCCCTAATGGAAAACAGTGGAAGAGGATTCTGGATTACATGCAAAAGCATGAAGAAATGAACAATTTGTATGTGTGATACTAATGAATTGTGTCTATTGCATCGCTTTGGAAAAGAAAGTAAGGGATTAAGCTCCTAAATCAGAAGGAGGTTAGTACGTGAATGGCCTTAAAATCCATTTGTATCTGTTTTTGAAGCAAGCATCCTGAAATAGAAGTGGTTGAGTACCCAGGGGATGTCTGATAAAAGTGATATGGCCAATGGTGCATGTTTGTATTTTAGTTATCTGCCATTGCTATAAATATTTTTAATCTGTCAAAAATAAGTATGTGTTAGGTGCTTTCTAGTTCTTAAATTTGTTAGTTGGCATCCAACTAGTTTGAATTATGAAGTCAGAATTTAATTGCAAGATTAAAATGTGTTGTTGCTGTTTTCAGAGGCAAGCATTCTAGAATTTTCTTGATGGAACTTGGTCATGGTGTGGTTTGGTGACTGTCAGCTTGACCTTACAGCAAGAAATGAGGAGAAAACTTGGGTTGATTTTCTGATATATGCTATAATTATATCAGCATGTGGAAAATTAGTCTTATCACAGCTCTCAAATATAGTATTTATTCACATGCTACACATGACTGAATTAATTTTTGGTGTGCAGAATCCCATTTATTTCCAAGTTGGTAAATATGAATGGTACAGCTACATAAAAAGGAGGCTTATTTTGCAGCATCATGTAAAATTATACATTTGATGCATACCCAGTAGCAAAGATCAGAATGCTGGCCGGTGCCGTGGCTTAACAGGCTAATCCTCCGCCCTGCGGCGCCGGCACACAGGGTTCTAGTCCCGGTTGGGGCGCCGGATTCTATCCCGGTTGCCCCTCTTCCAGGCCAGCTCTCTGCTATGGCCTGGGAAGGCAGTGGAGGAAGGCCCAGGTCCTTGGGCCCTGCACCTGCATGGGAGACCGGGAGAAGCACCTGGCTCCTGGCTTCGGATCAGCGAGATGTGCCGGCCGCGGCAGCCATTGGAGGGTGAACCAGCAGCAAAAAGGAAGACCTTTCTCTCTGTCTCTCTCTCTCTCACTATCCACTCTGCCTGTCAAAAAAAAAAAAAAAAAAGATCAGAAGCTAATACTTCTTGACTGGCCAGGTAGAATTTTTATTTTCACAGCCTTGTCATCAAATATAGTGACTGTCTGGAAGCTGAGCGATCTCTTAAGAGCTTAGCAATCATAAACAACTTGTGTGTGCGTAGTCCAGTCAACACAGGATTAGGTAGTCAAGGATGATTTGTATTTCATAGTAGATGCTGTTAAATAGAGAAAACAGTGTCTCATTTTCCATGGGAACCATTACATGCTATTTAAAGCAAAGGCAATGATTCTTGGTTGATATGTGCTGACACATTTAGGCATATGTAGTACATGCTTCAGTGCAAAATGATGTTAACTTGCTTAGTTTTTGTATGTGAAATACTGGCTTTACAGTTACAGATATAACGTGTATTAAAAGTATAAAAAATTGTGTTATGGATTTATCGAGTGAACTGTGGAAGAAGGGAAACACATCTGAGTTGTCCAATGTATCACTCAGAATTTTTAAAAAATATATATTCATTTGTTTATTTTAGCAGCAGAAAGAGAGACAAAGAGCTCCCATCTACTGGTTTACTCACCAAATGCCCACAACAGCTGGGACTGGGCCAGGCTGAAGCCAGGAGCCAGGAGCCAGGAGCCAGGACCTGAATCCAGGTTTCCCACATGGGTATCAGGAACCCAACAGCTTAAGCCATCCCTGCTGCCTCCTAGCGTGTGTAATAGCAGAGGATTGGAATGGGCAGTGGAGCCTAGCACTAAGCTATGAGATGCAGGCATCCATCCCAAAGTGGCATCTTCACTGCTAGGTCATATGCCTGTCTCTCTTTCCGATTTTTGAGTAGAAATGGTGTAGTCAATGGAATTTGCCAATTAAAGATAGCATGTGGACAGTAGTCTATGCAGCTTGTCCCCTGAACCTTGCAGGAGATCTGCCATTGCTGCAAAGTTACTAGATCCATTATAGTAAAGTGGAGCTACAAATGTTTTTTTTTTAGTATCTATTTTTTAGTTTCATCATCTTTTAAATACCTCATAAGAAATATATTTAGTTAATAGTTCTCTCAAATTGTGCTAATGATGATGGCCAAATAAAGAGGCCCATGGAAGATCATTTTCCTATTGTCTAATGCCTGATTTTTTTTTTTTTACTGGTTATTTCTATGTTGTGGGACAACAACAAGATGAGAGAAATGTGAATAATGAAATTGCAGTTAAACTACACTTGACCTTCAAAACAAGAATATTTTTTCAGATATGTATTTACTTATTTAAAAAAAAATACTTATTTTGGAGATAGAGACACAAAAAGTACAAAGAGAGGAAACTCGCAGCCACTGTCTCACTTCTCGAATGTGGCCAACAGCTGGGAGCCAGTGTGGCAACTTGAGTGGCACACGTGAGTGGAGTAACCCACACCGCTGCCTCCCGAGGTCCCACTTTAGCAGGAAGCTGGAATCAGTAGCCAGAGCTGGGAATTTTACCTGGTTGCTCCAATGTGGGTCATGGGTGTCGTAATGGACAGCCTAACTGCTAGGCTAAACTTAGCTGCCCTGCACTTAGCTTTTTACTTATTATTAAATTGATTTTTTTTTTTGACAGGTAGAGTTAGACAGTGAGAGAGAGACAGAGATAAAGGTCTTCCTTTTTTTGTTGGTTCATCCCCCCAAGTGGCTGCTATGGCCGGCGTGCTGCACCAATCCAAAGCTAGGAGCCAGGTGCTTCCTCCTGGTCTCCCATGCGGGTGCAGGGCCCAAGGACCTGGGCCATCCTCCACTGCACTCCCGGGCCACAGTAGAGAGCTGGACTGGAAGAGGAGCAATCGGGACAGAATCCAGGGCCCCAACTGGGTCTAGAACTCAGGGTGCCGGTGCCACAGGTGGAGGATTAGCCTGTTGAGCCATGGCACCGGCCATTAAATTGATTTTTAATAAGAGTATTTTTAACTATAAGAAATCGTGATGCAATGAGTAACTGAAATCCTAGAGGTTGAATCATGTATTAACAATTTACTCCAAATCAGCAGTCACTTAATAGAACCTTCTGGAGAAGAAATCATTTATTCATTGTGGAAATATTGAGGGACATACTGTGTGCCAGATATTATGCTTGAGTCTAGTGATACAACAGGAAGGAAAGTGGACTCTCCATTCAAATTGATGAATGAAGCTTTTATAGCTGTAAGGAATTCAATATTTATCAATTACAGAAGTTTCTTTATAATTTGTACAATTCCTTAGGAAAATAGATTAGTAGCAGCATTTGAGAGATTCAATAACCATGAATGAAAGGTCCTTCAAGGGGTATTTTTATTAGTACTAGTTAGAGTAATAATAGCTACTAGTTAGTGAATGCATTTTTGCCAGGTATGAGGTAATTTTCTGTATTCCTTACCACCCTGTGAGGTTTCTTGTTTTGTATCCATGGTTATAAAATAAAAATTAAGGAAGATTAAATAAACTTCAGAGTTAAAGAGTTCCTGATCACACTATAAACTAATCATTGTTTTGGCTGTGTCTGTTCTAAAACTGAAAATTCCATGAGACTAGAAACTGTCCTTCTTGTATACATTAGTATTTTCAGGGCTTGTCCTGGAGCTGAGAAGTAGACCCAGCTATGGTCAGTATACGAATGAATGACTGTTGTTGTGTTTTTTTTTTTTTTTTTAAATTTTTGACAGGCAGAGTGGACAGTGAGAGAGAGAGACAGAGAGAAAGGTCTTCCTTTTGCCGTTGGTTCACCCTCCAATGGCCGCCGCGGCCAGCGCACTGTGCTGACCCAAAGGCAGGAGCCAGGTGCTTCTCCTGGTCTCCTATGGGGTACAGGGCCCAAGCACTTGGGCCATCCTCCACTGCACTCCCGGGCCATAGCAGAGAGCTGGCCTGGAAGAGGGGCAACTGGGACAGAATCCGGTGCCCCCACCGGGACTAGAACCCGGTGTGCTGGCGCTGCAAGGCGGAGGATTAGCCTGTTGAGCCACGGCGCAGGCCGAATGACTGTTTTTTAATATTTTTATTTATTTATTTGAGAGGCAGAGTTAGAGAGAGAGACAGAGACAGAGAGAAAGGTCTTCTACCCACTGGTTCACTTCCCAGATGGCCACAAGGGCTGGAGCTGGACCCATCCGAAGCCAGGAGCCAGAAACTTCTTCTGGGTCCCTGCCTTGCCCCGCCGTGGGTGGAGGGGCCCAAGCACTTGGGCCACCTTCAGCTGCTTTTCTAGGCCATAACAGGGAGCTGCATTGGAAGAGGAGCAGCCGGGACTTGAACCGGCACCCATATGGGATTCTGGCTCCGCAGCCAGAGGCTTAGCCCACTATGCCACAGCACCAGCCCTGAATGACTGACTTTCAAAGAAAAAGAAAATTCCCTTGATGCTTTAAAAAGGCCATTAAGTCTTGTCCCTCTAATTACAGACCTGTGCGTGACTAGAGGGATTTCTCCAGGGCTGGCTGCTGTGAGCTCTGCCTGAAGAGGCTGATGGGGCAAGTGGCCAGCACTCAGGGAGGTGGAATTAAGAACAGAGCATCCCAGCTGGGACAGAGGGGCCCCATGCCGGTCACCTTACCTGCAGCACACGGGTCTGGTGTGCACACTGCAGGAGCTCTTTCCCCACAGTCCCCCTCGCTCTTTTCATTCCTTGAATATTAATGGCCTTGTTCTTCCGTCTCTTACCTAGGTTAATTATTTTCATTTAAAAAAATTGTTCTCTAATAATACTGGCTAATTTGAAATTGCACTAAAAAATACTTTATCCATTTATATTTTTAGCCAACTAATTACTGCTTTGGAAAGAATGAGCTAATCTTGCCATTCTCAAACTTTATTGTACAGCAGAATCACTTGGAGGGCTTGTTAAAATACACACTCCTTTCAGAGACTCCAATTCAGTATTGCTGGGGTAGGGCCCGATTAATTAACAAGTTTCCAGGTGGCCTTGATCATCTGTAATTCCCTAAAAATAGAATAACCATGGGTCAACACATCGTTTTGGAAGGGAAGAGTTAGGGAAGCGATTATTTTCGATCATATCAAACCAAGTGATTCTAGAGTATTTTTGTTGTTGTTGTTGATTTGCTTTGTTTTAATGCACAATCTCTCTGGAATTTCATTGCAAGTGTGTTTTCTTCAGCCCTCTCCTGCTGATAAATTGAGGCAAAGCTTTCTTATCTGAGAGAGAGAGAGACAGAGAGACAGAAAGGGCTCACATCTGCTGGTTCACTCCCTTAAATGCCCACAACAGCCGAAGCCAGGAGCCAGGAACTCAATCCTGGTTTCCCACATGGCAAGAATCCAGTTACTTGAGTCCAGGATCTGCATTAACAGGAAGCTCGATTCCGGAACCAGAGGCCAGGAATGGAATGAACCCTAAGCCCTCTAACACGGGATGTTTTAACTGCTAGGCTGAAAGCCAGCTCCTGTTTGGACTTTTTTTTTTTTTTTTTTTTTTTTGACAGGCAGAGTGGACAGTGAGAGAGAGAGACAGAGAGAAAGGTCTTCCTTTACCATTGGTTCACCCTCCAGTGGCAGCTACGGCCGGTGCATTGCGCTGATCCGAAGCCAGGAGCCAGGTGCTTCTCCTGGTCTCCCATGTGGGTGCAGGGCCCAAGCACTTGGGCCATCCTCCACTGCACTCCCGGGCCATAGCAGAGAGCTGGCCTGGAAGAGGGGCAACCGGGACAGAATCCGGCGCCCCGACCAGGACTAGAACCCAGTGTGCTGGCACCACAGGCGGAGGATTAGCCTAGTGAGCCGCAGCGCCAGCCTGGACTTCTTTAGTGGAGAGAAATCACTTATTAGTTGAGTATCCAGATTTCACTGAGAATGGGTGCTCTTCCTTTGGGAGAAAATTCAGACAAATAAGCTACTGAGTGAAAAACAAAAAGTAGCACATGGAGCTTTACCCGGGGGTGCAAGGGAACCCAGCCTGTTGACTGCAAGCGAATATGTTTAATTATCTAGCTGCAACAATAGTTTGAGAATTGTGGGGTTGGAGGCGGGTGTCAGTGAGTGAGTGGGGGAGCACCAGTTGTTGGCAGCTGTTTTTCAGTATTTCAGGTAAGCAAGTTTTACATCTCATGTTCCAGAATCGTAGGATTTGGTACCCCTGGAAAAGTGTGTGCCTACCGCTGAATCCAGGGTGCATTACTGTTGTAGAAGAAAGTGGGTCCCACTACCCTCCTTGCTTGTCTCCAAGGTGTCTTCAGTTTTCAGCTGCAAGCCTACTTCAAATAGTCCAGGAAAAAATGAGATTAAAAGATGTATCATGGTTCAGAAACATTTTGAACTTCACTCTCCTCCCCCTCCCATAATATGCATTTCCATGAACGTTTTGAAGGCCGATTTCATTTGACTGATTTTAGAAAGGGTCATTGTGAGCTGGAGGTCTGAAGATGCTTCTGGAATAGGCTTTTTAAACATGTTTTGTTTTATGCGGGTACTTCAAAAAGTTTGTGGGAAAGACTAATTAAAAGATAAGTTTGTTTTGAAGCAAGAAAATTGGAAATCTATGCATAATGTTTCATAATATGAATTTTCCTTTAACTTTTTGAAGTCTCTTTGTATTGACCTGCATAAAAAGGAGAATTACCATAAATTTGAATAAAAATTTTGTAATAGCATTTTATTCCCTCTTTCATTTTAAGCTGACTGCCTGGTTTTGATTTTTTGCCCTTTTTCACTTTTTCTTTCACCTGTATGAATATAAAATATAGGTAAATCAATTTCAAAAATGCTTATTAAATGGCGTTAGAATTTATTATATTGAGATTTTAAAACTACTTATCTATTCTAGCCTGAAATTTGTATAGTGTTAGCTTGTTGTTGTTCCTGTAAAATGTATTTCCCCCAAAATCAGTAAAGTTGATTTTATAATTGTCCTAAAAGAAACCTGGTCACATTTCTTTACCAAGGCCATTGGGGTGATGAGAAAAGAATTGACTCCACATTCTTAATATTGACGTTCTTGAATAATGGAGATGTGGTCATCATTATGCTTAATAGTTGTTTTATGTTGTTTATTTTTCTTTCCAGAAACAAGTGTGACATATTTTATGATGTGTCCAATTCCTTTTCGCTCCAAAATAAGGTTTTCTGATCTATAGTTAAATGAAAAGCAAATCTGCTAATGAAAAAATTGCTGAAATAATGCAATAAAGTATTTAAATACTTCAGTGAAATAACTTGTTTTAAATGAAAAAACATATTATTGTTTAATTTTTAAAATTATTTAAAAATATTTATTTATTTGAAAATCAGAGAGAGAGGGAGAAGATTGATGTTCCATGAACTGGTTCATTCTTCAAATGGCCGCAACAACCAGACCTGGGCAAACTAAAGCCAGGAACTCCATCCTGGTCTCCCACTTGGGTTCCAGAGACCTAAATGCTTGGGCCATCCTCCACTGCTTTCCCACTCCCATAGCAGGGAGCTAGATGAGAAGTAGAGCAGCCCAGACTGGAACAGATACTCTGAAGTGGGATGCTGGTGTTACAAGTAGCAGCTTCATCCCCTGCGCCACAAGGCTGGTCCCAAGACACATTACTTATACCATTTTATGTAGAATTCCTTTTCTTGGAAAGTCTGATAAATCAGATAATAGTTAACACCCTTTTTTGATATTTTATTTTATTTTACTTTATTTTTGTTTATAAATATAAAAGCATTGGGACTCTTTCTGACAACTGTGGTTTGAATGTGTAATTTGAATGTAAAATGACTGAAGATTTATAGTTATATCACTATTATGATTTAGTTATCCTTGCATTTTACCACATCTTTGTATATTCTCTCAAAAACTACTCTGAAACCAAGGATGGTTCTATTTCTCATCAGTAGATCATATTAAAATTTATTCCAAATACCTCACATAATCATTGGATCATTCTGTAAAGGAACAAGAAGAGGGGACTGGGGAACATGAATGTTAAATCTGTGTTTTTAATTAAACTAGTCTGTTAGGCCTAACTCTGTTAGTGAGGGCTTTTGTGATTTTCATAACCATCAGCAAATCTCTTCAGTTTCTCATTTATAAAACAGGGAGCTAGTTTGGACTAGATGAGTGGATTTCATTTGTGTTTTTTCTTAATAGAATTAAGTCATTGTTTTGTAGTGCAGAGAGTGAAGGAGAGAGAGAAAGGGGAGGAAAGAAGAGAAGTGGATCTGATAACTGACTGAAATGATGGATAAGAAATTTGATTGTAATGATTATTCCACAATGTGTATGCATATCAAATCATCAAATTATATTTCCTAAAAATATATGTTCTTGATTTGTCAAAAATGCTTCATTTTTTTTTAAATTTAAATAAATGTTTGGTAGGAAAAAGAAAGTCATTGCGGAAAGGCAATCTTCCATCTGCAAATATAAGTGCAGAGAAAGAGCTGCCTTGGCTGGGTGGGGGAACCTCTTCTGGGGGAAACTGAGGCTACCCCTAGGAACCCCAGGGCCTTAGTGCAAAGTGTTAGTTCGATCTGAACCTCTCAATTTCTTCCCAGGTCTAAAAGGCTATGAGTGCTAACCACAGAAGCGCATCATCCCCAAGGGAAATGTAGACCCACACCCTTTCCAATCCTTGACATTTAGACACAAACCTCCTAATCAGCAGTTTATTTGTAATATCAAATGAGATCAATTTTTTTTTTCCAGCTGGCAGAACATAGTTATTTTGTTTAGCTTAAGTCAAATGCAGTTTGAGATAGCTACTTAAAAATGTTTATCTATCCAGATATGATCTTTCAAGTAGTGTGTTCAACAGGAATTAATCTACGAAAGCAGAGCAGTTCAGCAGTGGGATCTCTGATGAGTGATTTAACGTGTTTCTCCCTTTCCTGTGTTTGTTCCCTTCCTCCTGCCCCACATTCTGGGGCTGACCAGGATCTCTCCACCTGCTCTGGGAACCTTGCAACAATCTGCTTTACCCCCTTCCTTCACTGTTGCCAGTGATGCCTTCGGTATCACTTTGTCCTTGCTGATCAAGTTTAGAAAAGGGAAAACAGCCCCCCTGACCAATGGACACCTTGGGAGTTGTCCTTGGTTGTGGAAAGATGCTAGATCCCATCCTAGGAATTTATTTCTCACACAGACCGTGAGGCTGTAAATGTATATGAGAGACCCATAGAACTTGGGTACTATCTACTGTAGTTTGTTTATTAGTGGATGCCATAATGTGTGCTGGCTTGAGACTTTATGAAAAGTCAGGTCTGTATTCAAGGTGACCACTACAGATGACCACAGAACATTCATAGTTGGTTACTGAGCTTATTTGTTCATTGATGGACAGGTGCATAGTGTTCAGTAATTCTGCATCCATATGAATGTATTATAAGAAAATACTAGCCTGTTCTTTTGTTTGTTTTTGATTTTGCATGTAAATTGGATTTAGCCTGAAAGGCTGAAAGGGGTGGGGATTTTCAGGTCTAACCCTTCACCCTTTTCAAGATAGAGGAGCAACTGGATGCAATAAAGTTGATAGGTGGTACAAAGGCCACAATGGGATTTGTGGCAATGGACAAATTGCATTGCATAAATGGCAAGTGAAAAATCAAGCCAGTCCTTCATACAGATTTTATCCCGGGGTGTGCTTGTTTTCCAAAACTACCTCTACTAAATCTCCTGTCAGTGCTGAAACTAGAAGGCAGAAAAGCTTCTAGAGCTACAGCCAACTGCAGTGTAGCCAGAGAAACAGGCAACAAAAATAGAACACCAGGATTGCTGTGCGTGGGTGAGGCAGAAACCACATCATGAGCAAAAGCTTCCAGTATTATTTTAGAACCAATACAGAGCTCTGCACTTCTCTCCTCTTCCAAAAACACACACTACAAAAATAAAATGAAATGAAATGTATGTGCATTTGCCCTCTTAGAATTATGATTCTTAATTTTTTTTCCCCTGCCTTCCTTGCTTCAGGAGTGAACTGCTGGGATGGAAACACACTGTGCAGAGCAAGCCCGGAGGGAGGAAAGAGTTAATTGCTGTTAAGGCCTTGCAATAGAGAATTATGGTTTGAAAGATAGAGGCTGGACAGCTGGGTTTGCTGGGGTATTTTTAAATGCATTAATGCAGGCTCCAATCACTCGGCCATGCTTGACCTATTTTTGGCTCAGGCCGACCATTGTTCTATTTCTGTGCCTGTGGGCCATGCTGTTGTTGATTCATATGCAAATGGATTATCACTAGCTTTCGCCAACTTGAGCTGAGAGAGGCTGAGAACCGGGGAAGAGAGAGCCACAAGCAGATAGGAGAAGGGCACGGCTGGATCCCCTCGCAGGGCTGCAGGTTCTTGCAAGGATACCCTACAGCCTGAAGAACTCTAAGCCAGGTTTAATTGGTTTCTTTTTCTCGTGGGGAGAGTTCATATTTTTTTTTCCTACTTAATTCTGACAAAGAAATCACCCCGAAGCACATTCCTATTTCCCACCTGCTTTTTGTTTCCAGGATAACCTTAAAGTGACATCCACCCTGTCCTTTCTGCCCTGCACACAGGTTGGTAGCGCGGGGAAGTGTCCAGGGCTTTGTAAAAGTGTGTGTCCGTCTGAGCAGAAAGGAAATCGCTGTCGAAGTTGATCCTCTGCCGCTTTGCCTCGCTCGGGGAGGAGGGAGGACCAGCCAGGGGAGCTCCTGGGGCCGGTGCGCTGAGCAGTGATGATTCTTGCATGCAGCTGAAGTGAGAGTGATTGGAATATGCTGCAGACAATTTACGAGCGTGATTCCTGTTTTTCCTCAGATGGGGTGGCTGGACGAGAGCAGCTCTTGGCTCAGCAGAGAATGCACAGTATGATCAGCTCAGGTAAGATCCTCTTTCATCACTGACATGTTTCTGCTTGCAAGGGGGCTGGCTTGGGAAACGCAGCTTAGAAACAGCCCCTCTCTGGAGGAACTGCTGTGTTTTCTTCCTTGTTGATGTTGCTGTTTTCTTGGAGCGGCCGTGTGGGGTTTAACTTAGATCCCTTCCGTGGCTGTTGCTGTGCATATTCTAAGTCTGCTTCTGAATGAAGCTGCAAACTATTGCTTCTGATGAAAGATGAGACTGAGAGCAGTCAAATTTAGTTGAGGGTGTTGTTGCCTTACTATGCAGCTGGGAAAAGGAGGTCTCTACTGACTGTAAGCGCGACTGCAAGTGTATTCGGATAGGACTTTACCCATCAGGTAAGTTTACATGGGGGCTCTGGTTTTAATTGCAGCCTGATGGTTTTATGTTTACAGTTTGCATACAGAAGCACATCTATTTATAGAGCTATCTTCTGAAATGTGTTTTTCTGCACAGTTGTGAAGGTAGTTTTACTCTCTCCACCGTGTGCCTTTTTGCTCAAGAGCCCAAAATGAAACTGTTGAGGATGAAATGGAATTATTATTAGCAGATGCTTATTTTAATTTTTCTCCAAAAACACTTGGGCAGCCTTCGCATTGTCGGGCAGATGCCATGGCATCACACACAGAGAAATGTGTTAAAAGCAGGTGCAGCCCCTTAAGGATAATGGGAACAATTTCTGATTCCTACTTTATCCCTGTGTTTGTGCCCTGGAGGAATAGGGCTGCGGATGGGAGACCTAGCTTGGCAGCTCTATCGATTTCTGTTTGTTAAATGAGCATACTTGCCAGGCAGTGTCACCCCGAAGAGTGACTGCTTTTCATATTTATTTCCTACAGCCAGTCCGCAAAGCTTTGGGGACTCTTTGTTCCTGTCCCCTTATCAATGCTTCCTCCTAAATTGGCTTAAAGTTCTCCTTCAGCCCTTGCAGGTTCCCATGGGGGCTTCATTGTAGCTATCCTAGATCACTGTGCTCCCGCTCATGTTAGGAATGCCAGGGAGAGCTCTCCGTGAGAGAAATATTCCACAGGTTGGCTGGCTCTTTTATGTCGGTGTATCTTAGAATCCATGGATCTGTGTTTCAGACAGGTTGTCTTTAAACCCGAGTTGGTTGTTATTACAATTTTGAAATACTCTTGTGGAATCAGAATTAAACATTAATTTGGTACAATCGGGGTTTATTAATTGAGTTTCTGCCCAATTAAGGCAAAGTTGCCAGAACTTCAGTGTATTTTGTTACCATCTTCACATAAGGCTGGCAAGGCTCAGGGAGGGGCATCTCTGTTGGAACTGGTCACTGCACTTAGCAATGTTTGGTGTGAATACGGGCAAACTTGTTGAGAAATAGCAGATTTTAGGAATGTGTTCAGTCCTAGGCTTTGTCATTTCAGTCCATGCCTGCCAGTTACAGGATTACTCCTTCCTGCCCATGGCAGAAGCACAGAGCTGGCTTCCCAGTGGTGAGTGGGTGCCGAGCCTGGGCCTGGTCACAGGTGTTCCCTGGGCTTGCCCTGTCCCATGGCTTGAATCATCACACACAACTTTCCCCCATCTCCATGGAGATGGTCATTTTTTTTTTTTAACATATAATGACATGTACACAAAGGAATAAGGTTTTTCAAAGTGGGAAGTTCTTGAGAGTGCTTTTGCTATTGCCAGGTCCACAGCAAGCGGCATTTAAGCTGTGGCTATTAAATGAGACATAATGTAGGTTAACACCAACTCCCAAACCTGTCTGCTGTAAATAAGGAAGCTCAAAATTCTATTTACTTTAAAAATTGGAAACATAAAAAGAATTGCACCTTTTCTACCGTGCATGCAATGATTGATTTTGTTTTATATAAAATGCCCTCAAATTGTTTTTATTTTTAAAGATTTGTTTATTCAAAAGTCAGAGTTACAGAGAGAGGCAAAGACAGAGAGAGAGAGGCCTTCCATGTCCTGGTTCACTCCCAAAGTTGCTGCAAGAGCCAGGGCTGAGCCAGGCCGAAGCCAGGAGCCAGGAATTTCATCCAGGTATCCCATGTGGGTGCCAGGGACCCAGACACTTGGACCATCCTCCAGCACTTCCCAGGCCATTAGCAGAGAGCTGGATTGGAAGTGGAGTAGCCAGGACTTGAACCAGCGCCCATGTGGGATGCTGGCGTTGCAGGCAGAGTCTTTACCTGCTGTGCCACAATATTGGCCCCTCAAATAAATTTTTTAAAATATTTATTTATGAGAGCGAGCAAGTGAGCTCTCCCATCTGCTGGTTCATTTCCTGAATGCCCGCAGGAACTCGGTCCAGGAAGTGTTCCATGTGGGTGGTATAAACTCAACTACTTGAACCATCATCACTGCTTCCCAGGGGTCCACATTAGCAGGAAGCTGGAAGCAGGAACCAGAGTCAGGTTTGGAATCCAGTTACTCCCAGGCGAGATGCTGGCATCCTAACTGCTGGGCCAAAGCCTGCCCCAATATGTCCTTAAATTTATACTTCACTCAGTTTTTGTTGTGTGCTGCCTGGTTCTCAAGTCTGGAATCACCAGGGATGTTTTACAAAATATGGTGCCTGGATACCAACCTGAGAGTTTTTGTTTTAATTGATATGGGAACAGTGTGAACACTGGGGTTTTTACATTTCCCCAGCAACTGGAACCATCAGCCAACGAAGGACCACTGCTGCAGGGTGAGCAGTAGACGGCTGTGCTGGTGAACCATCATCAGGATGGTTTGTCCATTGACTTGTGCATTAAGAGTGCATTTGTCTTCATTTAGCTATGTATTTTGTTCAGCTCCTCTCTGGACCAGTGGCATCAGTGTGATTGATAGGCTTATCAACTAATGACATCTTTGGATCTCAAAAGGGGAAAACACGTAGGGCAGCCATGGAGAGAGAGCACTGTTGGCGGAGTCAGAAGCTCTGGGTTCCAGCAGGAGCCCTGCTGTTGGCCATTTTGCTCAAGCTGGAGAGTGATTGTGCTTGGCATTCCCTGGAGGTTCCAGTGTGTGGACACATCCTTGCTGTGTGTATCACTGTTGTTACTGTCATTTGAGCGAGTGGCCCTGTAGCTCTTGCTCTTCAGTGCCAGATCACTCAGATTGTGGGTCACCTGGGGAAGTGATTTTTTTGTTTTGATCTTTAGTTACCTTGTAAACCAGCTGTTTATTTGATTATATGATCTGATAAGAATTAAGTCCCTGGGGCAGGTATTTGACCTAGCTGTGAAGTTACTGGTCAATGTGGGATCCGAGGGCCAGGGTTCACATTCTGGCTGTGCTCCTGACTTGCTTTCTGCTTTTGTGTACCTGGGAACCAGGAATGATGGCTCAAGTAATTGGGTCCCTGCCACCTACATGGGAGGCACAGGTAGAGTTCTTTGGTCTTGGCTTTGGCCCAGCCCACCCCTGGCAGTTTTGGGTATTGGGGAGTGAACCAGCAGATGCAGATGCGAGTCTTCTCTTTCTCACACACTCTCTTGTTCTCTGTGTCTGTCAAATCAGTCCCTTGAGAAATCAATAAAATATTTAGAACTTCATGAATCTTAGAAAAAAGTCCTTTTCTTATACAAGTTGTAGCACATTAAGTATGTGTGTGTTGTGAAATGTCTCATTATGTAATAATCAAAAGCAAAGAAATTATAAGAGTATGTGGTTGAACATTGAAACCGATGTAGCAGATTTTTTTGGATCAATTATATTTCTAAAATTGGTTTTCTTATGTATTTGTTATTAGCAGTTGCTTTAGCATTCCCATGTGTTATTGTAGTTATATTTGATAATGTCAATTAATATTGATGATTTTTGTTCATAGCTCATTATATACTATTGGATTATAAGTGTTTTATTATATGGTTCCATGTTTTCTTAATATTGGCATTTTTGGTAGAATTAGATTCTGTAGTGTGTAGTCTGCTACCATCTTTTTTTGTTTAAAACTTCCACAATACTGACTCTTGGAATTCAGTGTGAGTGACACGTTTTGCCAAGTTCATCTCCACTTTGGTGGCTTGTGTGGGCCAGAGCAAGCGATAACGGTGGCAGAAAATGAAGTGTATACAAATATTGATGCTGGTCACACAGCAGGAACTGGCAGAAGTAGGAGTGTCCTACTTGCCAGGCACACCGCTCAACATGTTGGACAGCAGAACTGTTCCAGGCAGCACTGGGACAATTATTATGAAGGAAATTCCTGGAGTTTGTACAGAATTAACGTAGACACATTTACAATAAGAGGAACTTATTTTTTTCCTGTGTCTTCTTATTTTAGACTGTAAAAGAGAAAAAGTTAAATCTAAATTCTGAATATCTCTTATATAAAATTATCTTTACCCTTTCTGAATCCTTTTGTTCCTTGTTGTGTGATGTTGAGAGAAAGGGAGCATTTTCAATTTAGTGTTCACTTATGTCTACTTGAAAAGCAGAATCTCATTATGAAAATGTACGTCTGTGAAATGCTCCTGTCATGTCAAGAATCACTTCCAGTGTTTTCCCCTAATTACTATTTTGCCAGTCCCTAACTCAGGTTATCTTCACTTGCAAGCCTGTTACCAATCAGCAAAGTTGATAGGTATCAATCAAAAAGCAAGTTATAAATGGGCCCATTGAGAATGGGATGAGAATAAGTAGTTGGGTGCCACAGGTGGCATCATTATTGTTATGTCTGGTTAAGTAAGGAAATTCAATGCACTCTTCAAAAGATCGAAATAAACCCAAATTCTGAATGAAAAATTTCTTTCAAGGGTCATTTTGATTTTGGAGATGAGAGATTTGAAAATGTACCACATAATGTCTTACCACGGATAGATAATAACACAAGCCTCAAATAGCCAGCAAATAGACCACCCCACCTGTACCCCTCTCCCCAGGATTCAACAGAAACTGGGCAAAGAGAGTGGTATAGCCCAGTGCCACGTGCCTTGGGAAAAAATAGTGAAGGAAAGCATAAAAGCTGGAGTTGTTTAATCAGAACTGAGACTCCTCCTCCTGGGCCTTCTTGAAAATTTAATGGAAAGTATATGACTTCCTGAGAACTTTTAGAACACTCCCCAATCCGAAGAGGAGTAAGCTGAGAGGAATATCCTCAGCATTTTTTGGGTGTCCTTGTTTTCTTTTGTTAGTAAGGAAGAGTATAAAAAAGAAAGACCAGGAGAGAAACTGGTGAAATGGAGGAAAGTGACCAAGTACTGCCTCTCTGGAGAAATGAAGGCTTTGGGAAAATGACCCATAGCTTCTTAGAATGAAATGCTTGTCTCTAACTAATCTTAAAGATTCCACCAAGATGAAAAACATCACTCGGTGAAGACCTGGGGTTGTGTAATTGCTTCCCACAACTAGAGTAACTTAACAAGAACATAAAATCAAAAAAACTCAAAGATGAGATGACAAAATAATAGAATGGGATGAAAACAGAGCCTTGGGTCTAAGAAAATGAATTGAAAATGAAAAATATGATAATAATAGATCAAGGAAGATCCATTAGAAATAGCAGGATTTAGGAGCCAGTGTGGTGGCACAGTGGGTGAAGCCAGTGCCTGAGACACTGGCATCTCATATGAGTGCTGGTTTGGATCCCAGCTGCTCCACTTCCCATCCAGCTCCTTGCTAATGGGCCTGGGAAAGCAGTGGATGACCCAAGTCCTTGGGCCCCTGCCACCCACATGGGAGACCCAGATTAAATTCCTGGCTGCTGGCGTTGGCCTGGTCCAACCCCAGTTATTACAGCCATTTGGGAAGTGAACCATAGCATGGAAGATCTCTAACTCTCTCTCTGCCTTCCCCTGTCTCTGTAGCTCTGCCTTTCAAATAAATAAATGACTTTTTAAAGAAGTAACAGGATTCAGAATAGACCCTAGTGAAAACTTTACCAAACAAGAGGAAAGATATGAAATTCGTAGGAGTGAATGAAAAAGAAAAATAGGTTAATATAGTTGCAAGAAGGTCAACCTTGAAAGACAAATGAAAAGATTTATGTGTCCCAGAATTTGATATTCCAAAAACAATAAAACAGAAGATAATTTTGCAAAAATGAAGAATGATAATTTCACTGGAAAGGAAAAAAAAAGGGAATCTGAGACTGAAAAGATTCCCCATGTTTTAGGAGATTTTGATAGAGATGCTGAGCACAGAGTCATGTTCTGATTGAGTTCTGCAGAGATGCACCATCGTTCAGGAGTTCAGGCAGCTATAGCATGGCCTCAAAGGGAGGAGGACGAACACAAGGAGGCGATGACATCGGACTTATGGGCTCATCAGACCTATCCAGCTCTCCATGGCAGTGGGCAAAGAAGAATGATCTCTGAAGAAGTGCACCTCAAGCTAGAAATTCTCAGTCAAGAAAGAGATTGCTTGACAATGAAACCCACACCATGAAGAGATGAACTTAAGTACTAAATTCTAGAGCAGAGGAAACAGTAAAAGTCCTCGAGAGGGCATTGAATCCATTTCAACAACTATGGAGTTGTGGTTATAGGATGGAAAGAGAATGCCATGGCAGGGCCATGCAGTATTAAGTAATATAACTATTTAACAATATAAAGTGTGGCAGGAAAAATATTGATAATGTTGACCAATCTTGGGTGTTGAGGGAAGGTGAGATGAAGAATGTGAGAAAGTGCTAATAGCCCTCCCTTTCTGAGCAGGGACAGACTTCCTGCTGCTTAAAATGGAAACACATAGTTTTAAAAACCAGATTCCAAACACAGATTATTTTTAAAGCAGTAGTTTATTTAACCTTCGATCTTTTTGGACATAGCATCTCGTATGGCAAGGAAGCATTTAGTACTTTTAGAGTTCCATTGCAGTTTTAAATCTGCTAAATTTAGTTGAATTTAAATTCAGTTTCTTAAAATAAAAAAAATCAATGATTTGATCTTATTTTTATAGAAGTATTTTTAAAATCTGTGCATCCATCTCCCTCAAAATTCATATACCAGTGTGCTTTAAGAAGTTCACGGAAAACATATATTATGAAAAAACTGCATGGATTTCCAAATGATTTACATCAAAATAAACTTATATTTTAATTCTGTTTTTCCTTGAGCTTTTGGAAGTATCCTCCAAGATAAAGAGAAGTTAGTAAAGATTTTGTGCTTGTGTTTGGATTTGGCATTAGGGAAAGGGCTTTTGATGTTATCATTATAACTTTTTGCATTGTAAGAAGTTTTATGAGAGGCATATGTATTCTAAAAATGTTTTTACATATTCACACACAAAGCTGTTATGCCAAAATACTAACAATGACAAATTGAAGATAGTAGGTAAGCAGTTAGGTTGATCTCCACAACTGCTAAAAGAGAACTCTAGTCATGACAAATGAGACGCCTATCATTTAGTAAAAGCGCTGGATAGTCAGGTGCTGCATGTTGTCATTAGCATACAGGTTCTTCAGAGCACTCCACCTGCCTGCCTGAGCCTTGAGTTGTGTGATATTAGGTTGGTCCCTGCAGTGGTCACAAGTTGACTGTAGCAGTTCCAGACATTATACCTATTCATGCATGACAAATTCCAGACAGAGAAGGGAAATTTTGCTTCTTTGGGGTCTCTTTTTACAGAAAAATCTTGCTCAGAACTTCCCAATCAAATCATCCTTCATCTGCCCACACTTCAGCCAGTTGTTGAAAAGAGTGGACACCTATGGCTAAGCCAGGGAGGGTGGAAACCTAAACCTAATCAAGTGTTTTGGGGAAGGATAAAGGGGAGAGAGGAATAGCTCTTACCTAGGTACCAGCAGTGTTTTCTAGTGTGTGTATTAATGACTGGAATTTTCTTTAGTTTTTCTTTTCTAGAAGTTACACAGTTAACTCAGTTGAATGGTGCAGTTGTGTTATTTTCATGAAGATAGTATGAAACAATCTTCAAGAAGTTCATGGAAAATGTGTATGGTTAAAAAAAAAATCTATGCTTGTATTTCAAAAACATTTTGTTACCAGAATAATCCATTTCCGTAAACTTTTTGAAGTTCCTACATTCATCTATTTAAATACTTTTTACTAGTATGGAGTAGATTGCTTTTCTTAATGCTATACATTGTTAGAAGGAGCCCCCAATGAAAGACTGAAGTGATTGTGGAAGAAAGCTGATTCTCTGGGTTGTAAGTCATTTTTTTAGAAAGAAGAAAAGTCAACCTTGACTCTGATGCATAATAAGCATTTATTGTGAGCTTGAATAGAATATACCTTTAATGCCGGCGCCGCAGCTCACTAGGCTAATCCTCCACCTTGCGGCGCCAGCACACTGGGTTCTAGTCCCGGTCGGGGCACCGGATTCTGTCCCGGTTGCCCCTCTTCCAGGCCAGCTCTCTGCTGTGGCCAGGGAGTGCAGTGGAGGATGGCCCAAGTGCTTGGGCCCTGCACCCCATGGGAGACCAGGAGAAGCACCTGGCTCCTGCCATCGGATCAGTGCGGTGCGCTGGCTGCAGTGCACCTACCGCGGCGGCCATTGGAGGGTGAACCAACGGAAAAGGAAGACCTTTCTCTCTGTCTCTCTCTCTCGCACTGTCCACTCTGCCTGTCCAAAAAAAAAAAAAAAGAATATACCTTTAATGTTGGCTTAGAGGAATACGCAAAACTTTAAGAGAAACTTAATAATGTGTGAGTTGTTTTCCATATATGAAAATAGGATTGTTTTTAAAATATTCAGAGTGCTGTGCCTTCTCCAGTGGGTTGTCATAGTTATTGCATTTTAAGAATAGGGAACCATTTTTGCAATATGGAATGATAACTATTTTAACATTTTTTTCTGAATTGGAATACTTTGCAAACAATTTAATTGAAATAAAAGCTCATGAAAATGAGTTTAAAAATACATTTTCAGGATGACATTCAAAGAGATGTTGGCCTGTGCGTCTGATCATTGTGGCTCTGCACTAGCCCACTATAGGCTTGGGAGGAAGTGGAGTACCGGTGGTCAGCCTGGGATGCGTGATGTCCTTGCTGTTGGCAGTTTTCCCCTTTTCTAGTCCCAGGAGGCTGGCAATGAGGAGGCGGAAGGATGAGAAAATACTTTGTGTTCCTAGTTCCCTTCTTCAACTAAGCCAGCTGCACAAAACACATTTAATTTAAACAACATTTTTACAACAAGAAATGACCTACACTTAAGTGGTATCAGAGACCATTATGTTGAGGATTACTCTAACCTGCTGTGGCTCATGAATAGAAAACTTCTTAAGTAATTCTTAGGCTTTCTTAAGAATATCTTTTTCCATTCATTATCATAATGTTAACTTTTCCAGTAAAATAAGTGATGTGCCTTTTATGCATAGTGCTTTTAAAATACCCAATAATTAAATCCAATGAAAACCGCTTTTAAGGAAGAAAGAAATTTACCAAACCACAAAGTGTAACTAGTCATTTACTTATGATTGAACTCTTTGCATGCTGATAAGATTGGAAATACCCACAACTTTATTTTCCTGTTTCTCCTCATGGCCTACCACTTGTATTAGAAACTTTAAATTCATGACTTGTGTTCATTATTAACCCAGTTACAGGCATGTGTATGTTATTTTCAGTTTGAGGTAAATTTGGTGAGTGTCTAAGGCATGACATTTCCAAACTAGGTTCAAATATGAGAGTGTCGTGAAGTTGTTCAAAAATTTGAAGCTCAAAATGAAAAACAAACAGGAAAAGCTCATTTACCAACCACCAACAACCAAAAAAAAAAAAAAAAAAGCAAGAAAATTTTACCGTATTTCCATTAAATGACTGTAGCTTGAGAGTTGGTACATTTGTAAACATTTGTTTGCCCTGGAAGTTTTCAGAGAATCCTATATAGGGAGAACACTGTATTAACTTTATTCCCATTTTCAAAAAAGAATATATTATTTGAAAGGAGAGTAACAGATAGACAGGGAAGGAGAGAAAAACAGTATCTTCCACCCACTTGTTTACTTCCCAAATGCCTGCAACAGCCAGTGATAGGGTAACGCCAAGTCAGAAGCCAGGAACTCCATCCAGGTCTCCCATGTAGGTGGCAAGAACTTGGCCATCATCCACTCTCTTCCCAGATGCTCTGGCAGCAAGCTGGCTCTGAGCGAGGAGTAACTAAGACTTGAACCAGGCACTCTGATTCGCAATACCGGCGTCTCAAGCATGGGTTAACCTACTGCACAACAACTCCCACCCCTTACTTTATTCCTGATGGTGCTTTAAGAAGCTGCTTCAAATTAAAATTCGTGTGTATTTTGATTTTGTGATTTCACAGTAAGAACTATTCACTTTAGATTATGAAGAACAGTTATTGCACTAGTTATCCTTTTTGTTTTTTTTTTTTTTCCTGCCATGTTCTGTTCTGATCTTCTAGTTGTTTATTGATTTCAGAAATCAATGATGGGATAAATATTTTTCATCATTTTTTGCTGTCATTTTTATATAATAGGTAATGGCTTAAGAGTTTTTATGTACCAGGCCTTGTTTTATCATTTTCTTTTTATTGGAAATGCAGTTAGATGGTGGGAGTTGGGGGTAGGGTATCTTCCTTCCTCTGGTTCACTTCCCAAATTCTTGCAACAGCCATGGCTGGGCCAGGCTGAAGTCAGGAGTCTGGAACTCCGTCCTTGTCTCCCATGTGAGTGGCAGGGGCCCAGCTACTTGAGTCATCACCGTTGCCTTCCAGAGTGCCTGTTGGCAGAAAGCTGGAATTGGAAGTGGAGCGGGTTCTTTCATCCAGGCACTCGGATAGGGGATGTGAATGGCCAAGCACCGTCTTAACTGCTGCTCTAGATGGCTGTCCCCAGCTTTATCATTTAACCCTCACCACAATTGGTTGAGACATGCAGTAGCTGTAGCTGCATCTATATGGAACAGTATAGGAAATCGGTTCAGAGAGATGAGAAAATTGCTGATGGTTACTATGGGTAGGGTCAGGTTTAATCTCCTGCCACTTGGTTTTGTTTGGTGCCAAAAGTGTAGAAACAGCTATATTTATAAATAAGCATTTAGGCAACTTCTTTATCCTGGTAGGTTTAAGACACAAATAGGCAGCTATGCTGGAAAATCCTTTACTTCATCTTCACAGTGCTTGTAATTAAATGGGATAAAGTTAACACCATCCAGGGCTGAGTCAAGCTTAAGGAAACCCTCGAGGTTCTGCAAGAGGTCTGTACAGCCGGTACTCTGGACAAAACCAGGATTCCCAGTGCATCTGACATCTGTCTGCCAATACGCTGGTCATCGGAGTGTTAGCTGCAGTCCACGAAGGCTCCTTATTACTAATGTATTAGCAGAAAGCTTATGTTTTTTTTTTAATATCAGCATTATAGGGTTTATTTCTTTGACAGAAATGTTTGAATTATGTCCACCTTGGTCTTTACCTAGAAATATGTGTGACAAATAAAGTCGGGGTCTCCACCCAAATCCTGATGTCAACATGCAATGTGAAAATCTTGGGCCAGAAATCAAGATGTAGCTAACAAAATTCAGATTCTGCTTATTTGGAATATATATTGGTCCAACTTGAGTTCAGTTTGGACATTTTGAGTGAAAATTGGATGAGCAATTTTATATGTGCAGTTATGATAGTAAATTTTACTTTATCTTGTTAAATTTTACAACATTGGAGAAATATGTGTTCTACAGGTGACTTAAGCATAAAATTCACCAATTGAATAGTCATATAGTTATGCATATACCAACTATTTGGTTTCCATGAAACTTTTATGATCTTATTTGCTATGATAATCTTCAGCCTTCTTGAGGAATCAGTACATTGTAAAAGCATGATTGATTATCATGTTAATGACTAACATAATTTAATGCCTTCCTAGAGGAAAGAAACTTTCGGAAGATCATTAAATACGTTAAACCTGCAGAAGCCCACATGTCTGTGCCTCTCTGTAGCAGGCTGAGTCCTTTGGGTCAGTTATTCTTAGCCTTGGTATTTCTATCTTATGGCATCGCAGGTCTAAGATTAGCTTGTTAGGCGTTATCATGCCATCTGAGTTACCTCCTAATATAACTCTACACTGGAATGATTATTTATAGAAAGAGCATTCTGTCATTTTTGGGTTATTTCTAGTAGTTTAAATAAAGAAGAATAACATTCAAGTGAAACCACAGATTCCTTCCTGCTGCCAAAACAACATGATAACTGTCTGCTAAAGGGGCAATAATGTTGTTTAAAGGCGTGGGTAGGGTGATTACAGAATTCTTTTTATCCCTGCCACCTTGAGAGAAAAGGGAGGGCTTTGGGTGGTGATGTATAATGCTTATGGAAAGGTAGAGAGGCGGCCTTGATGCTTTCTGTCATAGAGCACACAGGACTCGGGTTGATGATGACACCAAGAGACACACAGGGTTTATTTTTAGAAACAGACATTGCTAAGCTCTCTGTTTGGTGCTAATATCTCTCATGCACAGGGCTGCTTCAGCTGGTGATCCTATCCAGCAAGGATGGCATCACACACACAGTTTTCTGTTTTCACTTTGCAAGAATGATTATTCTTTTATTAAAGGATAATTTGCATTTTTTAAAATTAAGAAATCTCAATTCTATTTTTAATCTCATGAAGATTGACTTTAAGAAATATTTTATGAAAAATAACCAAATGTCACTTTGTAAGCACAATGAATATATCTGTTGACCATAAGATGTAGAGAAAAAGGTGAATATCATAAATAACTTTTTTTGACAGGCAAGAGTTAGACAGACAGAGAGAAAGACAGAGAGAAAGGTCTTCCTTCCGTTGGTTCACCCCACAAATGGCCACTATGGCCAGTGCACTGCGCCGATCCAAAGCCAGGAGCCAGGTGCTTCCTCCTGGTCTCCCATACGGGTGCAGGAACCAAGGACTTGGGCCATCCTCCACTGCTTTCCTGGGCCACAGCAGAGAGCTGGATTGGAAGAGGAGCAACTGGGACAGAACCAGCGCCCCAACCGGGACTAGAACCCGGGGTGCCGGTGCCGCAGGCAGAGGATTAGCCTAGTAAGCTGCGGCGCCAGCCAAAAGAAGGCCATTTGTGAAAATATTCAGAGGTGGAAGTGGAAGCCATTGGAGGAACAGCTTAACAAACTGCATCCTGACCATTCGTTTAATAGCAGGTTGAACATGGAGTATATAAAATTCTTTGAAGCTTTGGGATCTGAGATGAATTGGTCATTCATCTGTTCCTTTTTTTCACTTAAAAGTATTTGAGAGCCGACTATGTGTCGGTCCTCATGGAGGGTACAACTGTATAACAAGACAGTCAGACACATGCTTGGTTGGTTAATTGGTGAGTGGGGAAGACTGCCTTAGATCGTGGCAAGCACTGGGGTAAAATGAAATAGAACAATGGTTAGAAAGTGACTGATCGGAGCAGGGACAGTGTCAATGAGACTAAAAGTGAAGTCTTTTTCAGGAGTCTAAGCCATGAGGGACATCTTTCCAAAAAAAGAAAAAAAAAAAAAAAGGTTTTCCCCTCAACATCGCTCTTGATCTATGTCACGTAGAATGGAGTAGAAGTGATCTGGATCTGTTTCCGCCCCCAGTTACCCTTGCCTTACGGAAGGGATAGGGATGCTTTAGCAAGTAGGTGAGGTGAAGGAGCCGGGGGAAGGCTGTTAGCCCTGGATTTCTGTTTTTCCTGGAGAAAGACTGTGGAATCAGTTGATTTCCCTCTCGCATTAGACCTTTTGACCAGAGGTGAAGGCCCTGGTGGAGCTTCTTACCTTTTGTCATTCCTGGACATTTGTCTTTGTCCCTCATTCCAAATCTAACCTCAGCTGTGCTATAACTTCTTACCCACGTTAGATGAGCCATTGCTTGTAGTTCAGTGACGCAAATAGTCCCTCTTTCCCCTGGAGCCAAAGACAAGGGGAGCAGTATGTTCTCATCAGTGCAAGTCGGAAGAGAAGTCAGAGAGCATTTTCTCATCAACACACTTTTTAAAGGGTGTAAAACAGCACATTTACTACACAGGCTTTTGTTGCATCTTTACAGGGTGTATTTAGTTCAGATAACTCATGAGTCTGATAGTACTTTTGTTAGTTTTTTAGAGGACTGACTTTTAAAATATTTGGGTGCTGGTGCTGTGGCGTAATAGGCTAAGCCTCCACCTGTGGTGCCGGCATGCCGTATGGGCACTGGTTCAAGTCCCCGGCTGCTCCACTTCCCATCCAGCTCCCTGCTAATGTGCTTGGAAAGCAAAGGAGGATTACCTAATTGCTTGGATCCCTGCACCCATGTGGGAGACCCAGAAGAAGCTTCTGGCTCCTGGCTTCAGCTTGGCCTAGCCCTAGGCGTCACAGCCATTTGGGGAGTGAACCAGTGGATGGGTGATTGTCTGCCTGCCTGTCTCTCTCTCTCTCCTATCTCTGTATCTCTGCTTTTCAAATAATAAATAAATCTTTTTTTTAAAAAAAAAATTTGGAGTATAGTCATCATTGTGTTGGCCAGTGGTTAGTTTTGTGACAAATGATTACAATGGCTGAGTGAGGGAGTCTTTTGTGAAGGTGACAGATCTATTTTTGAGAAAGGAGAAATAGCAGCATGTGCTCAAAGCTATTTTCCCCACATGTTGCGCTCTCGTGTGGATAGGGGTCGATGATGGATATGCACGGGGGTTGGTTGGGCAATTTTGAGGATCTGACATTATCTTGCATGCCTGGTGCCTCATGGGGTTTTCCCTCAGCATTCCAGTAGGCTTGGGTCAAATGAAATGAAAGCACAGATAGAAGAAGGCAGGAAGTGTTCCAGAGCTATTTTCATCTCCCCTAACTTCTGCCTTGTGGGGAGGGTTGGGAAGCCTTGATGAGCAAGTAGCTATGATTTTCTCCAGCCTTGGGAAGGCTGGGGCCAACCCAACTTCTGGCCAGTTAGGAGCTTGGGGAAGATAGTTCATAACAACTTGTTTTTTTGTCCACTGACAATGATTCCATTGAACCAGTCTTTGTTGAGTACTTGTACTGTATTTTCAGTTAGTTTTCTACTAGTTTATCTGTTATTGTTGTGTGTGTGAACTAATAATAATCAGATGTTTCCTTTTTCTGAAATACTTTTCTGCCCACTACTCTTCCCTGGGGAGAATCAGGATTCTTGCCAAGTCTGAGTCCGGTGTTCCCTGGAGCCAGTGCCCTCACTGGTTTTGCCTTTCACCAGTAACGATACCCAGCGCTGTGTGTTTTCTTCTCTCCTTAATCCCCATTGTCCTTTAGAGTCTCTTACAACTTTTCCATTTTCTGTCTTCCCCTGCAGTTATTTATGTACATGTGAACCCATCCCCCCAATTAGGTATATTACAAGCTGCACGAGGAAAAGGATCATGTTTTCCTTCTATTTTTATTCCTTACGGTGCCTAGGACATAATGGATCTCTAAGACAATTTTTAGATGAATGAATGTGTGATTAAAGGGTACTGTGTTATTGCACAAAGTCTGTTTTTATAAATTTTATATACATATGTATTTTTAGAACTGATGTCTTCATCTGTGTCGGTAAATAACCCCCTCCGTTTCTTTGTAAATTTGAAAAGTGTGGGCATTTTGGGGGTGTCAGAGTCTTTCAGTCACAAATGACAACAACTCATTGTAGAATGTCAGTCAAGAATGACCTTCAGGGGCTTGGTCATTTGGATGGGGCCCTTCAGTGTTGAGTTATTCTTAACAAAGGGAATTTTGGAGTATTCTGATTTGGTTTGGTTTTTCAATGAATAATGCCAATAGAAATTTCATGAGATGTGTGTCTGCATTCAGAATGTGAAGTGTGAAATAGCTAATTTAAGACTGCCTGAATATAAATGCCTACTTTTTTATCCAAGGAGAAGAATAAATTTAGCTGTGGAAATGATTACAGGTGTACTTTTATGTTATTCAAATACCATTTCGTATTTAATACTATTTTTCTCTTCTGTGACATTTTTACACAGAGACAATTTTCTTAGTTACAAGACAAAAATGGATAGAATTTTTTTTTTTCTGTGAACAATTGTATCGATTTGGAAATAATTCTGCCTCAGGACTGCAATTTAGCGCTCATCTGCACTTATCCAGGTGGTATTTAATTGGCCATATCCTTTGACAAGGAGGCAAGAAAGATTTTTTTAAATAAACAATTTAGTAAGCAAATTTTGAATGCCAGTGGTATCCGTAATTTTCAAAATTATCTAAAGAAAAATGTCAGAACAGGAAATCACAAAGTGAGATATTAAGAAGACACAGATGGAAGGAGTGAATCAGTCTGTATACACAGCTATTCAAAGAAAAGAATTAAGTAAATATATTGATGTCTAAGTGACAGAGAATAGTGAAGGGAGTAAGATGTAATTTAATTAAGGAAAGATGTCATTTTTTGGAGGCAGTCTTTTTGCTCTGTTTTAGCCTTGAAACTCTGCATACGTTAGAATAAGGGTGTTAAAACTCAGAAAATTGAGTTAGTTGACAATGTAAGTAGGGACCAAGAAAGGAGTTGTATAATAAAACCAAATTTTACAACACAGATGTTGAACTCAGCTTGGTAGAGCACAGTGGCTGAATGTGTGCCAGTGGCCTTTCAGCAACTTTGTGAATGCTGTGGTTGGGTTTTCTCCTCATGGTAGGGCCAAGAGAAGTTTCCAACTGGCATAGTAATCATATGGAGATAGCAAGAATCAAGTTTGAGCTGACCACAGGATTAGAAGTTTTCCATTTTTAAATTAAGCATTAGCAAGAAGTGAGGATTTGTTCGAACAACTTTCCAGGGATGTTTAATTTCTGGACTTATAAGCTGAAATCATGCAAAGAACTCATTTGTTTTCTTTTCTGAAAGATGAATATAAAAATGTTAGAAAAATATTATCTGATATCTTTAATTTTTATATTTTAAGAAGGAAAATAAACCTCAAACAACTGATGATTAAATGTAATAAGAAACAGTGCTCTTAATCCAATATCCTGATAATTAAGTGGAAATTCTCCCATTTCATTGACCTTGAAAAAATCAACAGTCCTGTTTTCTTTCCAACAAATCATCCAACACTTGAATTTGGAAGCAACTCTAGAAACTCTGATATAAGTTCCTTTTCAGATAACCTAGAAGATCTCTTAAATTTCTTTGTGGACATGAGAGACAGCATCTTTCTATTTCAGTACCTTCTGTCCAGTCAACTTTTGGGCACTGAACCAACGTGTAGTAAAGATTATCTTTATACTTCACCAGTCATAGATGTGAGATGCATTTTCCCCCCCATCTCTGCCAACATTGGAGATTATCAGACTTCAGATATTTCTGCCAAACCAAGAGATGAAAAGTGGTAAAGTACTACATTTTTTATATGAATCTCCCTGACAAGTGGTGGGGCCGGTTGGGTCTTCTTTTATGGAGAGACAATTCCAAGATGCAAGAATGGTTAAAGGGGAAAAGTCTTCCAGTGAAGGTCACCCTGGTAATTGATAATAGATTAAGTGAAAAAAATGCTAAGGTCAACTCAACAGCTGTAGAAAACACATTGTATCAAATTCACTACCCTTCGACAGAAGTCCTTATTAAATGAAAAATAGAAGGGCCAGCGCTGCTGTGTAGTAGGCTAAGCCTCCACCTGCAGCACCAGCATCCCGTATGGGCACCAGTTCAAGTCCTGGTTATTTCTCTTCCCATCCAGCTCTCTGCTAATGGCCTGGGAAAGCAGTGGAAGATGTCCCAAGACCTTGGGCCCCTGCACCCGTGTGGGAGACCAGGGAGGAGCTCCTGGTTCCCAATTTCCCATGGGTCTAGATCCAGCCATTGCAGCCATTTGGGGAGTGAATCAGTGGATGGAAGACCTTTCTCTCTGTCTCTCCCTCTCTCTGTCTGTAACTCTACCTCTCAAATAAATAAATAAAACTCTCTAAAAAATGAAAAATAGAAGAGGAAAGTAAAATGTTAGTGACCATAACACTACCTGAAACTATATTTAACAGCAAGATTAAAATACATTCTCTCTGATGTCATGAACGGTGTCTTTGAATGTCTTTGTCTATGGTGGAAGACATGAACACTGCATTGGGTGTGCATGGAGTCTTCAAAAAGTTCATGGAAAATGAGTATTTTGAAAAAAGTATACAAGAATTTTAAAATAATTTTGCATTAAGCATTTAATTCTATTTTTGATGAACTTATTAACGATAGGAATTTGAAAGGAAAAGAAATTAATTGAACTAATAAAAATTTCAGTTACCTGAGACAAGGTCAGTACACTTTCCAGTTGGAAAGGATTGCTTTGTACTAGAGATAGCCAAATATAAGATGTAATTTAATCTGATAGTGTTTATACCAGCACCCAAAGCTTTTGTGGAGGAATTTATCAGGTTACTGAAGACCATACACAAAAACTTAATCAGTTGGCCGGCGCCACGGCTCATTAGGCTAATCCTCCGCCTGAGGTGCCGGTACCCCGGGTTCTAGTCCTGGTTGGGGCGCCGGATTCTGTCCCGGTTGCTCCTCTTCCAGTCCAGCTCTCTGCTGTGGCCCGAGAGTGCAGTGGAGGATGGCCCAAGTGCTTGGGCCCTGCACCCACATGGGAGACCAGGAGGAAGCACCTGGCTCCTGGCTTCGGATCGGTGCAGCACACTGGCCGTAGTGGCCATTTGAAGGGTGAACCAATGGGAGGAAGACCTTTCTCTCTCTCTCTCTCTCTAACTCTGCCTGTCAAAAAAAAAAAAAAAAAAAAAAAAACAAAAAAAAAACCAAAAAACTTCATCAGCTTTCAGAGATTCTGTATTCATGAATGAATAGGAAGACTTCATCTTTATTTGAAGTCACTTCTCCCCAAATTACTCTAGGCATCCTCTTTATGTTTAAAACTGCTTTCGTCTTAAAATACATACCTGGAACATTATGATGTAACAATCAAATGTGCTAAATGTCATAGTGAAAAGTAAATCTCATTTGTCTACCAGCTGTTAATTTCCTGCCTCAGAGAGCTTAATAGCAATTTTTTCTGTACTTTACCATGTAAAG
Source organism: Lepus europaeus (assembly GCF_033115175.1). Taxonomy (NCBI): domain Eukaryota; kingdom Metazoa; phylum Chordata; class Mammalia; order Lagomorpha; family Leporidae; genus Lepus; species Lepus europaeus. The sequence goes on from NC_084846.1 coordinate 22,729,594, forward strand.
TTAAAAATCTCTTTGGTGGAGGAGAGAGGGCATTTAGCCTAGTTGTTAAGATACCTGTTAAAAATGCCTGTGTCCATGTCTGAGTTCTGGGTTTGATACCCAGCTCTGGCTCCTGGCTGCAGCTTCCTGCTAATGCAGACCATGGGAGTCTGTCAGCGGTAGGTCAAGTAGTCAGGTTCTTGCCACCCAAATGGGAAACCTGGATTGACTTCCAGAGTCCTGGCTTCAGTCTCTCCAGTCCTGCCCATTGTGGGCATTTAGAGAGTGAAGCAGTGGATGAGAGCTTTCTGTCTATCGCCTGTCCTCTCAAAAAATCAAAAATCTGTGAAAAAATAAATTAAAATCCAAATAGGACCCATCAGAAAGCAAGGCACGCTATTTCTAAAATTCAAATGTCAGAGTGTACAAATAAGAGTTTTGTGCAAACAATAAATGAGGAGAAGGGATGATTAGAAATCTTGTCATATAAAGCTGTAGTATTAATGATTGGTTTGGGCAGAGGCATAATGAAACAAGGAACAGAATATGGAGTTGTTTTTTAATAACTTTATGACTGAGTTTGTATCACAAATCAATGGAAAGAGGAATAGACTGTTAATTCGTTGTTTTGATAACAATATATTCAGTTTATAAAATCACAGCCAAATGATGTACTCAAATGGTGCTTTTTTTTTAAAATAATGGATTTATTTGTGAGAGAGAGAGAGAGAGAAAGGGAGCTTTCCTCCACTCGCTCACATTGTAAATGCCCACATGGCTGGGGCCTAATGCCAGGAACTGGAAATCAGTCCCAGGTCTCCCACTTGGGTGGCAGGAAGCCAATCACTGGAGCCATCCCTGCTGCCTCCTAAAGTGCACATCAGCTGGAAGCTGGAGCCAGGGGTTGAACTCAGCGTTCCTTTGTGGGGTGCTAGCAATGTAACCTGTGTTAACTGCTAGACCAGATACCCTCCCCAAATGCCTGCTTTTGTAATACCACTGTTACCCTGCTGTGGAGGTTAGTACTTAACCTGCAAAGCTGGTATACTTTGGCCCTGCATTTTTGGAGGAATAGGAAGGAATTTTAGTTAAGTGGACCTAAGCTAGATAAGACAAGTATTCAGTAATTTTATAGCTGGTTGATTTTCAACAGATAGTTTGAGACTACTTTAAATAAAACTTGAAAGGTGACAATGCAGTCAAGGATGAATGGTGAGATTGCTGGATTCTGAAGTTTCATGACTGTTAGCCACTGAATACTACCTGCAAACACCATTGAAGAAGTGGCTATTTATTTATTTATTTTTTGACAGGCAGAGTGGACAGTGAGAGAGAGAGACAGAGAGAAAGGTCTTCCTTTTCCGTTGGTTTACCCCGCAATGGCCGCTGCGGCTAGCGCCCCGCGCTGATCCAAAGCCAGGAGCCAGGTGCTTCTTCTCCTGGTCTCCCTTGCGGCACATTAGCATCTACTCAGTTCAGTGTTTGTCTGTTTTTAGAATGAAGGCCAGTGTGGTCACAGAATTGCCAGCCAGCCAATCAGAGAAGGCTTTCAGGGGAGGGTTAGTCTGGAAGTTGCTGCTGGCTGTGTGACGGTGTGGTTGTCTTTCCCTGGTCTCTGTAAATGATGAGGGGTTACCTAGATCACTATTAGGGTCACAGACCTTTTAAAAAGATGAGTAGTTTGATTTTTTTTAGTTGCCTATAGTAAAGCAGGTTACAAGACTGTATCTCTTTGTCATACTCTGAAAGTAACTTGGATCAACAGGCAAACAACTCTGATAATACAGCTGTTTGATACTATACATTTTTAATACCGTAGATTTTAGACTTAAAAACTCGTTCAACTCCAGCTTGTTTGAGCCTTATTCCTTATTCTGAAGCTTGTGTGCTGTGTCTAACTTTGGTTTTGAATTGTTACCTTTTCTTATTGGTTTTGAATTGTTACCTTTTCATAAAAGTGTGGTCTGACCGCGTTACAAGGACTGTTTAGGTGGCCTGTGTTGTGGGCACTGCCCGTTAAGCTGCTGCCTGTGACAGAAAGGGCTGATTCAAATCCCATCTGCTCTGCTTCTGACTCCGCTCCCTGCTAATGTGCCAGAAAACAGCGGAAGATGGCCTGAGTTCTCTGGCCTCTGCCAGCCATGTAGGAGACCCGGATCGAGTTCCAGGTTCCTGGACTTTGCTGTGGTGGTTATTTGGGGAGTGAACCAGTGATGGAAGATCTCTCTTTTCTGTCTCCCTCTGTCTCTGTCACTCTACCTTTCAAATCAATAAATCTTAAAAAACAAAAACAACAACAAAAAAAAACCTATTTAGTAATTGGTGTCACCTACCTAGCTGAATTTGATACTTAATAAAAACCAATCCCTTTTTTTCTATATACACAGTTATATGCTGCTTAACAACAAGGATATTTTCTAAGTGTGATTTCTGCTTTGTTTGAATATGGTTGTAAACCTAGACAACATAGCCAATTATTATACATTACTCCTAGGCTACATACCTGTACAACATGTTACTGTGCTGGATTCTGTAGTCAGTTGTGACACAATGGTAAATATTTGCTTATCGAGCATATCTAAACAGAAAAAATACAATGAAAGTACTAAGTAATAGCAATTTTTCAAGCTCTCTCATTATTATTTTTTTTTTAACTTGAAGGGTAGTGTTATAGACAGTGAGAGAGAGAGAGACAGCGAAAAAGGTCTTCTTCCTGCTGGTTCACTCCCCAAATGGCCACCACAGCCGGCACTGTGCCAGTCCGAAGCCAGGTGCCTCTTCCTGGTCTCCCATGTGGGTGCAGGGGCCCAAGCACTTGGGCCATCCTCCGCTACATTCCCCGGCCACAGCAGAGAGCTGGCCCAGAAGAGGAGCAACCGGGACTAGAACCCGGCACCCATATGGGATGCCTGTGCTGCAGGTGGAGGATTAACCAAGTGAGCCACAGCGCCAGCCCCTCTGTCATAATCTTATGGAACCACCACCATTTTTATGTGGTGCCTGTGTTGATGACAACGTTACATAGCACATGACTCCCTCCGTATGTGTACAGGTATGCCCGAGTCACAATTATAATTTCTTTTTCTAGCTCTGTAGCAAGAGTCAGGTTATCGTTCTAATAGAAAGTGAAGAACATAGAAGGAAAATATGACTGTGTACTACATTTCTTATAGCTTAGAACTAGTTATTTCCATTTTAGTAGTGAAAATTATCTTTTGATTGGTTTTCAGAAATTAGATTATCTGATCAGTCTTGATGTTTTTCTTCATGTCTGCTTGCCCTTTAGATCTCATTTAGAATTGCATTTCCCTGTTAAAAGGTGGGACTTACTTTGGACTAATAAATATACCAGAAATTTCAGTGTAAATAGCATTATAACATGCGGCCGGAGTTGTTGCATGGCAGGTTAAGCCACTGCCTATGATGCCAGCATCCCATATGGATGTGGGTTCAAATTCTGGCTGTTATACTTCCCATCCAGCACCCCGTTATTGCTTCTGGGAAAGTAATGAAAGATATCCCAGCCACATGGGAGACCTGGATGGAGTTCTGGGCTCTTGGCTTTAGTCTGGCCTAGTCCCTGCTGTTGTGGCCATTTAGGGAGTGAACCAACCCATCGATGATGTCTCTCTGTCTCCATCTCTGTCTCTCCCTCTCTGCCTTTCCAAGAAATAACTAAACCTTTTTGAAAAAGCACTATAACAGAAATTGCTGTAAGGAAGCAGAAATTTCAGTCATGTTCCTAAATGAATGTTGAGGTGTACATTAATTCATATAATGTAACTGAATTTACTTAATGTAATGCATTGCTTCAGGTCAACTGCTTAATAGATGAGGAATTATCTTCAGCTTTCTGTTCTCTTCCAGTGTATTTTAATCATAATTTGCTGGGTAAAAGCAGTATTTTGGAATAAGTTCTGCACAGTTCTTAAGAAATTTTTTATTCATAAGTTTTTCTAGCATTTATAGTTTATCTGGTTAAAATTTAAAAAGAAAGAAGGAAATTATATTGGTGACTGGTTGGAAAGTCATATTTTATTGGGTTTTACACCTACCATGGGTGATATTTAAATGATGCCAAAGCTACATGTTGCAATCAAGATAACAAGAGTATTTTTTCCCTCTTTCTCATTCCAATCTTTTGAAATGTAATGCATGGAGATTTTTCTTTCATATGTTAAGTGTGTCTCATTGCTGAATATAGTGTGCTTCACTGAAGTGCTCACTTCTTTGCCAAAAACACATCAGTCATTCACAAATATTCAGTGTTCTGAGAATGAAATTTTTTTTTTAGCTACTTGGGTAGATGGTGAAAGCCAGTTTGCAAAGATTCTAACTTGCCCGGTGTTAGAACTATTATGTGGCATCTAGGGCTAAGCATTGGCACCTAGCATGTGAGATAGAAGCCGAGATGCAAGACTCTGCAGGCTATGAAATGTTAGACTAAGACTTGCAGCCAGAGAGTAGGGTCATTGATGGTCATCAGTCTTCTGTTTTGTCAACGAGGCCAAAAAACCACTACAAATTTGGAAAACTAAATGTAGTCCATCCCTGGCCACATTCATTAACATTTAAGAAAAATATTTATAAATATATATATAGAAGTAAAATCTCTACATTAATTAAAATACAAAAACTCAAGTAAGTAAATCTTAGATCTAGAAGAATGCCTGACATATAATAATTGCTAAATAAATGCTTGTAGCATGGGTGAATGAATGAACTGAGCATCATCCTTTGCACTGGCTATTTTGCAACTGCAGAAACACACTTGTAATACAATAGGCTAAGAAATACATTTCAAAAGCTAATCTTTCATTTTAAAAATTGAAGGCAGGAAAAGCTTCTCTTCCTTTTAATGATGCTTTTCTTAAGGATCATTATTTTATTTAGAGTTACTGTTTTTGTGAATACTAACAATGTGTTCAAATATGGAGGCCCTTCAATGACACTCACAATTTTGGGGAGCTGTTTCCTTCAGACACAAATGATGTAATAGTCATGATTTTAAATTCTTCATCCTGCCCGTGTCTTCCTAGTGGGCCACGTTCTATCATCCTCATTTTTAATATGTAGTATATGTAGAGAATAAAACATCAAATGACCAGACTTCTAAGGCATGAGTTAAAAGTCCTTGAAGAAGGATTTCTTCTGGGTAAAATATACTCAATTAGGTTTATATTCATAGAAAATGTAGTTTGGCCAAGAAGAGTTCAAATGCTTGGGTGTTTGGTGTATTCTGGATTGCTGAGACTTTCAGAGAAGAGAATGTATCTTGTAATCCTCCTCCATGTCCTGTTTTCCCTGAAAACACTAACAGGAAAAGCCAGTCAACCATCCCAACATCTACTTCAGAAAACAGCTGCCTAGAATATTCTGGTATGTGTCATTCAAATTCCAGGAGGATAATACAGTGAGCATCTGATCTGTATTAGCTGAACAATTGTCATAAAAAAATTATCCAGGAAAATTATTTTGAAAGACCAACGTCTGATTTTAGGCTGCTGCTTCTGGAAGAAAACAACGGGGTAAAAAAAAAGCCCAATTAAGCCAACATTCTCGGTATTTCTGATTAATCTCTAAACTAATATGAGTATTTGGTCTAAAGGCTAATTTCTTGACTGCAAACTGGTGACCTCACACTTAGAAACATTTCCTTTCTTGTATCTAAAGATATGTTTGGAAAGGGCATCAAATGTTCATGGGCACTGAAGGCTTCCCATTGGTTCCATCTTCATGATGGCATCGTCTCACTGCTTGTCACCTGTTTCCACAAGTGACAGAAGTTCACAGAAGACATGATAGAAATGAGTTCTGAGGATGTTTTATTTACCTGCCACTTTCTATTATAGTTTCCAGTGAAGTGTGATCCTTTGCACATGGTTAGGGTCCCTTATGTTGATTGGCAATGGACAAACCAAAGGATTAGCTTGTGAGATGCTGGGGCTGAGTTGAGTCATTTCCTCCCCTTGATTACTTCTCTCTGACATGTTCAGGTGGTATCACAGCCACGGCATTGTTGTACACATTTGTCCTGATGAATGAGCTGTTTCCTTTTCTACCTCCTGGGCCACTTTTGCTGTTCTGTTTTCAGCCAGGCTTCTTTTCCCAACACTGATGGGGCAAAATTTGTCCACCTTTCAGGATAAGCCCTAGCTGGTGGAATAGGACAAGGGAAGCAAGGACACCTTGATTTCAGAAGAGGGTCTTCCCCTTTGTTTCTTCCATTCTCACTCCTCTGTTTTTGCCAAGGATTGGGAAGGCAGGACTGAAAATGGGCTTTACTCTAGAGCTGACACAAAACAGGACTCTGAAGAAAAGAGTTCAATACTAGCCCCACTAAGGACTCTTGACTGTACTTGCCCAGTGGTGAATGACAGCTCTTCTGTGACTTTTTGTGTTTTAAAAATTCAAATTAACTTAAAAATTATTTATTTTTAAAAAGATTTGTTTATTTATTTATTTGAGAGAGAGAGGGAGAAAGATGTCCACCTGCTGGTTCACTTCCCAAATGACTGCAACATCCAGGACTGAGCTGGGTCAAGCCAGGAGTCCAGAAGTCGATCCATGTCTCTCTCCCACATGAGAAGCAGAGACACAGGCACTTGAGCCATCACCATATGCTGCCCAGAGTATACATTATCAGGAACCTGAAATTGTCAGTGGAGCCAAGACTCGAACCCAGGTACTTGAATATGAGGTGCAGGTGGTATCCCAAATGGCATCCACTGTGCCAAAGTCTGCCTTACCCTTTCATTTTCTTTTCCCCGTTCCTGAACTCATCTTCTCACACTTGCAGCATTATATTGTGTTCACACATAGATTGTTTTTCATTATTTTCCCATGTGAAGTGACATCTCATGAACAATTTTCACTCTGGAAACATAGTTGCATATTCTGTATATTTTAATTGAGCATTTAAACAAGTATTACTTATTATGTGATCTGGCATTCATTGATTTACTGTCTCTCACAGAAGCTGATTAGTGCAATTTGTCTTTTTTTACCTACGGTGACTTCTACTAATCACTCACTTATTTGGGAACTTCTATAAGCACCAAAATCACAGGTTTGAAGAAACCAGAAAGGGACTAGAACAGCTTGGGGAATCCATGAACAAGTGTTCAGTAGTCCCCAAATCCAAAAAAAATTGTCTGTATGCTAATATATTTCATGCACTTGGTGATTTTTCTTTGAGAATGTTCAGGTCTGATTCTCAAAGAAATTTTTAAATCCAGTAAATGTAAGTGGTCATTTTTATAAAGAGGAATGATAAATTTCACAGTTGGGTTCTCAAACCCTGGATTACAGGGTGCAGATTAAAAGCAGGGGAAAGTGGTACTAGAGTTACTTACTGACAGTACCCAATAGCAAGCAAGAAGTATCCCTGCCACTGCCAAATATTGAAAAAGCTGGGATAGAACTAAACAACAACAACGACAACAACAACAAAGGCTGCTTAACTATATAAGAACCAACTGTTGTGCATAACAGGTATTGAAGGAACAGTTACAACCGATGAGCCTCCTCGTGGTTCTAGGCCCACCATATTAGTGAGCATCTTTAAACACAGACATGTGTCTAACATGTTTTGGCACAAGTCCCCTAAAACAGTAAAATAGAATTATTTTTTATCTTCTAGAGAGAGTAAGTTCAGACATCTGAAATGTTTGCCTGATAGAGTTATTACTGTGAAATTAAATAGGTGTATGAAGCTAGGAGAGGTGTTGTCAGCCCTTTGTAAAGTTATACCATGGTTAAAAAAAGGACCCTTTACACCCAAAAATCCAGTGCTATTAGTTGTACAAACATCTTTGGACTCCAAGTGATTATTAAATATTTAAAGCCATACTTCACAGATCAATGTGAAAAAGATGATAGCTGAAAATATAGTTTACATACATCTCTGTGGAAGAAACTTTCAATTTATGTGAATGAGCTTGTGAGTGAGGTCATCCCAACTCATTCTGGGAAAGATGTATGCCCGTGTAATCCTATCTGGAGAAAGTTTACAAAGAGTGATGGTTGACTCAACATGCTAAGCCAGAAACGAGTGACAGCTGACAACATTGTGTTTCACTGAATAGCAAACAGATAGAGAACAAACAGAAGAGAGTTACCCCAGATTGAATTCATGACATTCCTAACTGTAGAACAATTGCATCATCTAAACCAATAAGAAATACCTATAACTCAGTGAACAAGAAGTGGCAAAGGTCCATGCAGAACACATTCAAAGAGGAAAACTAAAAAAGTGGCCAGTGAACACGACTAAATGGTCCTTCCCTCGGGCTGGATATCATTGAGGGCCATTTTTGTATTTGTTGTATTCATGAAGATAGAAAAGCCAGTGATATTCAGTGTTGGTGAGAGTTTGGAGGAAATGGACATCTTCATGCCTTAGTAGAAGAGCACACTGAAGGAGCATCCGTTGAGAGTACTAACACAATTTAAAATCTGTCTGCCCTGCAATCCAGTCATCCCATGTAATTGTTGATAGAAATACTTGCAAAATATACTTACATAGGAATTTGTCTACCATGATATTTCTGTCTTTAAACAAATGCTGCTGCTGCTTTTTCATCTTTATCTTCATCTCTTTTTTTTTTTTTTAAATTTTTGTTTGGTTTGTTTGAAAGGCACAATTACATAGAGAGAAGGAGAAACAAGAGATTGTTTATCCACTGTTGTATTCCCCAAATGACCACGATGGCCAGGGACTGGGCCAGACTGAAACCAGGAGCCTGGAACTCCATCCTGGTCTCCCATGTGGGTAGCAGGGGCCCAGGCAATTGCGCCATCTTCCACTGCTTTCCCACGCTCATTACTAGGGACCTGGATTGGTAGTGGAGTTGCCAGGACTTGACCCAGAGCTCACTTTGGATGCCATTGTTACAGGCAGCTTAGCCTACTGCCCCATAGTGATGGACTCCACAATGTTTCTTTATGGCATTCTTTACAGTAATGAAAAATCAAAGGCAATTTAAGTGCCAATTAATTTGCCATAATCCGTATATTTGAAATGGTATACAGTGATTACAATTAATAAGTAATGTCTGAATATATTAACATAGAAGAAGGGTCTGGATATATTATTGGGTGAAAAAAATGTGGAACTATATCCATTACAGTATGATAAGCTCAACTAATAGATACACAATGTTATTACTGTTATTTTGTTGTGGTAGTAACAGTAGAAAAGTAGTGAATTAACAATATTTTAACCCAAAGAAAAGTGTTAGATTGAAAAACTGCAGTTAAAGAGAAATTTCAAAAGCCATGATATACAATTTAAAGTAGGAACATTTCTAAATCAGTCTTTTAACTTAAAAATCAAGTTTTAATAATTTACTTCAGTCATAGGTCACACATGTCAATGAGAGTCTTTAATATAGATCAAAATACTTTTCCTTATGAAGACCGCCTCTTGCAGAGAACTTTTATTTACTTTGTTATACCACTCTATTCTCTTGTCTTTACTTTCTCTACAGTTTACATTGTAGAAGAAGTGGGTCATGTGTTACTTGCAGAAATGTCACTATTAATATCACTGTGCAACACAGAAAAATTTTCAGCACAATTAGAGGCAAACAGCCTGCTTAGAGTTGGTTAATTGAGTTATAAAATTCTAAGGGAGGATGATGAACTAAGTAGACATATGTATTTAGAGCTTTCTGTTCTGCTTTTTTCATCAAATGCTTCTGGCACCTGGGTTTGCTCAACTGCCCTTCTGTTGAAGATGGTTTCTGAATTGATGTCAGGAAGAGTCGTATGCCATGGACCAGTGAGCTCCTCAGTTGTAGAGTAAGGATGTGTTAGCATGCACTGTCCAAATGTACAGGCCTACTACCCTCAGTGTCCTGGAAGGAGTTATCTGATACCCAGAGTACAGAGAGCAAGTAGCCCAGAGTCTTGGTCGGACACCAAGCTGGAGAGTTTGTGAAAGCAGATAGCCCAGGAAGCTGGAGCCCTTCTCTGCTGTGTCGACACGTCTAGAGCTCAGAATAAAACTGAATTTCCTGCTTTAGCCGTAGCTGGGTCTTAAAATAACCTGAAGAAATTATAGTTCTGATTACATAGAAAGTGAAGGACTTAGAACATTCTCCTAATAAAGCCATGGGAATGACACAAAGCTTAGTCATCGTCAGTCCTTCTCCAGCAGGAATTTTAGAGAGAAAAATAGAGCTTTGAAATTGGATAATTTGATGTGAAAACTTGCCTAATTATTTTAAGAATGCAGAAAATCTTTTTTTTTTTTTTGGCCAAAAAAATAATGATCTGGAATTCAGTTATGAAAGAACAGGCTTTTAAAATGTTTGATATCTCCAGTAATGGAGAAAAAATCATGTCTTATAATTGCATTCTGCTGGAAATCTCATTCTTGGATGTCTTGCTTCTTGCATTTTGAATGGACGAATTTAATGTGATTTCCTTTTGGAAACGTGGCATTGGAAACGTTAGATGAGATGTTTAATTCTGTGTTGGATCCTATCTACCAGGGTACAGATTTTAGGAACAAAAACACTTCTTATTTCATTTTAATTCCCCAAGAGAGATATGGGACTTAACCAGATGCCTTGAGATTGTCACAACATAGATCATTTACTCGGAATCAGTGCCCAGTCATCCTTCTATCTGGTTTAGCTTGCCATGAATAAAATAAGCAAAGCAGATAAAGCCTCTAATAACCCCAATTTAAAATACTATTATTCTCTATTGCATCTCCCCATTAATATGCTGTCACAAGCGGCATTTATCATCACACTGCCTCACCATGTTTGTTTGTTTACTCTCACTATCCCAAAATGCAGTTCACATAATATTTGCAATGCAACTACGTCAGTGATATGACCAGTCATAAATGGTAGTCTAGAGTTTCCAATTTTTAGAAAAAGGATCAGACAGTAAGTTAGAGGGAGTCTTTACTTTCCGATTATACATATATTTTAAAAACATTCTATTAATAAAACTTCAATAGGTATCCTGAAATGGTTTTAGTTTCCTTACTATAAAGTTAGCTAGAGCTTCACAGAATTTTTCTGAGATTTCTACATGTGATTTAGATTTGACTAATCCTCAGCACAGTGCCTTGTAACAGGAGGTTGAAGGAACATTTGTTGAAAGGAAAAATCAGTTATTGAAATATTGTGTCTTCTGTTATCATCCGTGAGAACTGGTGGTGAGACAACTTAGTAGAAGTGGTATACAGAAGACTGGATGCAAGTCTCCAAGGTAATCAAGACCATCAGGAGGATGTTAGACCAAAATGAACACCGCGAGAAATGTGTTATGCATATATTACAGCCCACGTGTGGAAATCTGTTCATTTATAGAGAGACTGCCTCTCTGTGAATGGCGAAGTTGGCTCTGCCAAGTACAAAAAAAAAATGCTTAGGGCCATTCAGAAGTAACACCACACACGCCTAGAGATTTTTAAATCAATAGATTCCTGATTAGTAGGTACCTGTTAAGATACGGGAATGGAAGTTTCAACAAAGAAAGCATAGGAATGTGAAGGTGAAACTCCAGGCTGGGACACCCTGAGGAATCAGAACCTCCTAAGAATATATTAAAGGCTCACCCCTGCTGCCTGGCCACATTTTCATGTCTTCTCTTTATCCTGAGGATTGAGCATCTTTACTTGTCAGATTTCTCCCAAGACCTATACCTGGACAAGGCATAGTATTTAATCTTCGGTTCAGGTGCATCATCAAGCACATTTAGTAACACTGAAAAGAAAATAGGAAGGTTATAAAACAAAAACAAAAACTAAACAACAAAATGTGCCTCCATTATTTCCTGTCCCAGCTAAAATTTTAGTCCCTCTGGGTCAAGCAGTTGAGTGGGTCAAGGATATACCTTAGGAAGGAATCACACTATTCCTTGAGCATCTATTAAGTGCCATGAACTCCCAGGGTATTGTTTCATTCAGGCTTCCAAAGACCTTCTTTGATGTGCTAAGATCATTTCACAGATGAAGAAACTGGGCTCAGAGAGGCTAAGTATTTATAGATGTCCACCATGTGTAGGCCAAAATGAGTGAGGTCTGTCTTGCTTCCAGAAACACACTGTCTAGAGTAGAGAAAAGGTGAAGCAGATATAATGTAATAGGTCCCCGGGCTAGAATAGGCCTGATTGAGCCGACTTGGGATGCTTTCCAAAGAAGATAAATGAAGACAAGCATTTTGGCTACTTGAGGGTGGTTACAGGACATGGGCTGTGGCGTTGCCATGACAGGAGATGAAGCTGTAAACTAGACAGTGGGCGGATGAAGAACGGCCCTTTAATTCTCTGCGCGGATGTGACTGAGAACTTCTAAAGGACTTTAAGTAGGGGAGCTGTGTGATCAGAAGTACTCCTCGGAAATGGGGCTCTGGCTGCAGTGTACAGGACGGGACACTGCTTTAAGTAGGGTATGACATTATCACCTAACCATTAACTATTAACTACAGGTGCTCAGGCAGAAATAGTGACAGAGTAATAAGAGAAAATTGGAAGGACAGAAACAAAGAACCCAGGAATGAATGCAGAAGGTAGTGGGCTACATCTAGAGTGACTGTGATGCCATTATTCATCCATTCAACATGTCTTTAAAATTTTTTTTTTCTTTAGTTTAAATTGAGAGGCAAAGAGACAGAGACGGACCTATCTCCCATCTGTTGGCTGATTCTCCAATGGCTACAGATGAGCCAGGCTGCTGCCAGGAGCCAGGAACTCAGTCCAGGTCTCCCATGTGAATGGCAGGGACCCAGGTAGTTAAGCCATCACCTGCTGCCTTCCAGGGTGTGCAATAGCAGGAAACGGAATCAGGAGTGGAGTCAGGACCCAAACCCAGACAATTCAATGTAGGGTGTGGGTGTCTCGTTTGGCATCTTAACTGGCAAGCCAAATGCTCTGTCTTTAACAGGTATTTTTTTCATGTCTCTGTGTCAGACATGGTCTGATTGTAAACAGATAAGGGAACAAGATGAACAACTTTGTATAATCGCCTTCGAGATCCTTGAACTCTGCGTACTGCATGTGTGAGTGTACATACATGGATATTTCAAAAAGTTCATGGAAAGCTGAATTTAAAGATAAGATTATTTTTGTAGAAACATTTTAAAATCCATGAATATAAGGAATCTTCCGAAAGTTCACAGAAAATACACATTATGAAACAATTCTGCATGGGTTTCAACATTTTTCTTTGCAAGATAAACTTATCTTTAAATCCTGCTTTCTGTGATCTTTTTGAAGTACCCTTGCATGTGTGTGTCTGGACCCAGATAAATTATATGGTTGGTTAGAAAATAGTAAGTTCTTTTAAATAATAATAAAAAAGGCCTGGGAGACGAAAGTCTTGGGATATGGGTTAGGGAGTGTTGCAATGTTTAATAGATGGTGAGAAAAGGGTTTTTTTGTGAAGTTCAGTCTTTCATTAAAAGCTTCAAGGATGAACACTGAGATGAGGAAACAGCAGAAGAAACAGATTGGGAGATTACTCACTTAGGACTTTCAACTTTCTAATTATTTTCCTTTCCATCGCCTGCACTGGCAGAGGTGACTGTAGAGCTTGGAGGGGAACACTGAGTAATTTTCACAAGACGATGAGAGTAAAAAAAAATATGTTTTTAAAATTTATTTATTTGAAAATCAGTTACTAAGAGAGAGAAAGAAAGATCTTTCCATCCACTAGTTCACTCCCCAGATGACCCCAACAGCTGGGGCTTGGACCATGCCAAAGCCAGGAACCAGGAGCTTCATCTGGGTCTCCCACATGAGTGGCAGGGGCCCAAGCACTTGCGCTGTCTCCTGATGCTTTTCCCAGGCCATTAGCAGGGAACTGAATTGGAAATGGAGCAGCTGGGACTCAAACCAGTGCCTGTATGAGATGTTTTCATTGCAGGTGGTGGCTCTACCTGCCATGTCATAATGCCAGCCCTGAGAGTAGAAAAATAATAAGCAGTGAAAGTATAGAGGGAAAGAAGCCCTCAGCTTCTGCCAGTTGATTTATTCTCAGGGTAGATGCCCAAGGGTAAAGGGTGTGTAGATATCAGGCCCTCCTCCAGGGGCGCACACACACCCTTACATATATACCTATTCTGGCGTATGTGGTAAGGGGAAGAGTGATCCATCACAGAGTTCTGTGCTGTGTGTCTTTGAAGACTGAAAGTTAGCCATTTTGTGTACTTGACCACAACTCTCACGGTGGTGTCAGACAGAATTACTAGTGAGTAGGCAACCTGAGATGTGAACTGTCATGTTTTCTCCTGTAGGAGTGTGAGAGGGCTTCAGCCGTCTACTTTCCAATGAGGCCTGCCCACAGAGCTGGCTTCAGAGGGGCTCACTCTGATGGTAGTTTCCAAGTAATGACAGGCACACAACATGGGCAACCGTGTGATTAGGTGTTGTGGCTTCACGTATGGAAGCTAAAATGAGTAGTGTAACGTGCTTTAAATAATGCCAATGCAAAGAAAATAAAGTTCAGTCTTGGACAGGAAAGAAGAGATTGTGGATATGTATGTTCTCACTCTTGAGATTGAGATTTTATATCTATATCTATATATATTCTCATATATATATATATATATATATATTCTCACTCTTGATTGAGACAGATTAAGGGTTAATTGGAGGCACCAGCACTGTGGCATAGCAGGTTAAGCTACCTCCTGTGACACTAATATCCCATATGGGCACTGGTTCAACTCCCAACTGCTCCACTTCCGATTCAGCTCCCTGCTAATGCACCTGGGACAACAGCAAATGATGGGTCAAGTACTTGGACTCCTGCTACCCATGTGGCAAGACCCAGATGAAGCTCCTGGCTCCTGACTTCAGCCTGGCTCAGCCCTGGCCATCATGGCCAGGTAGGGAATGAACCAGGAGATGGAAGAGCTCTCTGTTTATTCCCACTCTCTCTGTAACTCTGCCTTTCAAAAAAAAAAATCCCAAAAAACAGAGTTAATTGGAGTGAGGAATAATAGGAATAATAACAGTGCTTCATAGAATATTGCTATGCCAATGCTTAGGTCAAAATATACAAAGAGAATTTGAATGTAAGATATTGGGTTCGAGAAGGAGATTATAATAAGCAAAGTGATTGAAGCGTATGTGAACCAAAGGCATTCTACACAGGAAAAAGCACAAGACTATTTCCAAAGGATTCATGGGAAATGGAATTAAAAGATGAGTTTATTTTGGTGCAGAGACATTTTGAATGCCATGCTTATAAGAGATCTTCAGAAACTTCATGGAAAATGTGTTCCATGAAAAAAACTACGCATGGATTTCACAATGATTTTGCACCAAAATAGACATCTTTTAATTCCATTTCACATAAAACTTTTATGCAAAGTGTATGTATACAGAGGACAGTTGGCTTTTCTAAATGTATTTGAAGACTCTAAAATTACTTCACAATTTAATGACAGTAACGCCATTAATTTTTTTAGTGTGTCACTCTTTACAAACTGTAAAAAGCTGAGTGCAGAGTGGACATTCAGTGGTTGAGACTGCTGCATCCCACATTGGAGTTCCTTGCTTCAGCTCCTCACTGCTGCTTCCTGCTGGTACTTCCCTGGGAGGCAGCGATAATGGTGAAGGAATTGGGTCCCTGCCACCCTCTTGAGAGAGTTAGATTGTAATCGGGTTCCTGGCTCCAGCCCTGACTTTAGGTTGGCCCATTGATGGCCATTGTGGTCATCTGGGGGGCGAATCAGTGGGCGAAGAGCCATCTCTTTATATCTCCTTACATCTCCCTCTGCCTTCTCAAATAAAAAAGGAAAAGGCCAATAAATTGCTTTGAATCAGTTAAATGTTCTGGATTTACATGGTATCCTGTGCTTCTTCTACTGTTCTTACAGGGGAAAATAACAACTTCTAATTATTTAGTAAATTTAATTTCAGAGCAAATGTGTTGACAGTTAAAAAAAAACATGTAATGATTTGGACAGAGACCAGATTTAACACTAGAACAAATAATACTGGTAACTTCTAAAAAAAATAACAACTGATGAGAAAAAGAATCACACTGCATTCAGTATTTTAAAGTGACTAAAAATACCAAGTGTTTCTTGATTCCCTTTCCTTCTCAAGATTTCTTAATAGCTTTGATGATCATACAAGACTAATTGTTAAAATTTCTGAAAGTATTCCCAAAATAAATCTAATTCTGTCCATTAAACTGTGTTCCTCTAACTCATCTGTAATCTTTAGTAAGATAATTCATATAAATATTAAATAATGTTTATTCTAAACAATTTTTGCTTAATTCCTACTTTTGTAGACAGAATTACTTTACTTTTTACCAATGTATTTATTTATCTATTTTGAGAAACAGAGCGAAAGCTGCTGTCTGCTGGTTAACAACCTAAACACCTACAAAGGCCAAGGCTGGGCCGGGGCTGGAGTTGGGAACTCAGTCCAGGTGTGTTGACAAAGTACTTGAGCCGTCCCTGCTGCCTCCCAGGTCTGCATATGCAGGAACCTGGAATTGGGAGCCAGAGTAGGGAATGGAACCCAGGTACTCCAGTGTGTGGTGTGGGCATCTCAACTGCAGGTCCAATGCCTATGGATGGTTTGCCTTTTTAAGCTGCTGATTTTACATATTCCCCTCTCTCTCTTTTTTATGTAGGATGTAAGGTATCATTTAAAATAAGAAATCCTGCTGAACCATGGAATATATTAATGGCTTGTTGAAAACAGGGCAACCGTTTGAGTTTAGGATTGCTGTTTCCTGTGAAATAACACTGGTTTTACAACACAGAGCCCAGGGTCCACCCTGTCTGTTTTCCAGAAGTTGGAGCCTTTGTCCTGTATTCTGTTTCACTTTGAAAAACCATGCCTTCTGGTCTTTCTGTGTGTTTCTTTTACTTTCTGCATATGATTTCTTGCTCAGCGAACTCAACTCCTGTGGCCAGTCCTGTCTCTGTGATAGTCTCATGGCTCTGGCCACCTGAGACATAATAATGCCCTGTCAGCTGCCATTCTGCACTGGGTGAAAGTCATTGTTTTAGGTGTGTTGGAGAGCACATGGAGAATCACTACCCTCATGAAGTCTGCAGTCTGCATGGGAAAGTGTCACAAAGCAGTGCTAACATAATTTAATAAGGTGATATAGTGGTTTATTGCATAAGCTTCTCGAGATACAGTATTTTGCTGGAATTTTGTAGCCATATTTTTAAGTCATTATCCTCAATCATTTTTCTCCGAGACTAATGGTAAGAATCCTACCACTAATCACCCCCAGCACCAAAAAGGAGCATGTTGTGATCATTGCAGAGTGGATAGTAGAACATCATGGCCACTGCATATGGGGATCTTGAAACATTAAAGGGCTGGTGTTTTGTAAGTGGTAGAAAATTCTGTTTTAGGTCATTCTACTGCCACTGAAGATCCAGGCTCTAGCAGCCGTCATGCAGTCGTTTTTAAAGGTGGGGAAATCCAATTCTTGTCCATGTGTCCCCAAACATATTATCAAAGTAAATCTCCAGCGAGGAAGTGAAAGTTGTTTTTGGCTGCATGCTACAAGAACTGACTGAACTACCTCAGGAGCTGACTGTGTACAGCAGCGGGAGGCCTTCCGTTCGTGGCACCTGTTCTATTTGTAGTACAAAGGATCTGTGGCTTAGCATAGCCCCAGGACTTAAAAAGAAACAAACTCAACTGGATCCTAGCAGTGTCCTGAAGTCCAGCCCGAGAGAAAAGGATATACAGGGTCAGCTGGGAGCATGGAGGATGGGAACAGACTCAGAGCTAACGGGGTCTGAGGTGGATGTTAAACAATGTTGTGTGTAGTCAATATGAAGTTCAGCTCAAGTTGCTTTGGAAGAAAGGTAAGCCAGAAGGTAGACTGATGCTATCCCACATTTGAGAGAGTCCAGCAATAAAAGCAACATAAAATGCTTTAGCAGAGAAAAAAGGTGAACCTTTAGAAGAATGAGGGATAGGAAGGAATTCTTGAGGTTGTTAAGTAGAAATTCACATGGATTTAATAGTGAAAGGGCATTTTTATATGATTCTGACCTGGCCTGTTTCTTGGACTACAGTTAAAGGGGAAAAATGGGGGAGTATAAGGTAAGGAATTGGGAAGTTTTAGGGGCTCTTCTGATATTTTTGTTCCCATTGAAACTATACTATATACTAGTTTTTGATAAAACTTTGTTACAAAGTGAAATTTGCAAGTCTTTTGCATGGTTTCAGTTAAATGATCAAAATTTTACTATCTTTATTCTTCCCACTTTGCCTCCCTTTCTTCTTGTTATAGGGACTGCATCTAATTAAATATTTTAATGTTAAAAAATTTTAAATATTGAGAAAATTTTGGGGAATCTCTGAGTTAATGTCATAAAATGAAATTTGAAAGCCACTGAAAGAAATAATGTGACTCATTGAGGAAGTTGTTATATTTGTAAAAACACTAAAAAAAAAATCCTCTTGATTTTCTCTGTTAGCATTACAAAACAAAAGTCATTCTAAGAATTTTAATTAGAATAAAACACAGGATATTTTGTATAGAATTTAGTAATTATTTTTATTATGTAATTTTTATAGAAATTGGTCAAATTAAAATAAGTTTTTCAGGGACCAGCCAATGAATTTCCTACATTAATATATTCATGTGGGATTTAAATGATGAGTGCTTTTTAATGTATTACTCTTTAGGATTCTGTGTCATTTGGAATGTTTATCCTGTATATGAGGGTACTTCAAACATTTGTGGGAAAACAAATTAAAAGGTAAGTTTATTCTGGTTTAAAAAAATGTTGAAATCCTTGCCTACCAAGTACCTGCAGAAGACTCATGGAACAGGAATTTTATGAGAAAACCATGTGTAGATTTCAACATTTTTAGCACCAGAGTAATCTGACTGTTTAATTTGATTTTTCCATGAACATTTTCAAATAGCCTCATTTGTCTGTATGTATCTAATCATAAAAATAATTTTAACTTAGAGATTATTCCTAAAATAACTTCGTGGAAAGTGTCTTCTCTACTGAATATAGTTTCCGTGAAGTGCCATATAAAACATTTCAAAAGTCAAAATTAATTTGTTTTCAAGAAGATAGATTTCGAAACTGGTAAATAGAAATGTTAAGTGCTAGAGTAGCATTTTAGGAGAAGTAATCTTTTTATATAAATGGATGCAGAAAAAATGATTAAGATAAGCCAATGTATTCATAAGCCAAGTTAAGAAGATGGAAAAAATTGTCCTCTGAGTCTTCACACCAAATGGATCTTCTGATCTTTTACTTAAAAAAAAAAAAATTGTTGTAAACATCACCTTTAATATGAATGCCTTTTTACTTACTTTTCACTGATCTTTAATGGAGCATTAAAAATTACTTAACATACTACTAATCACGTACCAGGATTGTTGTCCTTAGTAGAAATTTTATTCTAGGAAATCATTTCTGCAGGTGATACAATTTTACCAGCTAATAAGTAGTTGGTACTACTATTATCAATAATAATAACATTTCGTAGTAGTGACAGCTACAGCAGAAGATAGGAATGAAGAACAAAATTTATGTGGCATCTAGCTGACCATGCTTCAGCATACTCTTTCTTTCTTTCTTTGTGTTTTTTTAAAGATCTATTTTATTTATTTGAGAGACAGAGTTAGAGAGAGAGGTAGAGACAGAGAGAGAGGTCTTCCATCCACTGGTTCACTCCCCAGATGGCTGCAACGGCCGAAGCTATGCCAATCCGAAGCCAGGAGCCAAGAGCTTCTTCCGGGTCTCCCATGCGGGTGCAGGGGCCCAAGGACTTGGGTCTTCTTCTACTGCTTTCCCATGCCATAACAGAGAGCTGGATCAGAAGAAGAGCAGCCAGATCTCAAACCAGCGCCCACATGGGATACCGGCGCTTCAGGCCAGGGCATTAACACGCTGTGCCACAGCGCCAGCCCCCAGCATACTCTTTCATCTCCACTGTTCTTCTCTTCAACTTCAGCAACTCCCTAGAGTGTGGATGTTTGGAATCCTATCTATTTGCAAAGGAACCATGTAAGTGAAGACCTGGGGTGAAATAGCTGCTTTCAATCATTAGGGTTTTCCTAGGGTACTTAGATTACCTTTCTGTTTTCTTGCTTAATGTCTTCCTTTTTTCATTGTGAATCTCTTGATTCCCAAACATTTGTCTGGGTGTAAAGTCTTTTTCCTCATATGAGTCTATAAGATGACCTCAAACAGCTAAACAAAATGACATGGTTTGGGGAATCCCTGTGGTTAAGGAGAAAATCAATAATAAACAGGAAGTCACTAGAGAGGGAGAAAGCAAAGCCTCTGAGGAGTGGTCAGATGGCTCCCAGATGACCTTCCAGACCTTCCCCTTGCTGGTCCTTCCTGGCCTTCTAAGGGCATCAGTGGGTACAGGTCAGAAGACAGTAGGAAGTGGATCTCACAGAGGACGGTGAGGTACTTCTCTAGTCAATTTTGAGTTCAGTTCCGGTCAAGCGCTTGGTTTGGAGCCCTTGTTGTGATCCAGTGAATGCCCTTGCGGATTGGCAGAGTTAGCAGCAGAACAAGTGTGGGAGCGAGCAGACTGATGGAAGCTTTGTTTGTGAAAGGAACCTGACAAGTCCCTGCAATACATTAGCTTAACGGAAAAGAAAACTGGCCATTGTGTGCTTTTTCCGTCTTGATGCTTGTACTCCTTACGTAGTTTGTTTCATCCATTTGCTTATATTCTATGAGTTATTTCTTTGTTGTTCGTTCAATCATACTTGGTTGACGAAAGACTTGAACTAATTGGATACACTAAATTTTTAAATCCTTGCTGGTTTCCATTGATCTGATGTGGTTCGTGATTTCTCATGACATCCATCCTTTTAATATGAATCAGGAAATTCAGCATTTTGATGCATTCTCCCATTTGTCACTTCCTTGGCCTGTAAGAAATTCACTTTATTTCTGATTTTGTATAAGTATACATTTAGTGCTCTAACAATGGCACATTTATAAAATAGTGACTATTGTACCTAAAATCAGCCTTGTTAACATCATATGGAAGTTGCTTCCAGAATTGAAGGCAACTTAGATGTGAAGCTGGCTAGTGTTCAGGGTGGTGAACAAAACTGATATCCTTACAAATGCTACTTCCAATGCTGTGTGGCCGCAAGAGGTGATATCTAATGGCTTTCCACTCCAAGATGACAGAGTTTTATAGATAATACAAAAAAGAAAAGCACACAAACTCTCGACGAGAAGTCTCCGAAAGGTTGTAAAGTTTCATATTTTACACTCATTAACTTTTTATTTTATTCAAAGTTCAGAAAGAGGTTATCTGTCATGCCTTGTGAACTCATCGTCTTGCTCCTGAGGGATTCCCCCTAATGTCACACACTTATGAGGCTGTATTTCAGTTTGTGAAAGTATTGGTTGCTTAATTTTATATATAAAACATAGGGGTGTGTGTGTGTGTTTGTGTGTGTACATATAGTACCAGTAAAAGGATTGGAACCTTAAATATAGATATATAATTTTTAAAAAGAGTATAGGCAAATCTATGACGAAAAGAGATTATCTTCTATCTCACTGCTACTTACTCCCAGGACTTGCTTCCTGTTTCACCCTATTTTAACAATTTCTTGCTCATAATGCCTCTACTGACAGTACCTCCAAACAATACTCTTTATTTATTCACCTTTTCCTCTTCTCTCTCCCACTTCCTAATATAGTTGTATCACCTGTCTTAGTCTTCCACTTATTATATTTGTTTCTCACCTATATAGGTGTTCTGTAAACCCAGGTTCTTAATTGGCATACAAGTTGTGTGGATTTGAATGATTTGGAACGTACGTAAGTAGCTTGACAAACTATAAATATCATGTGCTTTATTAAGGAGTAAGCCTATACTGTAATTACTGTTTTAGTTAAGAAAATAAGAGTTTAAACCTCAACGTAATCTGCAAGAAAATGTTGAATGATTTCTAGTCATTTAATTTCTTCCAATTCTTTCCCTCTGGGGTGCTAATGTGGTATGCATAATGAAGAAACAAATAAGATATGACTCTTGAAGAACACTTTGAATTTGAAAAACACATAATAAAAAACTTACAAAGTGGCCTTTTTCTCTGAAAAATAATCAACCCCAGAGTTAATGCATGATACACAGTTTTGTTTTTTTTTTTTTACAGTCCTTATAGATAAAGTGATGGATTTCTTATAAATAAGAAAATAGGGGAAAAAGAAAGTGGCCCACCCCCTCCTGCTTTTCTTCCTGATTCATCAACTGTACGAATGTAATTCAACCTTCATGTGCTTGTGTAAGCAAAACTCAATACCCAATACCTTCAGCCTCCCAGAAACACACTCCTGCTGTCTGACTTATATTGAACTCAATTTCCATACAAACAAGTAAAGGAAATTTGTAAAAAGTCGATGTGTGAGGAGAAATGAACTCTATGCTTTGTCAAAATGTTGATGATTCTGGAAAAAATTATAAAATAGATTTTTTTTCTAAAACTTTGGTCTTCTATTTAATGAATTAACAGACTTACATATTCACATTCCTGCTCTCCAGGGGCAGTGTTCGATTCAGCAAGATCATGGGCTCTCCTAAATGTCGATGTTTCTAAAGCTAGGCTGAAACACTCGATTCTTTACACAGTAAAAGAATGGGAAGAGAAGAGATGTGACTAGAATGGACCAATTCTGAAAATCATCTTTTTTTCTTATTAAATAATTCAATTTTCATGGAACATCATAAACATCTTCCTTATACCCCTTTATTTCTCATTTCCATATTAATAGTTCAGGCATTCAGTACTGAGTCCAAGTTTGGATTCCCTGTGTATTAATAAACAAAATTGTCAAAATGTTACCCATTAACCCTGTATAGTGTTTTTTTCTTTTTTTTTTTAAGATTTATTATTTACTTGAAAGACAGAGTTACACAAAGAGAAAAGGAAAGGTAGAGAAAGAGAGGTCTTCCGTCCACTGGATCACTTCCCAGATGGCCACATGGCTGGAGCTGCACCAATCCGAAGCCAGGAACCAGGAGTTTCTTCTGGGTCTCCCATGCAGGTGCAGGGGCCCAAGCACTTGGGCCATCTTCTACTGCTTTCCCAGCCCATGTCAGAGAGCTGGATTGGAAGTGAAGCAGCTGGGACTCGAACCAGTGCCCAAATGGGGTGCCAGCACTGCAGGTGGTGGCTTTACCAGCTATGCCACAGTGCTGCCCTCCCCCCCCCCCAAGTGTTGTTCTGTATCAGACTAAGGCACGCATTTAGAGTCAAAAACTTAACGATGAAAGCAGCAGTTCTCTGCCCTGCCGGTTTTCCTCTCTACAAAGGCAGCTCTCTTCAAAAGTTCTTGCTTCCTTGCTCTTTTCCTTCATCTTCAATGCTTCCATACTTTGTACTCCTGTAGAAAATTCTTAGCTTATTCATTTTCAGCATTATGGTCTATTTCCTTGCCCTGGGAGATGAAGAAGTTCCTTTCAATACTAATGTACATCAAAAGTTCATAGGAAATGGAATTAAAAGGTGTTATTTTTATGTAAAACTTTTTGAGGTCCATGTATAATTTATCATAATTCACATTTACTGTGAACTTGGATAAAGATTCTTTGTATATGTTCACTCGTGTGTACCTACACATGGAAATGTACTTATATGCATGTATAACACACACATACACACTCAAACACCTATACTTTTTCTCTACATCCACCCCAGTAGGTGTACCAAGTCAGCATTTAGTATTTGTATCAGTGTAACTAGTCACGTGTCATTCACTGTCCTAGCAAGTCGTGTGCCATAGCCATGCACTCTGCCTTGTTCACCTCAGCCCTTTTCCTGGAGTTTGAAGCTAAATTTTATTCCGTCACTGACTTCATTTTTTTCTATTTTCATTTTTATTTATTTCAAAATCAGACAGAGATCTATCTACTGCTTTATTTCCTGGTTACCCACTAAAGCCATGACTGGGCCAGGCTGAAGCCAGGGTCCTTGAACTCAATCCAGGTCTCAGACGTGAGTGGCAAGATCCAAGTACTTGAGCCATCACTGCTGCCTCCCAGAGTGTGCAGGACGCTGGAATCGGAAGTGGAGGTGGGACCCAAACCTGGGCACTTCTGTATGGGATGTGCACGTCCCATATGTCCTGACTGCTGTGCCAGGTGCCCACACCATGTGATTTTCTGTGCTTTGCTGTTCTGCCACATGTTTATAAAGAGTATTTTCCATACATGCAACACTTCCGCTCTGTTTTTCCCTGGAATTTTCTTCTTAAAGATTTATTTATTTAATTATAAGGCAGAGTTAGAGATAGAGATAGGGATAGAGATAGAGATAGAGATAGAGATAGAGATAGAGATAATCACATCTGCTGGGCTCACTCCCCAAATGGCTGCAACAGCTGAGACTGGGCCGGGCTAAACCCAGGAGGAAGGAGCTTCTTACAGATCTCCCGTGTGGGTGCACTGGCCCAATCACCTGGGCCTTCCTCAGCTACCTTCCCAGGCCACTTGCAGAAAGTGGAATCAGAAGTGGAGCAGCCAAGACTCAATTGGGCCCAAATGGGATGTCAGCATCATGGATGATGGCTTAACCCTCTGTGCCATCATGCCAGCCTATTCCCTGGTATTTTCAAACCGTGATCTCTATTCTGACCTGTTCTGGGCTACCCACTCACCCTGGGTCTCACTCATCTGTTAGATTGTTGGTTTAATCCTGGTTTTAATAGCTATCCTATAATATCCTTGTTTTAATATTGTTCCTGGATTCTGTACCTTTTTGAAAATGACATTTTTTTTTCCTATCCTTGCCAGCATTGCAAGTAGATTTGTGTTACTGGGCATGGAACGCTGCTTCAAAATAATTCTGAGCCCTGGTCCCAACTTGATTCTATTTCTTAAGATTTCACAATGTGTCTTAGTCTTTTTTTTTTTTTTTTTTTTTGGCAGGCAGAGTGGACAGTGAAAGAGAGAGACAGGGAGAAAGGTCTTCCTTTACCGTTGGTTCACCCTCCAATGGCCGCTGTGGCCAGCGCACCGCACTGATCCAAAGGCAGGAGCCAGATGCTTCCCCTGGTCTTCCATGCGGGTGCAGGGCCCAAGCACTTGGGCCATCCTCCACTGCACTCCCGGGCCACAGCAGTGAGCTGGCCTGGAAGAGGGGCAACCGGGACAGAATCCGGCACCCTGACCGGGACTAGAACCCAGTGTGCCTGTGCCACAAGGTGGAGGATTAGCCTATTGAGCCGCGGCGCCGGCCGTGTCTTAGTCTTACTCATCTCTCTGTGAATTCTGTGGGCCCTTTTGACTGGAGGCTCGCCTCCTTCAGTACCTGAATGTATACTTCCTTTCATTAGTAGAACTTCTCTTTTGTGTTCTCTGTTCTCAGTATTCCAGAATTCCTCATAGTTGAAGATTAAAGCTTTTTTTTTTTTTTGCTTTATTTTTATTTCAGGTAGATTTATCTTACTTTGTCTTAGTTTCTGTGTTTCTAATTTTAAAGACATCTTCATTTTGTTAGGTTTTCCTTGATCAAGGTATATAGTCCTTATTGTCATGTTCTAGATCACTTCCTCTATTTGATAGAGGCTCTTAAGTGTAATTAATCCCATTTTGATTCTTTGCCTGCACTGATACTTTTCCTCTGCTCTCCTCCTTGTGTTTGTTCTGATCTTGTCTGCATGTCGGGTGCTCTTGTTTTGAAGCGTGAGCACTTGGTAACTGGAAGCTCATTGCATACGTGGCAGTTTGTGGACTAAAGGGCTTCAGATCTAGGCAGCTTGGGAGTATGGCCATCCTTGGCATGCGTAGGTGTGTGTGTCTAGAGAGACAGAGAGAGAGAAAGAGATCTTCCATCTGCTGGTTCACTCCCCAAGTGGTCGTAACAGCCAGGTCTGGGCCAGGCTGGAGCCAGGAAGCAGGAATACAGTCTTTGTCTCCACATGGGTGGCAGGGACCCAAGCACTTGGACCATCCTCTGCCGGGCTTCCCCAGAGACAATCTTACTGTCTTCCATTGGAAGGGGGACAAACTTAGCTGAACAGGGTTCAGCGGGTAGTTGGGTGCTGGGCCATTGAAGCTTGTACTCAACCAACCAGTATGCAGCAATCCTTGTGTCCCTGTCTAGTCCTCTAGAGACGGGTTTGACCCATGTGAAGGGTGGGAATGGACCCAGAGAGAAGGAGACCCGACTTGGCTGTGGGAGAAAGGACATGGTGGTATACAGACTCTGTAATCAGACTGTAAAGCAGTCCCCGTGCTTTTGATCTTGCACTTGACCACTCACCTGCCTTGGTGCCTGTATCTGTATGCCCTGAGCCCCTTAGGGATTCTCTGGCATGCGAGTGTTGCCTCTCATTCATTCCAGTTCCTTCAGGTTGTGTTGTCTCCTCTCCACGTGGCTGATTCTCATCCTTCAGCTCACATTCCTTCCCCAGAAATTCTTTGAACTCTTTCTCAATCATTCTTGTCATCTCTCCCACTGTATTTTTTCATTGTCAGCTTTTATAGCATTTTAATTCCTTTCCTGCCATTTTATGGCATTTCTGAAGAGAATAGAAATAAGTACATTTGATCAGTTCTTCCCTTTTATTCAAAAGACATACAGTTTTAGGGGCCGGTGCCGTGGCTCAACAGGTTAATCCTCCACCTAGTGGTGCCGGCACACTGGGTTCTAGTCCCGGTCGGGGCGCCGGATTCTGTCCCGGTTGCCCCTCTTCCAGGCCAGCTCTCTGCTGTGGCCAGGGAGTGCAGTGGAGGATGGCCCAAATGCTTGGGCCCTGCACCCCATGGGAGACCAGGAGAAGCAGCTGGCTCCTGCCTTCGGATCAGCACGGTGCGCCGGCCGCAGCGTACCAGCCGCGGCGACCATTGGAGGGTGAACCAACGGCAAAGGAAGACCTTTCTCTCTGTCTCTCTCTCTCACTGTCCACTCTGCCTGTCAAAAAAAAAAAAAAGACATACAGCCTTAAAAATAAGGATATTATTTATTTATTTGAGAGAGAGAAAATTACAGACAGAAAAATGAGAGACAGAGAGAGGTCTTCCATCCGCTGGTTCACTCCTCAAATGGCCGCAACAGCCAGAGCGAGGCTGATCTGAAGCCAGGAGCCAGGAGCTTCTTCCAGGTCTCCCAGGTGGGTGCAGGGCCCAAGCCATCTCCTACTGCTTTCCCAGGCAATAGCAGAGAGCTGGATCAGAAAGGAGTAGCTGGGATGCGAACCAGCGCCCATATGGGATGCTGGTGATGCAGGTGGAAGCTTTAGCCCTCTACACCACAGCACCAGCCCCCATACAGTTTTTAAATCATCCAGATTATCAGTGTTATTGTTGTTGCTCTTCTTATTTGTAACATAGGATATTTTAAGGCAATAGTGGAGTCTTTCTAGGAAACTTCCCAAAATAGACTATGGAAGAAGCTATTAATTGCCATAGACTTGGTATTTTTACATCCCTGATTATAATGGGGGTCTCATCAGATTAAAATGTGTGATCTCTGTGGATGTTGTATTTATATCCACATAGATTCATTTTAGAAAAAGCTCACCCTCCGTAACTCAGCTATGCAGCAATATCATTTTATTTGCAACAAATTCCAGAACAAAGCATCCGAAGTGGCTTTGAGTCTACAAACGCTTCTCAAGGGATAGTCTGTAAGGACATAAAGCAAAAAAGCATTTATTTCTATTTCTAACCAAGTACAATGGCTTTTGGAATTTACAAACCAAATTGTCAATAGTTAACAACAGAGGAAAATAAGAGAAGTCACCCCCCCCCCCCCCGCCGGCCCCAACAGACAAAGGATAATTGGTGTGATACCCAACATGGAAGAAGAAGAGAAGGGAGCCAGAAATGTAAACAAAGGACCTCAGATTCCTGGGAGGAGCTTGTGGCAGAAGCTGTAGGTGCTGTGTCCACATCCCCCATGGCTCTGTCAACTTTATGCCCCTGGTCTGGCTCTTGCCATCAGTGATTTCTCTTGGAGTACTTCCCGTAGAAGTTGAAGACTGTGTTGAAGACCTGTGATAAGTGTAGAAGTCCTGGAAAAAAAGCTTCTAGAGTTAGCCTTCCACCGATGACTTACAGGAGTCGATGACTTATGGAGTCTATATTCGTGCCACCTGATTAAGACTAGAATATGTGTTGTGCATTGGAGACCACACGTCTGCAGAGGGAAGAAACTCCCTGTCTCCACCTCGGTAATTTGCTTGCATAGTTTTTGGTTGCTTGCCTTTGCTATCTCCTTTCTTACTCCACCTTGGACGCTCTTGGCAATAAAACACATGCACTAACATTTTTGCCTTAGGTTAGGAGAATGTAAAATAAAAGAGGACTGTCAAAGAGAGCATTTTGCATGGTGGTTATGATGCCCGCGTCTCACATTTTGGTGTACCTGAGATTGTTTCCTAGAGGATCTCACTTTTGTTATCTTGCAGTTATCTATTTGCTCAGTTAATAAGAGAAATGGAGAGTGGGAGTGGAGCCTAGAGGTTAAGGCACCTGTGGTCCTAATCGGAGTGTCTGAGTTTGATTCCTGACTTTGACTCCTGACTCCAGCTTCCTGCCAATGCAGACCTGGGAGCCAGCAGTGGTGGCTTAAGTAATTGGGTTCCTGCCTACTACCTGGGAGACATGGAGTGTGTTCCCAGCTCCCAGCTCCAGCTCCAGCCTAGCCCTGGCCATTGTGGGAATTTGGGAAGTGAACCAGTGGATGGGAGTACCCTCTCTCTTCAATGAATAAAATAAAATAAAAAGAAGGGGTTCTAGTTGGCTTTTTGTATCCAGGGTATCTCATCTAAGGATTCAAGCTAGGATTCAATCACTAATTGAAGTGTATTTTTTTAAAAATGGCATCTACACTGAAGAAGTACAGAATTTTTTCTTGTCCTTCATTCCCTAAACATTACACTATAGTGGCTATTTTCATAATACTTACATTGTATTAGGAATTTTAAGTAATATAGGGATGATTTAAAGTATGAGGGAGGATGTGTACAAGTTCTGTGCAAATACCTTTTATAGAAGGCACCTGAGCATCCTCAATTCTCAATATCCTTTGGATTTAGATGGGGAGCCTTGGAACTAATCCATGCAGATAATAAGGAACAACTGTATTTAGAACTGGGAAATAATTACATATTCCTCAGAAGGACATTATTGTATGTATAAAGTGGAAGCTGTTTGATTTTCAGGAAGATCCAGTGAGGAAATATTCATTTATATGCAATACATTTTGTTTTAGAGCATGAGAATTATATGTATATTTAAGGCAGACTGTCACTTAAAATAGCTAATAGATTACAGTTCCAGGGTTTGACTTTTACTTACAGGGAAATTTAAACCACCCTGAATGAGTCATCTGATTAAAATTCTCCATATCTAAGATAATGTTGTGAATGTGAAGGTGCATTAAGGAAATAAGAGATTGCTAACTCAACAACGCTCAACAGAAACCTTCCCAAGCCCTCTGTAAGTTATGAGAGGGAACTAGCAAAGGAATTAATGAAGTCACCATAGTTCTATGAAATTGAGGATCTTCTGAAGTGTTTAAAATGCGACACGTTTATAAAATAAGTGTTTGCATGAAGTACTCTGTGTGTGCACACGTGGGCTTTCTTACAGCTTCTCTTGGAAGCTGGGTAACTAAGATCCCATTATTTCTTTTCTTTTCTTTTCTTTTTTTTTTTTTTTTTGACAGGCAGAGTTAGACAGTGAGAGAGAGAGAGAGAGAAAGGTCTTCTTTCCATTGGTTCATCCCCCTAATGGCTGCTACGGCTGCCGCGCTGTGCTGATCCAAAGCCAGGAGTCAGGTGCTTCCTCCTGGTCTCCCATGCAGGTGCAGGGCCCAAGGACTTGGGCCATCCTCCACTGCACTCTCGGGCCACAGCAGAGAGCTGGACTGGAAGAGGAGCAACCGGGATAGAACCTGGCACCCCACCGGGACTAGAACCTGGGGTGCTGGCGCCCCAGGCAGAGGATTAGCCTAGTGACCTGCAGCACTGGCCAAGACCCCATTATTTCTGACAT